>NC_092257.1:0-357500 GCF_036320965.1 Panulirus ornatus
GGCCACTCCTGCTAACCTTCTAACCCTCACTAGTCTCACTCACCTGAGTGGCTCAGTGACCAGCGCCGTACCTCTGTAGTTCCCTGGGTGACGACTCCACCATGAGTCTTGCCGGACCGCACAACCCTAACTCTCCACCACAACCGAACAAATAAAGACGCAGGAGCCAACAACGTAGTCACTAGTCACGGTTCCGAACATCGTAATGAACATAAGCGTTGTCTCAATCCGGCAAAATGACTTGCATACCCTTTATGTAACGTTCGCTTTGCACTACATACAACCCAAAGAGGCCAACAGAGTGGCGTGGAGGCAACCAAAAATATACAGGGAAATTGAAGGTTTTATTTAAATTCCCTTTGGCGGCGCCGAAAGCCACTACAGGGGAATAGCCGCATCTAAAGGGAGACAGATTGAAGGTTTACTTAAAAGACCCTTTGGGGGTGCCAAAGGCCAACAGAGTATCGTGGATTCATCCAAAAATATATAGAGAAATTAAAGGTTTAATTCAAATCCCCTTCGGCGGCGCCAAAGGCAATTACAGGGACATAAAGGCATCCAAAGGCAAAGAGAGAAATTAAAAGTTTAGTTAAAAGACCCTTTGGGAGTGCCAAAGTCCAATAGAGCGCCATGGTAGCATATGAAAATTAAGAGAAGTTGAAGGTTTAATCTAAATAACTTTGGCGTCGCCAAAAGCCATTACAGGGGAATAGCGGCATCCAAGGGGAAAGAGTCAAATTGAAAGTTTACTTAAAAGACCCTTTGGGGGTGCCAAAGTCCAATAGAGTGGCATAGCGGCATCCAAAGTCAAAAAGACAAATTAAAGATTTAATCTAAATCCCCTTTGGCGGCGCCAAAGGATATTACAGGGGCATATAGGCATCCAAAGGCAAAGGAATAAATGGAATGTTTACTTTAATGCCCCTTTGGCCTTGCCAAAGGCCTTTACAGGGGAATAGTGGCGTCTAAAGGGATAGAGACAAATTGAAAGTTTACTTAAAAGACCCTTTGGGGGTGCCAAAGTCCAATACAGTGGCAGGGTGGCCTCCAAAAATAGAAAGACAAATTAAAGGTTTATTTCAAATCCCCATTGGCGCCGCCAAAGGCAATTACAGGGTCATAGAGGGATCCATAGGTAAAGAGACAAATGGAAAGTTTACTTTAATGTCCCTTTGGGGATGCCAAAGGGCAAGAGAGTAACGTGGAGGCATCCACAAATTTGGACGGAAATTGTAGGTTTAATCTAAATCCCCTTTGGCGTCGCTAAAGACCTTTACAGGGAAATAGTGGCATCTAAGGGGAAAGAGACAAATTGAAAGTTTACTCAAAAGACCCTTTGGGGGTGCCAAAGTCCAACAGATTGGCAGGGTGGCATCCAAAAATTAAAAGACAAATTAAAGGTTGAATTTGAATCCCCTTTGGCGGCGCCAAAGACAATTATAGGGGTATAGAGTCATCCAAAGGCAAAGAAACAAATAGAAAGTTTACTTTAATGTCCCTTTGGGGGTGCCAAAGGGCATCCAAAGATATAGATGGAAATTAAAGTTTTAATTGAAATCCCCTTTGGGTCGCCAAAGACCTTTACAGGGGAATAGTGACATCTAAAGGGAAAGAGACAAATTGAAAGTTTACTTAAAAGACCCTTTGGGGGTGCCAAAGTCCAACAAATTGGCAGGGTGGCATCCAAAAATTAAAAGACAAATTAAAGGTTTAGTTTAAATCCCCTTTGGCGCCGCCAAAGGCAAATACAAGGGCATAGAGCCATCCAAAGGCAAAGAAACAAATGAAAAGTTTATTTTAATGTCCCTTTGGGATGCCAAAGGGCAAGAGGGTGGCGTGCAGGCATCCAAAAATTTAGAGGGAAATTGAAGGTTTAATCTAAATCCCCTTTGGGGTCGCCAAAGGCCTTTACAGGGGAATAGTGGTATCTAAAGTGAAAGAGAAAAATTGAAAGTTTCCTTAAAAGACCCTTTGGGGATGCCAAAGCCCGATAGAGTGACATGGTGGCATCCAAAAACAAAAAGACAAATTAAATGTTTAATTTAACTCCCCTTTGGCGGCGCAGAGGATATTACAGGGGCATAGAGGCATCCAAAGGCAAAGAAACAAATGGAAAGGTTACTTTAATGTCCCTTTGGGGATGCCAAATGGCAAGAGAGTGGCGTGGAGACATCCAAAAATATAAAGGGAAATTGAAGGTATAATTGAAATCCCCTCTGGCGTCGCCAAAGGCCTTTACAGTGGAATAGTGGCATCTAACGGGAAAGAGACAAATAGAAAGTTTACTTAAAAGATCCTTTGGGGGTGCCAAAGTCCAATACAGTGGCAGGGTGGCATCCAAAAATAAAAAGACAAATTACAGCTTTACTTTAAATCCCCTTTGGCGCCCTCAAAGACAATTACAGGGGCATAGAGCCGGCCAAAGGCAAAGAAACAAATGGAAAGTTTACTTTAATGTCACTTTGTAGATACCAAAGGGCAAGAGAGTGGCGTGGAGGCATCGAAGAATTTAGAGGGAAATTGAAGGTTTAATTGAAATCCCCTTTGGTGTGGCTAAAGGCCTTTACAGGGGAGTAGTGGCATCTAAAGGAAGAGAGACAAATTTAAAGTTTACTTAAAAGATCCTTTGGGGGTGGCAAAGTCCAATAGAGTGGCATGGTGGCATCCAAAAATAAAAAAAACAAATTAAAGGTTTAATCTAAATCCCATTTCGCAGCGCCAAAGGCAATTACAGAGGCATAGAGGCATCCAAAGGCAGAGAAACAAATGGAAAGTTTAATTTAATGTCCCTTTGGGGATGCCAAAGGGCAAGAGAGTGGCGTGGAGGCATCCAAAAATATAGAGGGAACTTAAAGGTTTAATTTAAATCCCCTTTGGCGTCGTCAAAGGCCTTTCCAGGGAAATAGTGGCATCTAAATGGAAAGAGACAAATTGAAAGTTTACTTAAAAGACATTTTGGGGGTGCCAAAGACCAATGAAACGTAAGTAAATGTACAAGTCGATATATATAGAGTAACGTATCCCAACTTCTTAAACCCTATAAAATACATAACATATGTTTGTTACCCCTAAAAAGTTTAACATTTTCTACAATGACTAATTTCTGCCATTTTTCATGTTTATGTCGATAGCATATAGATAAAACGTAAGTAAATGTACAAGTCGACATATATATATATATATATATATATATATATATATATATATATATATATATATATATATATATATATATATATATATATATATATATTCTATGAAGGTGCGCGTTCATATACACTTTATTCGTATTCATATAACTCCGCGTTGTACAGTCAGGTTCGGTAAAACGATCTCAGCTGGCTATGTGTTCTGTTCGGAAACAACCGATAGACCCCGTTGCTCACCATAGTGAGACGAAGGGTATTCGAGTACTTAGTATTTCGAATAGTTGTTTCCTATTATACAGTCCTTTAGCCTAGCGGTTAGCATGCCTGCCTCTTGCACAAGGGGTCCCAGGTTCGATCCTGGCTGATGGAGCTTTGTATGTTCTATGAAGGTGCGTGTTCATATACACTTTATTCGTATATATATATATATATATATATGTTTTGCTTTGTCGCTGTCTCCCGCGTTTGCGAGGTAGCGCAAGGAAACAGACGAAAGAAATGGCCCAACCCACCCCATACACATGTATATACATACGTCCACACACGCAAATATACATACCTACACAGCTTTCCATGGTTTACCCCAGACGCTTCACATGCCCTGATTCAATCCACTGACAGCACGTCAACCCCGGTATACCACATCGATCCAATTCACTCTATTCCTTGACCTCCTTTCACCCTCCTGCATGTTCAGGCCCCGATCACACAAAATCTTTTTCACTCCATCTTTCCACCTCCAATTTGGTCTCCCCCTTCTCCTTGTTCCCTCCACCTCCGACACATATATCCTCTTGGTCAATCTTTCCTCACTCATACTCTCCATGTGCCCAAACCATTTCAAAACACCCTCTTCTGCTCTCTCAACCACGCTCTTTTTATTTCCACACATCTCTCTTACCCTTACGTTACTTACTCGATCAAACCACCTCACACCACACATTGTCCTCAAACATCTCATTTCCAGCGCATCCATCCTCCTGCGCACAACTCTATCCATAGCCCACGCCTCGCAACCATACAACATTGTTGGAACCACTATTCCTTCAAGCATACCCATTTTTGCTTTCCGAGATAATGTTCTCGACTTCCACACATTCTTCAAGGCTCCCAGGATTTTCGCCCCCTCCCCCACCCTATGATCCACTTCCGCTTCCATGGTTCCATCCGCTGCCAGATCCACTCCCAGATATCTAAAACACTTTACTTCCTCCAGTTTTTCTCCATTCAAACTTACCTCCCAATTGACTTGACCCTTAACCCTACTGTACCTAATCACCTTGCTCTTATTCACATTTACTCTTAACTTTCTTCTTTCACACACTTCACCAAACTCAGTCACCAGCTTCTGCAGTTTCTCACATGAATCAGCCACCAGCGATGTATCATCAGCGAACAACAACTGACTCACTTCCCAAGCTCTCTAATCCCCAACAGACTTCATATATATATATATATATATATATATATATATATATATATATATATATATATATATATATATATATATATATATATATATATATATATATTATTATTATTATTATTATACTTTGTCGCTGTCTCCCGCGTTTGCGAGGTAGCGCAAGGAAACAGACGAAAGAAATGGCCCAACCCACCCCATACACATGTATATACATACGTCCACACACGCAAATATACATACCTACACAGCTTTCCATGGTTTACCCCAGTCGCTTCACATGCCTTGATTCAATCCACTGACAGCACGTCAACCCCGGTATACCACATCGCTCCAATTCACTCTATTCCTTGCCCTCCTTTCACCCTCCTGCATGTTCAGGCCCCGATCACACAAAATCTTTTTCACTCCATCTTTCCACCTCCAATTTGGTCTCCCTCTTCTCCTCGTTCCCTCCACCTCCGACACATATATCCTCTTGGTCAATCTTTCCTCACTCATTCTCTCCATGTGCCCAAACCACTTCAAAACACCCTCTTCTGCTCTCTCAACCACGCTCTTTTTATTTCCACACATCTCTCTTACCCTTACGTTACTTACTCGATCAAACCACCTCACACCACACATTGTCCTCAAACATCTCATTTCCAGCACATCCAACCTCCTGCGCACAACTCTATCCATAGCCCACGCCTCGCAACCATACAACATTGTTGGAACCACTATTCCTTCAAACATACCCATTTTTGCTTTCCGAGATAATGTTCTCGACTTCCACACATTCTTCAAGGCCCCCAGAATTTTCGCCCCCTCCCCCACCCTATGATCCACTTCCGCTTCCATGGTTCCATCCGCTGCCAGATCCACTCCCAGATATCTAAAACACTTCACTTCCTCCAGTTTTTCTCCATTCAAACTCACCTCCCAATTGACTTGACCCTCAACCCTACTGTACCTAATAACCTTGCTCTTATTCACATTTACTCTTAACTTTCTTCTTCCACACACTTTACCAAACTCAGGTACCAGCTTCTGCAGTTTCTCACATGAATCAGCCACCAGCGCTGTATCATCAGCGAACAACAACTGACTCACTTCCCAAGCTCTCTCATCCCCAACAGACTTCATACTTGCCCCTCTTTCCAGGACTCTTGCATTTACCTCCCTAACAACCCCATCCATAAACAAATTAAACAACCATGGAGACATCACACACCCCTGCCGCAAACCTACATTCACTGAGAACCAATCACTTTCCTCTCTTCCTACACGTACACATGCCTTACATCCTCGATAAAAACTTTTCACTGCTTCTAACAACTTTCCTCCCACCCCATATATTCTTAATGGGAGGTCAAGAGAAAGGTACAAGAGGTGAAAAAAAGGGCAAATGAGAGTTGGGGTGAGAGAGTATCATTAAATTTTAGGGAGAATAAAAAGATGTTCTGGAAGGAGGTAAATAAAGTGCGTAAGACAAGGGAGCAAATGGGAACTTCAGTGAAGGGCGCAAATGGGGAGGTGATAACAAGCAGTGGTGATGTGAGAAGGAGATGGAGTGAGTATTTTGATGGTTTGTTGAATGTGTTTGATGATAGAGTGGCAGATATAGGGTGTTTTGGTCGAGGTGGTGTGCAAAGTGAGAGGGTTAGGGAAAATGATTTGGTAAACAGAGAAGAGGTAGTGAAAGCTTTGCGGAAGATGAAAGCCGGCAAGGCAGCAGGTTTGGATGGTATTGCAGTGGAATTTATTAAAAAAGGGGGTGACTGTATTGTTGACTGGTTGGTAAGGTTATTTAATGTATGTATGACTCATGGTGAGGTGCCTGAGGATTGGCGGAATGCGTGCATAGTGCCATTGTACAAAGGCAAAGGGGATAAGGGTGAGTGCTCAAATTACAGAGGTATAAGTTTGTTGAGTATTCCTGGTAAATTATATGGGAGGGTATTGATTGAGAGGGTGAAGGCATGTACAGAGCATCAGATTGGGGAAGAGCAGTGTGGTTTCAGAAGTGGTAGAGGATGTGTGGATCAGGTGTTTGCTTTGAAGAATGTATGTGAGAAATACTTAGAAAAGCAAATGGATTTGTATGTAGCATTTATGGATCTGGAGAAGGCATATGATAGAGTTGATAGAGATGCTCTGTGGAAGGTATTAAGAATATATATATATATATATATATATGTATATATATATATATATATATATATATATATATATATATATATATATATATATATATATATATATATATATTCTTTTTTAAAAAAGAAAAAAGAATATATATATATATATATATATATATATATATATATATATATATATATATATATATATATATATATATATATATATATATATATATATATATATATATCGAGGATGTGAGGCATGTGTGCGTGTGGGGGGGGGGGGTGATTGGTTCTCAGTGAATGTAGGTTTGCGGCAGGGGTGTGTGATGTCTCCATGGTTGTTTAATTTGTTTGTGGATGGGGTTGTTAGGGAGGTGAATGCAAGAGTTTTGGGGGGGAGGGGGGCAGGTATGAAGTCTGTTGGGGATGAGAGAGCTTGGGAAGTGAGTCAGTTGTTGTTCGCTGATGATGCAGCGCTGGTGGCTGGTTCGTGTGAGGGACTGCAGAGGCTGGTGGCTGAGTTTGGTAGGGTGTGTGAAGGAGGAGAGTTGGGAGTGAATGTGGATGGGAGCGGGGTTGTTAGGTACAGTGGGGTTGGGGGTCGGGTCAGTTGGGGGGTGGGTTTGAATGGAGAAGGGCTGGGGGAGGTGAGGTGTTTTGGATGTCTGGGAGTGGATCTGGTGGCGGGTGGAGCCATGGAAGCGGAGGTGGATCGTGGGGTGGGGGAGGGGGCGAAGGTTCTGGGAGCCTTGGGGTGTGTGTGGGGGTCGAGAACATTGTCTCGGAGGGCGGGGGTGGGTGTGTCTGGGGGAATGGTGGTTCCAACAATGTTGTATGGTTGCGGGGCGTGGGCTGTGGATGGGGTTGTGCGCAAGAGGATGGATGTGCTGGAGGTGGAATGTTTGGGGGCGGTGTGTGGTGTGAGGTGGTTTGATCGAGTGAGTAACGTAAGGGTGGGGGAGATGTGTGGAAATGGGAAGAGCGTGGTTGGGGGAGCGGAGGAGGGTGTTTTGAGGTGGTTTGGGCGCATGGAGAGAGTGAGTGAGGAAAGATTGACCAGGGGGATGTGTGTGTCGGAGGTGGGGGGAGCGGGGAGGGGTGGGGGACCGGGTTGGGGGTGGAGAGATGGAGTGAAGGGGGTTTTGTGTGGTCGGGGCCTGAACGTGCGGGAGGGTGGGGGGGCGGGGAATGGAGTGGGTTGGATCGATGTGGTATACCGGGGTTGACGTGCTGTCAGTGGGTTGAATCAGGGCATGTGGGGCGTCTGGGGTAAACCATGGAAAGCTGTGTAGGTATGTATATTTGCGTGTGTGGACGTATGTATATAAATGTGTATGGGGGGGGGGGGGGTTGGGCCATTTCTTTCGTCTGTTTCCTTGCGCTACCTCGCAAACGCGGGAGACGGCGACAAAGCAAAATATATATATATATATATATATATATATATATATATATATATATATATATATATATATATATATATATATATATATATATATATAATTTCATTTTTTTCATTCATTTCAAGCTAAAAGTTTGTTTTCTAAATTGTTTCTTACATTTTTCATATGTATATATATGTATGTGTGTGTGTGTGTGTGTATGTGCGTATGTGTGTGTATGTGTGTGTGTGTGTATATGTATATATATATGTATATTATCCCTGGGGATAGGGGTGAAAGAATACTTCCCACGTATTCCTCGCGTGTCGTAGAAAGCGACTAGAGGGGACGGGAGCGGGGGGCCGGAAATCCTCCCCTCCTTGTATTAACTTTCTAAAATGGGAAACAGAAGAAGGAGTCACGCGGGGAGTGATCATCCTCCTCGAAGGCTCAGAGTGGGGTGCCTAAATGTGTGTGGATGTAACCAAGATGTGAAAAAAGGAGAGATAGGTAGTATGTTTGAGGAAAGGAACCTGGATGTTTTGGCTCTGAGTGAAACGAAGCTCAAGGGTAAAGGGGAAGAGTGGTTTGGAAATGTCTGGGGAGTGAAGTCAGGGGTTAGTGAGAGGACAAGAGCAAGGGAAGGAGTAGCAATACTCCTGAAACAGGAGTTGTGGGAGTATGTGATAGAATGTAAGAAAGTAAATTCTCGATTAATATGGGTAAAATTGAAAGTTGATGGAGAGAGGTGGGTGATTACTGGTGCATATGCACCTGGGCATGAGAAGAAAGATCATGAGAGGCAAGTGTTTTGGGAGCAGCTGAATGAGTGTGTTAGCGGTTTTGATGCACGAGACCGGGTTATAGTGATGGGTGATTTGAATGCAAAGGTGAGTAATGTGGCAGTTGAGGGAATAATTGGTATGCATGGGGTGTTCAGTGTTGTAAATGGAAATGGTGAAGAGCTTGTAGATTTATGTGCTGAAAAAGGACTGATGATTGGGAATACCTGGTTTAAAAAGCGAGATATACATAAGTATACTTATGTAAGTAGGAGAGATGGCCAGAGAGCGTTATTGGATTACGTGTTAATTGACAGGCGTGCGAAAGAGAGACTTTTGGATGTTAATGTGCTGAGAGGTGCAACTGGAGGGATGTCTGATCATTATCTTGTGGAGGCTAAGGTGAAGATTAGTATGGGTTTTCAGAAAAGAGGAGTGAATGTTGGGGTGAAGAAGGTGGTGAGAGTAAGTGAGCTTGGGAAGGAGACCTGTGTGGGGAAGTACCAGGAGAGACTGTGTACAGAATGGAAAAAGGTGAGAACAATGGAAGTAAGGGGAGTGGGGGAGGAATGGGATGTATTTAGGGAATCAGTGATGGATTGTGCAAAAGATGCTTGTGGCATGAGAAGAGTGGGAGGTGGGCTGTTTAGAAAGGGTAGTGAGTGGTGGGATGAAGAAGTAAGAGTATTAGTGAAAGAGAAGAGAGAGGCATTTGGACGATTTTTGCAGGGAAAAAATGCAATTGAGTGGGAGAAGTATAAAAGAAAGAGACAGGAGGTCAAGAGAAAGGTGCAAGAGGTGAAAAAAAGGGCAAATGAGAGTTGGGGTGAGAGAGTATCATTAAATTTTAGGGAGAATAAAAAGATGTTCTGGAAGGAGGTAAATAGGGTGCGTAAGACAAGGGAGCAAATGGGAACTTCAGTGAAGGGCGTAAATGGGGAGGTGATAACAAGTAGTGGTGATGTGAGAAGGAGATGGAATGAGTATTTTGAAGGTTTGTTGAATGTGTCTGATGACAGAGTGGCAGATATAGGGTGTTTTGGTCGAGGTGGTGTGCAAAGTGAGAGGGTTAGGGAAAATGATTTGGTAAACAGAGAAGAGGTAGTAAAAGCTTTGCGGAAGATGAAAGCCGGCAAGGCAGCAGGTTTGGATGGTATTGCAGTGGAATTTATTAAAAAAAGGGGGTGACTGTATTGTTGACTGGTTGGTAAGGTTATTTAATGTATGTATGACTCATGGTGAGGTGCCTGAGGATTGGCGGAATGCGTGCATAGTGCCATTGTACAAAGGCAAAGGGGATAAGAGTGAGTGCTCAAATTACAGAGGTATAAGTTTGTTGAGTATTCCTGGTAAATTATATGGGAGGGTATTGATTGAGAGGGTGAAGGCATGTACAGAGCATCAGATTGGGGAAGAGCAGTGCGGTTTCAGAAGTGGTAGAGGATGTGTGGATCAGGTGTTTGTTTTGAAGAATGTATGTGAGAAATACTTAGAAAAGCAAATGGATTTGTATGTAGCATTTATGGATCTGGAGAAGGCATATGATAGAGTTGATAGAGATGCTCTGTGGAAGGTATTAAGAATATATGGTGTGGGAGGCAAGTTGTTAGAAGCAGTGAAAAGTTTTTATCGAGGATGTAAGGCATGTGTACGTGTAGGAAGAGAGGAAAGTGATTGGTTCTCAGTGAATGTAGGTTTGCGGCAGGGGTGTGTGATGTCTCCATGGTTGTTTAATTTGTTTATGGATGGGGTTGTTAGGGAGGTAAATGCAAGAGTCCTGGAAAGAGGGGCAAGTATGAAGTCTGTTGGGGATGAGAGAGCTTGGGAAGTGAGTCAGTTGTTGTTCGCTGATGATACAGCGCTGGTGGCTGATTCATGTGAGAAACTGCAGAAGCTGGTGACTGAGTTTGGTAAAGTGTGTGGAAGAAGAAAGTTAAGAGTAAATGTGAATAAGAGCAAGGTTATTAGGTACAGTAGGGTTGAGGGTCAAGTCAATTGGGAGGTGAGTTTGAATGGAGAAAAACTGGAGGAAGTGAAGTGTTTTAGATATCTGGGAGTGGATCTGTCAGCGGATGGAACCATGGAAGCGGAAGTGGATCATAGGGTGGGGGAGGGGGCGAAAATTTTGGGAGCCTTGAAAAATGTGTGGAAGTCGAGAACATTATCTCGGAAAGCAAAAATGGGTATGTTTGAAGGAATAGTGGTTCCAACAATGTTGTATGGTTGCGAGGCGTGGGCTATGGATAGAGTTGTGCGCAGGAGGATGGATGTGCTGGAAATGAGATGTTTGAGGACAATGTGTGGTGTGAGGTGGTTTGATCGAGTAAGTAACGTAAGGGTAAGAGAGATGTGTGGAAATAAAAAGAGCGTGGTTGAGAGAGCAGAAGAGGGTGTTTTGAAATGGTTTGGGCACATGGAGAGAATGAGTGAGGAAAGATTGACCAAGAGGATATATGTGTCGGAGGTGGAGGGAACGAGGAGAAGAGGGAGACCAAATTGGAGGTGGAAAGATGGAGTGAAAAAGATTTTGTGTGATCGGGGCCTGAACATGCAGGAGGGTGTAAGGAGGGCAAGGAATAGAGTGAATTGGAGCGATGTGGTATACAGGGGTTGACGTGCTGTCAGTGGAGTGAATCAAGGCATGTGAAGCGTCTGGGGTAAACCATGGAAAGCTGTGTAGGTATGTATATTTGCGTGTGTGGACGTGTGTATGTACATGTGTATGGGGGGGGGGGGGGTTGGGCCATTTCTTTCGTCTGTTTCCTTGCGCTACCTCGCAAACGCGGGAGACAGCGACAAAGTATAAAAAAAAAAAAAAAAAATATATATATATATATATATGGAAGTAAGGGGAGTGGGGGAGGAATGGGATGTATTTAGGGAATCAGTGATGGATTGCGCAAAAGATGCTTGTGGCATGAGAAGAGTGGGAGGTGGGCTGTTTAGAAAGGGTAGTGAGTGGTGGGATGAAGAAGTAAGAGTATTAGTGAAAGAGAAGAGAGAGGCATTTGGACGATTTTTGCAGGGAAAAAATGCAATTGAGTGGGAGAAGTATAAAAGAAAGAGACAGGAGGTCAAGAGAAAGGTGCAAGAGGTGAAAAAAAGGGCAAATGAGAGTTGGGGTGAGAGACTATCAGTAAATTTTAGGGAGAATAAAAAGATGTTCTGGAAGGAGGTAAATAGGGTGCGTAAGACAAGGGAGCAAATGGGAACTTCAGTGAAGGGCGTAAATGGGGAGGTGATAACAAGTAGTGGTGATGTGAGAAGGAGATGGAATGAGTATTTTGAAGGTTTGTTGAATGTGTCTGATGACAGAGTGGCAGATATAGGGTGTTTGGGTCGAGGTGGTGTGCAAAGTGAGAGGGTTAGGGAAAATGATTTGGTAAACAGAGAAGAGGTAGTAAAAGCTTTGCGGAAGATGAAAGCCGGCAAGGCAGCAGGTTTGGATGGTATTGCAGTGGAATTTATTAAAAAAGGGGGTGACTGTATTGTTGACTGGTTGGTAAGGTTATTTAATGTATGTATGACTCATGGTGAGGTGCCTGAGGATTGGCGGAATGCTTGCATAGTGCCATTGTACAAAGGCAAAGGGGATAAGAGTGAGTGCTCAAATTACAGAGGTATAAGTTTGTTGAGTATTCCTGGTAAATTATATGGGAGGGTATTGATTGAGAGGGTGAAGGCATGTACAGAGCATCAGATTGGGGAAGAGCAGTGTGGTTTCAGAAGTGGTAGAGGATGTGTGGATCAGGTGTTTGCTTTGAAGAATGTATGTGAGAAATACTTAGAAAAGCAAATGGATTTGTATGTAGCATTTATGGATCTGGAGAAGGCATATGATAGAGTTGATAGAGATGCTCTGTGGAAGGTATTAAGAATATATGGTGTGGGAGGAAAGTTGTTAGAAGCAGTGAAAAGTTTTTATCGAGGATGTAAGGCATGTGTACGTGTAGGAAGAGAGGAAAGTGATTGGTTCTCAGTGAATGTAGGTTTGCGGCAGGGGTGTGTGATGTCTCCATGGTTGTTTAATTTGTTTATGGATGGGGTTGTTAGGGAGGTAAATGCAAGAGTTCTGGAAAGAGGGGCAAGTATGAAGTCTGTTGGGGATGAGAGAGCTTGGGAAGTGAGTCAGTTGTTGTTCGCTGATGATACAGCGCTGGTGGCGGATTCATGTGAGAAACTGCAGAAGCTGGTGACGGAGTTTGGTAAAGTGTGTGGAAGAAGAAAGTTAAGAGTAAATGTCAATAAGAGCAAGGTTATTAGGTACAGTAGGGTTGAGGGTCAAGTCAATTGGGAGGTGAGTTTGAATGGTGAGAAGGCTGGAGGAAGTGAAGTGTTTTAGATATCTGGGAGTGGATCTGTCAGCGGATGGAACCATGGAAGCGGAAGTGGATCATAGGGTGGGGGAGGGGGCGAAAATTTTGGGAGCCTTGAAAAATGTGTGGAAGTCGAGAACATTATCCCGGAAAGCAAAAATGGGTATGTTTGAAGGAATAGTAGTTCCAACAATGTTGTATGGTTGCGAGGCGTGGGCTATGGATAGAGTTGTGCGTAGGAGGATGGATGTGCTGGAAATGAGATGTTTGAGGACAATGTGTGGTGTGAGGTGGTTTGATCGAGTAAGTAACGTAAGGGTAAGAGAGATTTGTGGAAATAAAAAGAGCGTGGTTGAGAGAGCAGAAGAGGGTGTTTTGAAGTGGTTTGGGCACATGGAGAGAATGAGTGAGGAAAGATTGACCAAGAGGATATATGTGTCGGAGGTGGAGGGAACGAGGAGAAGAGGGAGACCAAATTGGAGGTGGAAAGATGGAGTGAAAAGGATTTTGTGTGATCGGGGCCTGAACATGCAGGAGGGTGAAAGGAGGGCAAGGAATAGAGTGAATTGGAGCGATGTGGTATACAGGGGTTGACGTGCTGTCAGTGGATTGAATCAAGGCATGTGAAGCGTCTGGGGTAAACCATGGAAAGCTGTGTAGGTATGAATATTTGCGTGTGTGGACGTGTGTATGTACATGTGTATGGGAGGGGGGGGGGGTTGGGCCATTTCTTTCGTCTGTTTCCTTGCGCTACCTCGCAAACGCGGGAGACAGCGACAAAGTATAAAAAAAAAAAAAAAAAAAAAAAATATATATATATATATATATATATATATATATATATATATATATATATATATACATATATATATATATATATATATATATATATATATATATATATATATATATATATATATATATATATATATATATATTTTCCCTGGGGATAGAGGAGAAAGAATACTTCTCACGTATTTCCTGCGTGTCGTAGAAGGCGACTAAAAGGGGAGGGAGCGGGGGGGCTGGAAATCCTCCCCTCTCGTTTTTTTTTAATTTTCCAAAAGAAGGAACAGAGAATTGGGCCAGGTGAGGGTATTCCCTCAAAGGCCCAGTCCTTTGTTCTTAACGCTACCTCGCTAATGCGGGAAATGGCGAATAGTTTGAAAAAAAAAATATACATATATAGATGTTTGAGGACAATATGTAGTGTGAGGTGCTTTGATCGAATAAGTAAGGGTAAGAGAGATGTGTGGAAATATAAAGAGTATGGTCGAGAGAGCAGAAGAGGGTGTTTTGAAATGGTTTGGGCACATGGAGAGAATGAGTGAGGAAAGATTGTCCAAGAGGATATATGTGTCAGAGGCGGGGGGAACGAGAAGTGGGAGACCAAATTGGAGGTGGAAAGACGGAGTGAAAAAGATTTTGAGTGATCGGGGCCTGAACATGGAGGGTGAAAGGCGTGCAAGGAATAGAGTGAATTGGAACGATGTGGTATACCGGGGTCGACGTGCTGTCAATGGATTGAACCAGGGCATGTGAAGCATCTGGGGTAAACCATGGAAAGTTCTGTGGGGCCTGGATGTGGAAAGGGAGCTGTGGTTTCGGTGCATTATTATATGACAGCTAGAGACTGAGTGTGAACGAGTGTGGCCTTTGTTGTCTTTTCCTAGCACTACCTCGCACACATGAGGGGGGAGGGGGTAGTTATTCCATGTGTGGCGAGGTGACGATGGGAATGAATAAAGGCAGACAGCATGAATTATGTACTTGTGTATATATGTATATGTCTGTGTGTGTATATATATTTGTACATTGAGATGTATAGGTATGTATATTTGCATGTGTGGTCATGTATGTATATACATGTGTATGTGGGTGGGTTGGGCCATTTCTTTCGTCTGTTTCCTTGCGCTACCTCGCTAACGCGGGAGACAGCGATAAAGCAAAATAAATAAATAAATATATATATATATATATATATATATATATATATATATATATATATATATATATATATATATATATATGTATATATATATTTAGAGAGAGAGAGAGAGAGAGAGAGAGAGAGAGAGAGAGAGAGAGAGAGAGAGTAGCGTTCCCAACTTCTTAAACCGTAAAAAATTCATAACATGTGTTTGTTACCCCTAAAAAGTTTTCCATTTTCTACAATGACTAATTTCTACCATTTTCTGTGATTATCATTTCAAACCTAACGTAACCTAACCACTCGATGGCATGTATATAAAATGTAAGTAAATGTAGAAGTTGATGTCGTATAAATAAAACGTAAATAATATACAAGTCGATGGCATATAAATAAAACGTAAGTAAATGTACAAGTCGATGGCATATAAATAAAACGTAAGTAAATGTACAAGTCGATGGCATATAAATGAAACGTAAGTAAATGTAAAAGTCGATATATATAGAGTAACGTATCCCAACTTCTTAAACCCTATAAAATACATATGTTTGTTACCCCTCAAACGTTTACCATTTTCTACAATGACAAATTTCTACCATTTTCTATGTTTATGTCGATGGCATGTAAATGAAATGTAAGTAAATGTACAAGTCGATATATATATATATATATATATATATATATATATATATATATATATATATATATATATATATATATATATAGTAACGTATCCAAACTTCTTAAACGTTATAACTTAATTTATATGTCGATGGCATATAAATAAAACGTAAGTAAATGTACAAGTCGATATATAGGTTTAATATAAATCCCCTTTGGCGGTGGCAAAGCCCATTAAAGGGGCATAGCGGCATCCAAAGGCAAAGAGACAAATGGAAGGTTTATTTTAATGCCCTTTTGGGGTTGCCAAAGGCCAGTAGAGTGGCTTGAAGGCATCCAAAAATATGGACGGAAATTGAAGGCTTAATTCAAATCCCTTTTGGCGTCGCCAAAGGCCATTACAGGGGAATAGCGGCATCCAAAGGGAAAGATGAAAACTGAAAGTTTTCCTAAAAGACTCTTTGGGGTTGCCAAAGTCCAATTGAGTGGCATGGCGGCATCCAAAAATAAGAAGTTAAAGGTATAATCTAAATTCCCTTAGGCGGCGCCAAAGGCAATTACAGGGACATAGCGGTATCCATGGGCAAAGAGACAAATGGAAGGGCTACCTTAATGCTCCTTTGGGGATGCTAAAGGCCAATAGAGTGGCGTGGAGGCATCCAAAATTAGAGAGAGAAATTGAGGGTTTACTTTAAATCTACTTTGGCGGCGCCAAAGGCCATTACAAGGGAAAAGCGGCATCCAAAATGAGAGATAAATTCAAGGTTTACGTTAAATCCCCTCTGGGGGTGCCAGAGGCCAATCGAGTGGCTTGAAGGCATTCAAAATAAAGAGGGAAATTGAAAGTTTAATGGACATGAAGGGTGTTGTGATGTGTAAAACTGTAGTATTGTACTAATGGGTGACGTCCAGATCAAAGACGTGAGAGTGCAAGTCGTTCTTGTTTGGGGAGTGTAGCTTGATGTGTGCATGTCTGGATGATTGGAATTTACAACCGAGTTGGTAAGTTGTGAGGAAGGCCAGCTATTTATTTCTAATTGAGGGTTACCAGTTAGTTATAGAGTAATTTGGATAGGAGGGGTCTAGTACTGTTGCATAGCACCAAGAGCCGAGCATGTTGAGGTTGGAGTGTATATTTTCATTTTTCATAAAGAAATTATACTGTATTTGTGGTTGCTGCCATTCCCTCATATATAATGTGGCTGTGAACCAAGAGTCTCCAACTATAGGGTAATGAAGCCACATTGATGCATATTCTGAAAGAATTTGAATGCCTGTTTTACTGTAATCAGTAATCATGGTCCCCTTAGTTACTCTACCTTCCTGGTTTTGATAAATATTATACATAAACTTATATTCTTGCATACGTCACATTCTGTGTAACGAACACATGTACCTAAAAGAGCCAACTACACATGGGCAGCCCTGTGCCAGTTACGGAATACAGAATGTGCTATACTTGACAATTGCCTGTTTCATGATTCTTTATCTTGGCGAAGTCACCCATATTACATACACACACATTTGAGTGGAGTCGCATAACCTTGGCCAAATCGAAAATTGTCTCAGGATAATAGTTAAGATTCATGGGTTTACAAACACACACGCACAAACATTTCACACATGCATAATGAAAATCGAGAGCATTTTCATTATCGGTTTGATTTACCGTAGGTTTACCTCTACAGCTTCTTCGTTCTCTACTTTTGTATATGGCGTGACTAATTTGTTTACATCTATGAATATACAATAGATTGAGGAACACACACACACACACACACACAGTAGTCATAGACAGTAAAGACAAACGTATAGGAGACAGAAATTAAGTTCACAATTACTGTAAAGCCAAATTGTTGGATACAACACCGTATTGAAAATCAAATCGGCAGTGTGATAAGAATAGCCACGACCAAAAAAAAGAAAAAATAATTGCCTGACCTACCATTTGCAGGTTCATTATAGATTAACATGTTAGTAGACAAATATAGAGAAAAATTTGAATTTTCGTTCTCTGCTTATTTCAGTGGGTAACCATTTTTGTCAGATATTTTTTCTTTTTCTGTTATCAAAGATTGATATCCAAATTTTCAAATAATTCTATTTATGGAATGGCAATTTTTTTTTATCATCTATTTTCTTAAGAGAATTTCTTTTCTAAAAAAGTTGGAGCATGAAATTATTACTCCAAACATTACTGCATTTCATATACAAATATTTTTCAAATAGAATATACTTGACATTATAAATAGAAGGTCAGATGAATGAGACTTTTTTCTGCTAATAATCAATTTTGGCTCCCTTCTTTGGGGATGAATATTCAACCAATGTCTACAAAACGTATATTTGTAGAGACTGTGAAATACGTCAGACAAGTTTAATGGCCGTTTGTGAGAAGATAGCTCATATATATATATATATATATATATATATATATATATATAGCGAGACTAACGCAGTCATGTGCGATCTAAATGTAGGGTCTCCATCGACATGACCCTCTCGTATGGCATTTAATAGACTGATACCATCTTGTATGGTCTCCAGTGTTGTATGAATGTCTTGTATAGTTTCTAATGGTCAAATTATGAAGGTCTTATAGTCACAGAGTAATAAATGAAGTGTCTTATTCTGCAGTTTCTATCATGACTCAGTTTCATAGATAATCTAACTGGGATTTCAAGGTATGTACCTTTACAGTTACTGTAATATTTGATCTGCAGTAGGAACAAACTATAGTGAGGAGATAACGAGTCTATGCATTCTTTGGAATTACTTGATCACATGTAAAAGAAAAGCAACCTTAAGCTTACTGATCTCTTGCGATGCTTTTGTAATTCTCATCTTAACTTAGCCACAGATGAGGCATACTTTTGTTCCTGCCTCTGACTGTTGAAGAAATACAGTAAACAATTCAATTAGGTCTTTAGACTCATCATCTGCCAGGCTCATTAAGGCCGTCAACCTCAAGTTATAACTACCAAACAAAGAATTTGAACTATCGTCTTCAGATGTTAAGACTACAGACACTACGTCTGTCTCCCGATGATTTCCAGAGCCAACGATGTAGTCATAGATTCATTTTCTCGGCATGGGGTACATACCCAAAGTGTCCATTAGTCAACTTCACATTGTGCTTAAAAATCATTTAGATATTTTTTCCACACCATCTTCGTGATGGATACACGAGGGACCAGAGAGGAAGAAAACATCGTGATGGATACACGAGGAGAGACCAGAGAGGAAGAAAACATCGTGATGGATACACGAGGAGAGACCAGAGAGGAAGAAAACATCGTGATGGATACACGAGGAGAGACCAGAGAGGAAGAAGAGGACATCATCTTTGTGATGGACACCTTTTCATGGAATAACAAGCGATCCGAAAGAAGTACTAGTATCAACGCATTACGCCTATCTGATCATTATCCTGTGGAGGCGAAGATGAAGATTTGTAGAGGTTTTCAGAAAAGAAGAGAATGTTGGGGTGAAGAGACTGGTGAGAGTAAGTGAGCTTGGGAAGGAGACTTGTGCGAGGAAATAGCAGGAGTGTGTGTGCAGAATGTTAAAACGTGAGAGCAAAGGACGTAAGGGGAGTGGGGGAGGAATGGGATGCATCTAGGGAAGCAGTGATGGCTTGCGCAAAAGATGCTTGTGGCATGAGAAGCGTGGGAGGTGGGCAGTTTAGAAAGGGTAGCGAGTGGTGGGATGAAATAAGATAGATTAGTGAAAGAGAGGAGAAGCATTTGGATGATATTTGCAGGGAAAAAATGGAAATGACAGGTAGATGTATAACAGAGGCAGGAGGTCAAGAGAAAGGTGCAAGATGTGAAAAAGAGGGCAAACGAGAGTTGGGCGAGAGTATCATCAAATTTTAGGGAGAATAAAAAGATTCTTTGGAAGAAGGTAAAGTGCGTAAGACAAGAGAAGAAATGTGAACATCGATGAAGGGGGCTAAAAGGGAGGTGATAAGTAGTGGTGATGTGGAGGAGGAGATGGAGTGAGTATTTTGAAGGTTTGTTGAATGTGTTAGATGATAGAGTGGCAGATATAGGGTGTTTTGGTCGAGATGGTGTGCGAAGTGAGAGTTTTAGGGAGAATGATTTGGTAAACAGAGAAGAGGTAGCAAAAGCTTTGCGGAAGATGAAAGCCGGCAAGGCAGCAGGTTTGGATGGTATTGCAGTGGAATTTATCGAAAAAAAAAAAAAAAAAAAAAAAAAAAAAAAAAAAAAAAAGGGGGCGACTGTGTTGACTGGCTGGTAAGGATATTCAATGTATGTATGATTCATAGTGAGGTGCCTGAGGATTGGCGGAATGCGTGCATAGTGCCATTGTGCAAAGGCAAAGGGGATAAGAGTGAGTGCTCAAATTACAGAGGTATAAGTTTGTTGAGTATTCCTGGTAAATTATATGGGAGGGTATTGATTGAGAGGGTGAAGTCATGTACAGAGCATCAGATTGGGGAAGAGCAGTGTGGTTTCAGAAGTGGTAGAGGATGTGTGGATCAGGTGTTTGCTTTGAAGAATGTATGTGAGAAATACTTAGAAGAGCAAATGGATTTGTTTGTAGCATTTATGGATCTGGAGAAGGCATATGATAGAGATGCTCTGTGGAAGGTATTAAGAATATATGGTGTGGGAGGAAGTTGTTAGAAGCAGTGAAAAGTTTTTACCGAGGATGGAAAGCATGTGTACGAGTACGAAGAGAGGAAAGTTATTTGTTCTCAGTGAATGTCGGTTTGCGGCAGGGGTGCGTGATGTCTCCATGGTTGTTTAGTTTATGGATGGGTTGTTAGGGAGGTGAATGCAAGAGTTTTGGAGAGAGGGGAAGTATGTAGTCTGTTGTGGATAAGAGCTTGGGAAGAGAGTCAGTAGCTGTTCGCCGATGATACAGCGCTGGTGGCCGATTCAGGCGAGAAACTGCAGAAGCTGGTGACAATTTGGTAAAGTGTGTGCAAGAAGACAGCCGAGAGTAAATGTGAATAAGAGCAAGATTATTAGGTGCAGTAAGGTTGAGGGACAAGTCAATCGGGAGGAAAAAGTTTGAATGGAGAAAAACTGGAAGTGAAAAGATAGATATCTGGGAGTGGATTTGGCAGCGGAAGCGAGTCACAGGGTAGGGGGAGGGGGGCGAAAGTTCAAAAATGTGTGGAGGGCGAGGAAATCATCTCGGAAAGCAAAAATGGGTATGTTTGAAGGAATAGTGGTTCCAACAATGGTATATGGTTGAGAGGCGAGGGCTATAGATAGAGTTGTGAGGAGGAGGGTGGATGTGTTGGAAATGAGATGCTGGAGGACAATATGTGGTGTGATGTAGTTTGATCGAGTAAGTAATGAAAGGGCAAGAGATGTGTGGCAATAAAAAGTGTGGTTGAGAGAGCAGAAGAGGGTGTTTTGAAATGGTTTGGTCACATGGAGAGAATACGCGAGGAAAGATTGACAAAGAGGACGTGTGTGTCAGAGGTGGAGAGAACGAGGAGAAGAGCCCAAATTGGAGGTGGAAAAATGGAGTGAAAAAGATTTAAGAGTGATCGGGGCCCGAACAAGCAGGAGGGTGAAAGGTGTGCAAGGAATAGTGTGAATTGGAGCGATGTGGTATACCGGGGTCGACGTGCTGTCAATGGATTGAACCAGGGCATGTGAAGCGTCTGGAATAAACCATGGAAAGTATTTTGGGGCCTGGATGTGGAAAGGGAGCTGTGGTTTCGGTGCATTATACATGACAGCTAGAGACAGTGTGAACTAATGTGGCCCTTGTTGTCTTTTCCTAGTGCTACCTCGCGCACATGCGGGGAGGAGGGGCTTGTCATTTCATGTGCGGCGGGGTGGCGAAGAGAATGAATAAGGGCAGACAGTATGAATCATGTACATGTCTGTGTATATATATGTATACGTTGAGATGCATAGATATGTATGTGTGCGTGTGTGGACGTGTATGTATATACATGTGTATGTGGGTGGGTTGGGCCATTCTTTCGTCCGTTTCCTTGCGCTACCTCGCTAACACGGAAGACAGCGACAAAGTATGATAGATAAAATGAATTAAATATATATGTATATATATATTCAAAAAGGGAGACTAGAAAATTGCTTTACAAGACAAACTAACGCCTGTGCTCTTTAGAATGTCGCAGTTTAACGCGTTTGCGAGGTAGCGCAATGAAAGACGAGAGAATGGCCCAACCCACCTACATACACAAACGCCCACACCTACATATACATACCTATACATTTCAGCGTATGCATACAGAGACACACACATATACATATTCATAATTGCTGCCTTCATCCAGTCCCAACGCTCTCGGCCGTTCTTTTCGAAGCTTCACTTGCTATGGTGAAACTTCTGTAAATTTGCAGATGTTTAATGAAGGAAAGTCTCAGCCATGAAATTATCGTCCATGATCGTAAAACGTTCATTTAACAAGAATGCAAATCATTCAAGACATAACCATGGATAATATGCTGCAGCTGTGCTTCATGACGTAATGAACATGAAAGGGAAGAATTCATACTCTAAGATTTAAGAAGTTTTAATACCGTTCATCTAATATTAAACAAATGTTACATAATATAGATGGGGTTCTTACGCGATTTGTAAATTGACAGACTATATTATGGATGATTAATCGTCAGTCCCCAGAATAGTTTCATGTGACAAGTGGGGTGCTACAGGGATCAGTTTTGGGACAATGACTATCAATGGTAGGTACTGTATATGCAAACGACACAAACATGAAAAATGATATCAACAAAATGATATCTACAAAATGATATCTACAATGGTAACTTTGTATTGATACAGTTGATTCATGCGTTGCAAATGAATTTGAATATCTTTGTGCAAAGTTCTACGATGTGAGCACTGTATGTGATATGTATTCTATTTACAAACCGTATACTTCATAGGATGGCATTCAGATTTAGGCAAAAAGTAGATGATCAAGTCTGAAATCTACCGTGTCCTTGGGTAACAGTTTGTCACCACCAGTTTCAAATAAATCTTAAGCAATATTAGTGGGGATCTACAGACATTTCCAGACCGAGAAATATATGAAAACAGTCTGGACGATTTTTTTTTTTTTTTTTTTTTTGCTCAAAAAACAAAAAATGTCATTACGAGATATTATTCAAGCATTCAAGGTCATCATGTTTTGACTAAGTTTTTCTTTAACAGGGTATCATTAATGGATGGAATGTTTACCAAATTGTTGGAGGGAAAACAATAAATTTGTTTGACTTTACAAACATATGGCTTCAACTACACAGGATTTCATTTTGCTGCTGTGTACGTAAATGTACGTCAACCTTGCAGGGATGTGATCATCAGTTTCCTCATCTTTCACAAACATCCACGAAAAGTTAGTGTCGTCTCTTTGTTTTCTTTCGTGTTCCTTTTTATAACATTTTCCTAGTTATATGAGCACCCATGTTGTAACCCACATTCTAAAAATGATTAGTAAAGATAATCAAACAAGGATGTGACTGAATATTCTTACATTACATACATTAGCTAGTCCGTTAGTACAAAGGTACAGTGGAGGTAGTTCTGTATACAGCTTTGTACATAGTAGAAGGTACGAGCTCTAGATTTTCCTCAGGATAATGGAGGTCCAGCCAACCGAGACCAGCATAAGGTATCATCAAAGTCTTGGGATTGCCATGCAAGAATGGGAAAGAAAATGGACACAGGGATGGAGTAGTTCTTACCTGTAGGGCAAGAAGAAAATTCTCGTATACAAAGTTATTTTCACTTATGAAGTTATAGTAAATTTGGATAACTAATTTTCTGCAGTCCTCTCCCACAACTTTCATATTAATAAAGTTGCAATGTAGTCAATTTCGATATAATTCAATTTTCTACAGTGCTTTACCAGAACTTTCACAATGATTAAGTAGCTATTTAATCAATTTGGTTATTATTCATCTAATTTTCTAAAGTCCTTTCTCATACCTTTCACACAGTAAAAGCTAACTTTGCAGTTAGAATGAAAAGTTCTACAAAATATTGTAATCTTACCTCTCTGGTAAATACAAACTCCTTATCTTGAATGTAGTACACCTGAACGGTTCTTCTCGTCTGTACAAAAAGTGCAATTTGCTTCGTTGGCAGCAGAGACAAACTACTATGGAAAGCTTCATACACTTCTATCACCTGTAAAATTTTAGAGTTCAAGTGAGAACACCGGTGCAGTGAGAAAGATTTTATATGGTATCATCAACATTCATAGATATTTCTCTGAACTTTTCACTTCATCTAAAACCGATTCTCACCCCATTAGGGTGAGACTAATTTCCAATCAATTTCATATCAAAATTATACCACTCAAAACAATCATTCTTGCCGTTCTCGTAGGTCCTGACGATGGCAAAGACAAGGTCCTAAATATGAATATCATAGTGTTTGAAAGAACATGCAGGAATGTGTACGCGAGCAACTGATCAGAATCATCTCCAAAGTCGAACTTCCAGGGAACAGTTCCAGAGGTAAATTGTCTGATAATTAGATTTGCATCAAAACTATTGTATACGAAAATATTCATGAGTTTTATAAATTACGCAAAGCCAAAATTTGAATATGCTTCTCAAAGTTTGACCACCGCACATAAGAAAACAGACTGGACAAAACGTTCAAAGATAAACAAAGATTAGAGTCGCAAGGAAAATCTGAAAGATTTCATTTGTCCACCACGGAAGAAATGAGAGATAACGATCACAGCTTCTGAAAGGTTTCTAAACCACTTTGATGAACACCCGTTTCGTGGAAAGATGAAAGGACAATAACCAGCGTCCATAACATGAAATTAAGCAGGAAACTTGTCAGAATACATGTAAAGTACTTTTACAGTATAAGAATTGTGTACGATTGGAGATTGCCAATGTGGATATCATACGGAATTGAAAAAAAATAACCGACAAATTCCAAGAGACGAAAACCACCAATAGAGATCGTCTGCTAGCACAAATACATCCCTCGTACATAAACAATTTTCCTTGTGCACAAAACATTCCTGTATTTTGTTTTCAGTTTCGCCACTTCTCCTCGTCATTCGTCCTAACATTTATCTCTATATAATCATCACTTTTCCTTCTCCACATCCATGTCTTAGATATGTCATCTCAACAACAATGCAGCTATACGTGCGTGTTTCATTCTCATGTAAACGCTCGTTGAATCCAACTATTAAAATGTTTTAACCTCTATAGCAAAAGCCAATGAAAATTTGCACGACAAAATAATGTTCTTTTTCAGTACTGTATTCAATTTGATATTTATAGAGTATGAAGTACATGTAATATCCTTTACTTAACCTCTCAAATTTGTATACAAATACTAATCTATTTTTCTACTTACCTGTCGGTCCTGGATTTCAATGTGATATTCTCCGACTCTTATATGAAAAACCGATATTGTTGAATTGCATAACAGATTCGCACGACTTGTGGTTACAACCACTGCCAGAGAATCTTTGACAATCACATCCACATGAGAGGCACCAGGAACCTCCAGAACCCTTACCTGTAAATGCCAAGTTTTCGATACCGACAAAATTTTCATATATTACATTATTCAAAGAAAGGTTTTATAACAGGAACAATTTAAATTATCCATACGAATGCTTGTTCATCTGTAAGAATGTACAGATTTTGACAAACCTACCAACTGCATTCCATCTGTTATATCATTATGTTCGAACAGCTTTAGGTAACCTGGCTCAAAGTCGCTTTCTTCCTCTGCCACCAAGAGATAAGTTTCACGCCTGAAGTTCATCCATGCTCCCTGAAATGGAACAGCAGAATTTCATATCGTATCAACGATCCCGGCGATAGGCAATACTTCCCACGTATTTCTCGCGTGTCGTAGAAGGCGACTAAAGGGGGCGGGAGCGGGGGGCTGGAAATACTCATCTTTGTATTTCAATTTCTAAAAGGGGAAACAGTAGTAGTCAAGTGGGGAGTGTTCATCCTCCTCGAAAGGCTCAGAATGAGATGTCAGTGTGTGTGGATGTATCCAAGATAAAGGAGAGATGTACAACATGTTTGAAGAAAGGCTCAGAATGAGATGTCAGTGTGTGTGGATGTATCCAAGATAAAGGAGAGATGTACAACATGTTTGAAGAAAGGCTCAGAATGAGATGTCAGTGTGTGTGGATGTATCCAAGATAAAGGAGAGATGTACAACATGTTTGAAGAAGAGGCTCAGAATGAGATGTCAGTGTGTGTGGATGTATCCAAGATAAAGGAGAGATATACAACATGTTTGAAGAAAGGCTCAGAATGAGATGTCAGTGTGTGTGGATGTATCCAAGATAAAGGAGAGATGTACAACATGTTTGAAGAAAGGCTCAGAATGAGATGTCAGTGTGTGTGGATGTATCCAAGATAAAGGAGAGATATGCAACATGTTTGAAGAAA
Organism: Panulirus ornatus; assembly: GCF_036320965.1. Taxonomy (NCBI): domain Eukaryota; kingdom Metazoa; phylum Arthropoda; class Malacostraca; order Decapoda; family Palinuridae; genus Panulirus; species Panulirus ornatus. The sequence continues at coordinate 26,148 of NC_092257.1, forward strand.
GGAATCTGGATGTTTTTGCTCCAAGTGAAACGAAGCTCAAGGGTAAAGGGGAAGATGGTTTGTTAAAGTCTTGGATTTAAATTCAGGAGTTGGCGAAGAGGACAAGATCGAAGGAAGGAGTAGCACTGCTCCTGAAGCAGTAGTTGTGGGAGTGATAGAGTGCAAGAAAGTAAATTCTATATTGATGTGGGTAAAAGAAAATGGATTTAGAGAGATGGGCGATTATTGGTGCCTATCCATCTGGTCATGAGAAGAAATATCATGAGGAAAGCGTCTTGGTAGCAGCCGAGCGAGTGTGTCAGCAGCTCTCATGCACGAGACCGGGTATTAGTGATGGACGATTTAAATGCAAAGGTGAATAATGTGGCAGTTGGGGATATAATTGGTGTACATTGGGTATTCAGTGTTGCGATTGGAAATGGTTAAGAGCTTGTGGATCTTCGTGAAGATTATAAAAAGACTGGTGACTGGTAATAAGTGGTTTAAAAAGAGATATACTTAAGTATACGTATTCGAGTGGGAGAGATGGTCAAAGGGCGTTATTGGATTACATGTTAACTGATAGGCGCGCAAAAGACTTTTGGATGTCAATGTGCCGAGAGGGACGTCTGATAATCATCTTGTGGAGGCGAAGACGAAGTTTTCAAAAGAGAGAATTTTGGGAAGAGAGTGGCGAGAGTGAGCGAGCTTTGAAAGGACACTTGTGTGAGGAAGTACCAAGAAACACTGTAGAATGGCAGAAGGTGAGAAATGACATGAGGGGAGTGAGGGAGGAATGGAAAGTATTTATGGAAGCAGTGATGGCTTTCGCAAAAGATGCACGTGGCACGAGAAAGGTGGGAGGTGGTCATATTAGAAAGGGTAGAGAGTGGTGGGATGAAGTTTGTGAAAGAAAAGGGATGCGTTTAGACGATACTTACGAGGAAGGAGTACAAATGACTGGGAGATGTATAAAAGAAAGCGGCAGGAGGTCAAGAGGAAGGTGCAAATGTTCAACAATAGGTCAAACGAGTGCTAGAGTGAGAGTATTAAACTTCAGAGAGAATAAAAAGGTTTTGGACGAGATAAACAACGTGCGTCAAGACGACAGAGCAAATGGGAACATCGGTGAAGGGGGCAAGTACTATGTAGTGATGAAATGAGGAGATGGAGCGAATATTTAGAAGGCACGTCAAATATGTTTGATAAGAGCGGCATATGTAGGGTGTTTTGGTAGGGGTGGCGTGCGAATGAGAGGGTCAGGGAGAATGGTTTGGTTAGGAAAGAGATGGTGAAAGCTTTACGGAAGATGAAATTCGTTAAGGCGGCGGGTTTGAATGGTATTGCTGTTGAATCTTAAGAAAAGGGGTAACTGTTGTTGATTGGTTGCAAGGATATTCAGTGTATGTATGGATCATGGTGAAGTGCCAGAGGACTGGCGGAATTCAATGCATAGTGCCATTGTACCAAGACAAAGGAGATAAAGGAGTGTTCAAACTAAAGAGGCATAAGTTTGTAGAGTCTTCCTGGGAAATCATAAGGGAGGGTATTGATAGAGAGGGTAAAGGCATGTACACTGCATCAAAGTGGGGAGGAGCAGTGTGGTTTCAGTAGTAGTAGAGGATGTGTGGATCAGGAGTTTGCCTTGAAGAATGCGCGAGAAATACCTGGAGAAAAAGATTTGCATGTAGCATTAATGGATCTGGAGAAAGCATATGATAGGGTTGATAGAGATGCTTTGTGGGAGGTAAGCTATCAGAAGCAGTGTATAGTTTTTACGCAAAGTAAGTCATGTGCACGGGTAGAAAAAGGAAAATGATTTGTTCCCAGGAAAGGTAGGTCTGCGACGAGGGTGCGTTGTCCCCGTGGTTGTTTAATTTGTTTATGGATGGGTGGTTAGGGAGGTAAATGCAAGTTTTGGAGAAGGGAGAGAATGCAGTCTGTTGTGGATGAGAGGGCCTGGTAAGTCAATTGTTCGCCAATGTTATAGCGAGAAACTGCAGAAGTTGGTTACAGTTCGTAGATGTGCAAAAGTCGAGAGTAAATGTGAATAAAGAGCAATGTTATTAGGTTCAGAAGGGTTGAACAAGTAAACTGGGATGAAAGTTTGGAGAAAAATTAGAAAAAGTGGTGTTCTAGATATCTGAGAGTGGTATCATCAGCGAGTGGAACCATGGAAGCGGAAGAGAATCACAGGGTGGGAGAGGGAGGTTTTGGGAGCGACGAGTGTAATGCTTGGAAGGAGGGAACGTTATCTCGGAAAGCAAAAATGGGCATGCTTGAAGGAATAGTAGTGCCAACATATGGTTGCGAGGCATGGGCCACACAGAGTTGTACGGATGAGGGTGGATGTGTCGGAAATGAAATGTTTGAGGACAATATGTGGCGTGAGGTGGTTTGATTAAGTAATGAAAGGGTAGATGTGTGGAATTAAAAAGATTGTAGTTGAGAAAGCAGAAGAGGATGTGTTGAAATGGTTTGGACATGTGGAAAGAATGAATGAGGAAAGATTGATAAAGAGGATGTACGTGTTAGGGTTGGAAGAAACAAAGAAGCGGGAGACCAAATTAGGGGTCGAAGGATGGAGTGAAAGATTTAGAATGATTGAAGCCTAAACATACAGGAGGGCGAGAGGAATGAAAGAGATAGAGTGAAATGGAACGATGTGGTATACCGGGGTCGACGTGCTGTCAATGGATTGAACCAGGTCATGTGAAACTCCTGAGTAAGTAATGGAAAGGTCTGTGGGGCCTGGATGTGGAGCTGTGGTTTTGTTGCATTGTATACGACAGACTGTGTGAACGAATGTGGCCTCTTTGTCCGCTTTCCTTGCGCTGCCTCGCTGAAACGGGGGGTAGCGATGCAGTTTCCCGTGGGGCGGGATAGTGCCAGGAATGGATGAAGGCAATCAAGTATGAATATGTACATGTGTATATATGTGTACATGTTGATATGTATATGTGCGGATATGGGCGTTTATGTATACATGTATGTGCATACGAGTTGATGGCCATTCTTCGTCTGTTTACATCATATAGAAACGCTGCACAAATTCAAAAGCCATACCTTCACTGCTCGTTTTGTTCCTAAGTAATTCATGAGCTGGAATCCAGACGACACATTTCCACACACCACAGTTGAACTAGCACTGTAGTCTAAAACTGCTAAACACAGTCTGTTGTCCTTTAGCCTGAAACTCTGAAATGCAAAATACAAGTTTGCTAAAATGATAGGCTATTCATGAAGAAATTTTATAAAGGTCAAAAGAATTAAAAAAATCTTTACGTAAAACCAAAATAAATTTACCGTTATGTATAAATCTTTAGAATGCTACGGCATCTTTCTGGAGCTGACCTACGTTACCATTTTGGTGTCTTTCCAAAGCTCGTTACCAACAAGGTGGGTCATGTGTAACCTAACAAAGGTCGTTACCAACAAGGTGGGTCATGTGTAACCTAACAAAGCTCGTTACCAACAAGGTGGGTCATGTGTAACCTAACAAAGCTCGTTACCAACAAGGTGGGTCATGTGTAACCTAATAAGAATTAATTGCTGACCATGAACACGCCCACGACATTACTGTTCAGAATTGAATAACGAGAGTCCTATTATTGCATCAAATCTAACACCAAAACTTTCAGAGTAACAAGATTTTGCAAAACGATAAACTCGATAGGTGAAATGGCCGGGAAGAATACAACAGCGCCTAGAGCATTTGAATTTACGGTAGGATGTTCTCGATACGGGTAAATTAGCTGTCTGCAGCTTGTTACAACGTCAGCCCGTTATGTGACTATTCCTATATTCACAGAAAAACTTGGTTCCTAGATATTTCTCATGCAATTTTAACATCCCCAAGTGTCGACGGCCTCTCTCCATTGCTTAAAAAAACCGGGCAAATTCTGTTTTGATTATGGCATTTAAAAATTTTCCAGTACATAGACACTTAACTGCGTTCATATACATACGGCGAAATTTCGAACATTTTGACAAGATTTAATTCCCTGGGTAGACTTTATACTCTCATATCGATAGCAAGAAAATACTTACGCTTGCATCAGTGTTCATTATATATATATATATATATATATATATATATATATATATATATATATATATATATATATATATATATAAATCAATTTTCCAAAAGGAATAGAAAAAGGGGCAAAGTGAGGATATTCCATCAAAGGCTCGATCCTCTGTTCTTAATGCTACCTTGCTATCGCGGTAAATGATAAATAGTATGATATAAAGGAGAAATAGGTAGTACGTTTCAGGAAAAGAACCTGGATGTTTTGACCCGGAGTGAAACGAGCTGAAGGGTATAGGGGAAGAGTGGTTTGGGAATGTCTTGGGAGTAAAGTCGGGGGTTGGTAAGAGGAAAGGAAGGAGTAACACTACTGAAGCAGGAGTTGTGAGAGTATGTGATAGAGTGCAAGAAAGTAAACTAGAATGATATGGGTACAACAAAGTGGATGGAGAGATATGGGCGATTATTGGTGCCTATGCACCTGGTCATAAGAAAGATCACGAGGCAAGTGTTTTGGGAGCAGCCGAGCGAGTGTTAGCAGCTTTGATGCACGAGACCGGGTTATATTGATGCGAGATTTGAATGCAATGGCGAGTTACGCAGCAGTCGAGGGAATAACTGGTGTAGATGGGATGTTCAGTGTCGCAAATGGCGAAGAGCTTCTAGATTTGCGTGCTGAAAAATGACTGGTGATTCGGAATATCCGTTTTAGAAATAGAGATATACATAAGTATGCGTATGTAAGTAGGAGAGATAGCTAGAGCGCGTTATTGGATTAAGTGTTAATTGATAGGAGCGTGAAAGTTTTGGATGTTAATGTGCTGAGAGGTGCAACTGGAGGGATGTCTGATCATTATCTGGTGGAAGCGAAGATTTATAGAGGTTTTCATAAAAGAGAACGTTGGGGTGAAGAGTGGCGAAAGTAAGTGCGCTTGAAAAGGAGACTTGTGTGAGGAAGCACCAGGAGAAATTGAATGGAGAATGGCAAAAGTTGAGAGCAAATGACGTATGGGGGAGGGGAGGAATGGGATGAGTTTAGGAAATCGGTGATGGCTTGCGCAAAAGATGCTTGTGGCATGAGAAGCGTGGGAGGTGGGCAGATCAGAAAGGGTAGCGAGTGGTGGGATGAAGTAAGATTGTTAGTGAAGGAAGAGAGCCGCGTTTGGACAATTTTTGCAAGGAAGGAGTACAAATAACGGAAATTATAAAAGAAAGGTACAAGAGGTGAAAAAGGTGACAAATGAGAGTTTGGGTGGGAGTGTCATTAGATTTTAGGGAGAATAAAAAGACGTTTCGGAAGGATGCAAATAAAGTGCCCAAGACGAGATAAATGGGAACATCGGTGAAGGGGGATAATGAGGTAACAAGTAATGAAGTGAGAACGGGTAATTTGAAGGCTTGTTGAATGTTTGATACAGTTGCAAATATAGGGTGTTTTGGTCGAGGTGGTGTGCGAAGTACGAGTGTCAGGGGGAATGATTTGGTAAACAGAAGAGGTAGTGAAAGCTTTGCGGAAGATGAAAGTCGGCGGGTTTGGATGATACTGCAGTGGAATTTATCAAAAAACGGGGTAGACCGAGTTGTTGAAGTGGTTGGTAAGGATATTCAACGTATGAATGGTTCATGGTGAAGTGCCTGAGGACTGGCGGAATGCATACATAGTGCCATTGTACAAAGGCAAAGGGGATAAAGGATAGTGTTGAAATTACAGATGTACAAGGTTGTAGAGTATTCCTGGGAAATCATATGGGAGGGTATTGATCGAGAGGGTAAAGGCATGTACAGAGCATCAGATTGGGGGAGAGCAGTGTGGTTTCAGAAGAGGTAGAGGATGTGTGGATCAGGTGTTTGCTTTGAAGAATGTATGAGAGAAATACTTAGAAAAGCAGAGGGATTTGTATGTAGCATTTATGGATCTGGAGAAGGCATATGACAGCTGATAGAGATGCTTTGCGAAAGGTAGAGAGTATATGGCGTTGGAGTTAAATTGCTAGAAGCAGTGAAAAGTTTTTACCAAGGATGTAAGCCATGTATACGAGTAGGAAGAGGGGAAAAAGATTGGTTCCTAGTGAATGTCGGTTTGCGGCAGGGGTGCGTGGTGTCTCCATGGTTGTTCAATTTGTTTATGGATGGGGTGGTGAATCCAAGAGTTTTGGAGAGGGGCAAGTATGCAGTCTGTTGTGGATGAGAGGGCTTAGGAAGAGAGTCAGTTGTTCGCTGATGATACATCGTTGGCGGCCGATTCGGGTGAGAAACTGTAGAAGTTTGCGTCACAGGGTGGAGGCGTAGGTTCTGGGAGCGTTGAAGAATGTGTTCAAGGCGAGAACGTTATCTCGGAGAGCAAAAAAGGGTATGCTTGAAGGAATATTAGTTCCAACAATGTTAAAGGGTTGCAAGGCATGGGCTATAGATAGGGTTGTGCGGAGGAGGGTGGACATGTTGGAAATGAAATGTCTGAGGACAATATGTGGTGAGGTGGTTTGATCAAGTAATGATGGGATAAGATGTGTGGTAACAAGAGTGATAGCAGGAGAGGGTGTAATGAAGTGGTTTGGTCACATGGAGAGAATGGGTGAGGAAAGATTGACAAAGAGGATATACGTGTCAGAGGTGGAGGAAACGAGGAGCAGTGGGAGACTAAATTGTTAGTGGAAGGATGGCGTGAAAAATGCTTATCTAGTTATGATGCTACACGTTCAATATATTTTGTTCACGAAACAATAACAGTGTATCATCTGCTCACCACCAGGTCGCGACAATCTTCAATACCAAATGCTGCTTCCAGTCCCATTTGACCTTCCAGGGAGTGAATGTGGCCGTAACTATGATTATAGCCACCGCTGCCCTCTAGGGGAATCTGTAATATACATGTAGCGACTAAACCATCCCATCCAGGTTGCCAAAGTCCAGAAATTAGTCAAGAAGGTTCTCAAGATATCTAAAGTACAGAACATCAAACTTAAGAAATTGTTGTACCAGTGTAAAGTCTGGTGTATGTTGCACGTTTTCTGGTGTTGCAGTCATGACTCTAGCACCACAAGTTGCCAGCAAGCCACTGCTCAGCCCGGCAACAGCTACTGGCTCCATCACGCTTACTGCTGCATCTGAAAATATGTTATTTCTTGATCATGTTCATGGAATCTAATGATATGACAAAAGCTTAAACGTTTGATTTGGCTTGATGTGCTCAGAGGTAAGGTTATCCCACAAAGTGGAAAATATGGATGAAGGGGATGGAAATGAATTTCATGATGATCAGTACCATGAGTGTAAGCGCAACTAATGTTTACCGTTCTTGTACCAGATTATGTACGTACTGCTAACCGAGCAAGGGTCTGGTGCATTATATGTGGTGTGGCACATAAGAAGGGACATTTCTTAGTAGGTTCCCGGCACGTTCATCTTAACGTTATATAGTAAACAGACGCACACCAACAAGTAGGACCGCCTGCTTGTCGGGAAGCATAGTGACTGCTGTAGTAATTAGACACCATACTGGCTGTCCTATTCCTTCCATTATCCAGGACGCTGCCCTTACTCATTTTACGAAATCACGTATGAAATAAACCACTACAGTTAAGTGACCAAGAACTATACAGGCCAATAATTGTATGACAACAATGTGACGTCATTGACCAGAGCCTGTGTCCGGCGAAGTTTATCTTCGCGGCCTTAAAGACGCATCAGCACAACGTTTACATTTAAACTATCATTCTGAAAGAAATTTGTCTTTAGCGACGAGACATACGGTCAACCAAAAACCAGTTCATATAATGGACAAAAAAATGAATATACACCACGGCGAGGATTCTATGGTTAACCCCAGACGTTTCACATACCCTGGTTCCATCCATTGTTCAAATTCACTCTCCCGTGCAAGACTCTCATCCTCTTGCATGCTCTGGCGCCGATCGCTCAAAGTCTTTTTCATTCCATCCTTCCACCTCCAATTTGGTCTCGAGCTTCTTGTTTCCTCCACCTCTAACACATACATCCTCTGTCAATCTTTCCTCACTCATTCTCTCTACATGTCCCAATCATTTCAGTAGGCCCTCTTCTGCTTTCTGAACCACACTTTTTATTACCACACATGTCTCTTACCCCTTTATTACTTACTCGATGAAACCGCCTCACACCACATTGTCCTCAAACATTTCATTTTCAACAACCTTTCTAGGTACAACCCTGTCTACAGCCAATGCCTTGCAACCATATAACATTAGTGGAACCACTGTTCCATCAAACGTATCCTTTTTTGCTCTCCCGAGATAACGTTCTCTTTCCACACATTCTTCATCGCTCTCAGAATCTTCTCTTCCTCCCCAACCCTGTGACTCGCTTCCGCTTCCATGGCTCCATTCGCTGCCAAGTCCACTCCCAGATGTCAAACACTTCACTTCCTCCAATTTTTCTCTATTCAAACTTACACCCCATCTAACTTTTGCAGTTTCTCACTTGAATCAACCGCCAGTGCTGTATCAACGAACGAAATTGACTTCCCAGGCTCTCTCATCCCCAGCACACTGCATACACGCCCGTCTCTCCAAAACTCTTATTTATATCCCTAACCACCCCATCCATAAACAAATTAAACTATTGTGACATTACACACCCCTGCCGCAGACAGACCTTCACTGGGAATCAATCACTCTCTTCCTACTTTTACACATGCCTTATACCTTTGATAAAAAAAAAAAAAGGCTAGCAGTTTACCTCCCCACACTATATATTAAAACCTTCCACAAAGCATTTATCAACTATCATATGCCTTCTCCAGATCCATAAATGCCACATAAAAAATCTGTTTTTCAAAGTATTTCTCACATACATTCTTCGCAGTAAACATCTGATCTACACATGCTGTACCACTTCTAAAACCACACTATCCTTTCCCAATTTGATGCTCTGTACATGCCTTCATCCCTCTTAATACCCTTCCATACAATCTCCCAAGAATACCCAGCAAACTTATGCCTCTGTAGTTTGAACACACCTTTATCCCCTGTGCCTTTATACAGTGGCACTATAAATGAATCACGTTAATCCTCAGGCACTGCATGATCCATACATACTAAATATCCATACCAACCAATCAACATAAGTCATCCTCTTTCGGGACGTTTCACCGGCAAGTTTCCCCCAAAAATATATTTTCTCCGATATTTACGGTAAAGAGAAAACGTATTCTACAACGTGATAAAATACTTTTATAAATTAGAAAGTTTTTCTTTTTTGCCCTCTAAATCGTACTTAAAAGGGTTACCTGTACGCTACACTCAAGGGTCATGGGGTCTGCGCAGACTTTTTTTTTTGTTTGTATCAAACTATTGAAAAGGAAATTCTCTATTCTCTTTGTTCTTGTGAGTGTTGTCGTACACCTCAGCATCGTCAGCCGAGCGCCTCTTACCTTGAGGCCCTCAGGAAGTAGGACTTGGGAACCAGAAGGGTGAAAAGATCAGCAAAAAAGAAAACGATCAGAAGAATGGGTGAGGAAACTTGGCTACAACAAGTGAGGTTGACGCCTCATGAAACTCACGCCTGCAAGTAAGGTCTACTGGATCCCTCCTTTGGAAAAGGAGGGATCCAGTAGACTTCTTCGCAATCGGTATTATACAAATTGTCTAAAACTTTTAATACTTTGCTGTTCCTGTAAAACTTACTAAATACACGCAGATTTCTCGAAACTTTGATTCAAGAAAATTAACTTAGAAAAGTAATACAGACTTTCATTGGTTTCACCCATCAGTACAGCAATAAAAGGAGTATCAATTGTAGCATGTTCTCTATGTGCCCAGAGTCGACAGCGAGACAAGATACAAATGTATAGGGTCAATACTTGGCAAATTAATAAAAAATATCCTAGTTACAATATGGCGATTTCCTTGCATACGAGTTAAAAAGAGTTTTACAGGCCTGCATGCAGGCAATTAACATGATCTATATCAAGATACATATTACTGCTATAAGTTGGAACACCTGAAGAATTTTGGCATTTTTACAAAAACTATTCCTATGTTCATGAAAATATGGAAGTTCATAACAACTTTATACCAGAAAAAGATCAGCAGCATCCATAAATATTCTAAATTTGGGGGAAATTATCAGTTATCTCGTCTTTCGCTCATTTACCTTCCAAAACACCTTTTTATTGTCTCTCAACCCGAACACCCTCACTTTAACCCTTGCACCTTCCTCTTGACCTCCCGGCGCTTTCTCTCATACATCCCCCAGTCATTTACACTCCTTGTAAGTAGCGTCCAAACGCCTCTATTCTCTAACATTTTCATCCCACCACTACCTAATATGCCCACTTCCCACCTTTTTCATGGCCTCTTGCACATGCCATCACTGCTTCCCTAATTATATCCCATTCCTCACATTTGCTCTTACCTTTTGCTATTCTACACTCGATTTTTCCTGGTATTTCTTCACACAAGTCTCTAAACTCGCTCACTCTCACCCCTTTTCTAAACATTCTTTCCTTTTTTGAAAACTACAAATCTTCACCTTCGCCTCCACAAGTTAGTGATCAGACATCCCATCAGCTGTTTCTCTCAACACATTTGCATCCAAAAGTACCTTGCACGCCTATCAATACATAATCTAATAATGTTTTCACCATCTCTCCCTCTGAAATACGTATATTTTTGTATATCTCTTTAAACCAGGTATTGCCAGTCTTTTTCAATACACAAATCCATAAGCTCTACATTTTCTGTTCACAATACTGAATACCCCTTGCGCACTAATTATGCCCTCAACTACCACATTCACCGACCGTCGCATTCAAATCATCCATCACTAATACCCGGTCTTGTGCACCAAAACTGCCCACACACTCACCTGCTCCCAAAACACTTTCCTCGATCTCATGAGTGGTAGCATAAGCGCCAATCATCTCTCGCCTTCACCCACATTAATCTAGAATTCACTTTCTTACACTATCACACTTCCACAACCATTGCTTAAGAATTGCTACTCCTTTCACTCTAGTCTTTTCACCAATCCCTTACTATTCCCATGTAGTTTCCAATCTTTTCTTTCTATCCTCGAGCTTTGTTTAACTCATACATATATACATACATTATACACAAGAAAATCCAAATAGAAAAAGAACGATTAGCAGAGAAAATACTTGCATAGTCTTGGAAATCCCGTAGCAATACTGTAGGTGTGGACTAAATCCAACTTCCTGTCTAGGCCGACTAATGTGTCAAAAACCTTTGGCTCCAGGAAGTTACTGATCAAGCTATGGGAAGGAGGTGGTGTATAATTAATCTCAAATGCTCATCAGTTATGTAATTTGGTCAGGAACACAAGTGAAAAAAAAAATCTCTTAATATAAAGGAAACAGACTAGTTACTACAAGATTGTGACCGCAATGGAATAACCTTACAAATCATTGTACACATTTCAGAACATGGACTATACGAGACACCTTGGTGACCGGCAGTACCACTAGGCAATAATATATCCTGCGCAGGACATTATGTTAACTTACCTCACCGCTAATATTTTGTACATATTCTCCAGAGGAGTTTCTTCGTAATACCAGATTTCTTCATTCTTATCTGAAAGAATTGAAGGAACAAATGTCAGCAATATAAAACTTATTTGATTCTTTTCAACAATTTTGCAGCATCGGTCATTCACAAGACCAGCAAGTACCTGCCAGCACATCCTGGGTATCTTGCGCAGCTTGAAGCGCAACGGACAAGTAGTTACCAATAGTTACAAGGTAGTTGCCATTAATGAATCGTCTCAGATCGTTGATATTGTAACTATTAATTAGATTGTTTCCCAGCGTTAACGTCTTGAAATAACATACATCCAGGAAACTAACCTCCTCCAGAATTACACTTGCTCTGTCAGTCCTTACCTAAAAATATAAAAAAAATTCGTTTATGATCATAGTTCAAAATTATTACTTCAAAAAGGAACATACCCCAGTCATGACAAGCACGGAACATACCCCAGTCATGACAAGCACGGAACATACCCCAGTCATGACAAGCACGGAACATACCCCAGTCATGACAAGCACGGAACATACCCCAGTCATGACAAGCACGGAACATACCCCAGTCATGACAAGCACGGAACATACCCCAGTCATGGGTGAAAGGAGAAAGGTCCGAGTGCTCTACAAGCGTTTATTAGCGGCTCTACAAGCGTTTATTAGCGGCTCTACAAGCGTTTATTAGCGGCTCTACAAGCGTTTATAGATCTAAGCGTAGAAGATGGAAATGTTATATGAAGATGAAAACATTAAAGAACTTCAAGGCTTTGCTGTTCTAAGGAAGGAGGAAGCATCATAAGATCCTAGAGTGTCCAGTCTCCACACACAAACCGTGGGAAGCAGCAGCAGCAGCCAGATTAGTGCCTCAGTGGCAGATAACATGCAGACAGCTTACGAGAAGATTAGCTAAAATTACGTAGGACACACAAACATCGTGACGTACAGAATGGGCTTGTTGGAGAGAGATCATGCCTGTACAATTCTCAAAATTGTTTAACTAAACAGTTAAATGAATGAAAAACCACGCAGATATGCGCAGTAATCCTTATTGATAGTGTTGTACACTTCATCAGTAGGTGGCAGGAAGTAATCTACCAGGAAGCACTGCCTCCAGAGTAACGGGAAGGTCAACTAGCCATGTAATCTATCATGTTACCCTTCCTGCCACAGGTAGCAGTCTTGCTCAACACTGAAACAAGTCATAACTCTTTCCTTTGACATCTAGTATTCCTCCATCTCATAAATCATGGCAGTTAACGTACGTCTGAATTCCACAGCGCAGAGCCCGAATTGTGCCCGCGGTCCAAGAAGGCTGGATACTTCAGAGGGACCCCTCAAACATCAAGAGACCAGGACGTACCCAAGTTCACGGACTAGGTTCCTTCTCTATGTAAACATTCGTGAGATCCACTCAAACAAAACATCTGTATAACACTGTTCATCACCTCCCCTGATGATCGCTCTCCGAGAGTCAACTGTTCAAGACTACGCATCTCATTTTCTCATGGTTTCTGCTCGAAGGATGTGGTTTGTGCCATTTATAATAAGAGGATTATCATTGCTAACCTCATCAGTTTCCTTACTCTGAAGACTACTTCATATTTAAGCTTTCTCTTCACTTTCACAATGTTTCGACATGCTATAACTTAGAAATCTTCAGTACACAAAAAAATATCTTACCGTCAAGTTCCTTAGCCTATCCAAGTTCATCTGGTTAAAATGATTGTCTAAAACAAACACTACTGCTGCTTGAAGGACAACACCAGAAACCTCAGGGTTGATAACCAGTGTGCCAAGCATCTCTTGATACCCAGACCTCAGCAAAATATTTCCTTTGTTCAGCAGAATGCCATCAACTGTGCCCAGGACCCTGCAAGCATAAGGCAAAAATCATTTTATACAAACCGTTCCAACCAGCAAGACCACAAATAAGTAAGTATCTCTGTCGACATGAAAAGCATCATGTTAGTCATAAAAGGTTTTCCACCAGCTTCTAACAAACGTTTTAAGATTGTCAAAACTCGCAAAGGTTATCTGGCAATACACTCCTATAGGACAACATATACTTACTGGAAATGTAGACCGCTATATTTCAAGCCTTTAAACGTTGTAACACCAGGAATAGTGTACACCCTTCCATCATCAGTTACTCTCACTGAAACTCTTCCCAGTTCAGACAAGTCAACACCCTGCAAATTATTTTTTTCTTCATGTATTCAATACTAAACTTTTCACGTTCTACATAGACGTCATTAACTCTTATTATCACTCCTTACAAAGGTAATGCATACCTGAACTGTGCTTTCATCTACCAGAGATATGTCTCCTTGAACTCTCATATTGTCCAAGAAACTCTTTCTACTCGAGATTGTGGCAGTCTTCCCATACTGAACAAAATCAGACTCAACTTTATGCCCATTCAGACTACCATCCAAAATTATGTCGGCTGGAAAAGAAGAATTAGGAGAAATCAGCGACATAGGATTTTATTAATTATAACAACATATAATAAGCAGTTACAAAAGCAGAAACTTACCCTTTGTTTCAACTTTAACAATGTTTAGTTTACCAGCTATTTCTTGATCCCCATCTTTCAGCAAGATACCAACAAGATCAGTCTGAAAATATCAATAAATTTTTATCAAAGTAATTACAAAATATGTATTCATATTTTCAGGGATTAAAGAATGTTCTGCCTAACTCACCACACCAGCATCATCATCTCTGTTGATGAGAAAGTCTGTGAGCAGAACATCAGCAATCAACTTGTGTAACGTATATTCGCCGTTTACAGTCTGTTTCCTGCACTCCTTTTTCAGAACTTGGTCCCATACATTTTCAAGGTCCTGCCCATTAATGCTACCCTAAAAATTCCAAACAAAACAGATGTAATCTATCTACCATATGCTTTTGCAATGCCTTAATTTTTCCATTAGAACTAGAGTCAAAAAGTTCGAAAAGAATGAAAAACCTACTAATAAATCCAGCTCCAAATTAACATTGACGCCATGATTTACATCAGCAAATGATGCCACAGCAGCGATGTCATTGGGGACATCAGTTAACCAGAATACGTCTTCTAGAGTGGCCACATCATCTTCATTTATAACACCAGTGATAGTGACGTTTCCTCTGAAGTCAACATCACCTGCAGTATGTTATTCTAGCTTAGTTCAATAGGAACGAATTTCACGAGTCATTAAATATGTTGGTAATACCATGAATAAAAGGGTTCATGACAACACCTACCACCAATAGTCCAATACTTCAAGTGGATCGTCGGTTCAAGCGTCCCCAGTTCCAGACAGAGTTTACCCACATCAATAGCAAGTGTTTCGTCATGCGCGTATTTCTTAACCAACACATATTTTACTACAGGGAACTGCCCATAGTAGTGTACGAGAGAGGCGAACGTTTTTTTCCCAGTTACCTATAGAAATAACGAAACCAGAAAGATATAATTTTTATCATTCGTGAAAATAATGTAAATCAATAACGTTGTGGCGATTATCATACCTTTTGCACAACTTCATTTGTTTTCATGGCATCTTCATTTAAATTCCATCCTTGTACTGAACCATCCAGTACCACATCCTTGCTGGCTATCAACTCGTCTGTAAGAATATCCGAAGATTACTAACACTAGTATTACAACAAACTGTCAAATTCTGAAAAAGTAAGACATTCAGCTTACCGAAAGCAAGACATTCAGCTTACCGAAAGCAAGACATTCAGCTTACCGAAAGCAAGACATTCAGCTTACCGAAAGTAAGACATTCAGCTTACCGAAAGTAAGACATTCAGCTTACCGAAAGCAAGACATTCAGCTTACCGAAAGCAAGACATTCAGCTTACCGAAAGTAAGACATTCAGCTTACCGAAAGTAAGACATTCAGCTTACCGAAAGTAAGACATTCAGCTTACCGAAAGTAAGACATTCAGCTTACCGAAAGTAAGATATTCAGCTTACCGAAAGTAAGATATTCAGCTTACCGAAAGTAAGATATTCAGCTTACCGAAAGTAAGACATTCAGCTTACCGAAAGTAAGACATTCAGCTTACCGAAAGTAAGATATTCAGCTTACCGAATGACATTTGTTGCAATGAAGAAGCTTCATCTATCTTGGCAGTATTCCTAAAAAGGTGCTCAAGGTTGACCTCTTGGATTAGATTTCCCGTAAATGTTACACGAATGACCTCCATATTGGCCATCTTGTTGACTCCTATTAATGTTTGGCTGCCGGTTTTCTTCAACCAAGACAACTTGTAATCCTCAGCAGATACTCCGTCAAATCTATCTGTGGGTTAGAAATATTTGTATTCTAAAGCAATTATACAGTGCTCAACCTACAGCCAGATTTCTTCGGAGTAGTTTCATGAGCGAGGATATTTACTTTAAGCCAATGAATGACCTAAGATGCACACGAGATTAGAGACAGCTGCTGGTTGGTTACATATCAAATTACTATACGAATTATTTTTTCTCCCAGAACAAAGATGAACGAGCTGAAAGCATCGTAACAACAGTTTTTACTTCAGTAGAAATTTGATTAGTAAAGAATATAATCATAAACAGTCAAGTAAAGCGCCCACATACAAAGAAAAACCAAACACTTCTTTCATAATTCAGTCAACCTGGAGCTTTGATGATCTTTGCACCGTTCCAATACACTTTTCTGTACGCCTTTCACCCTCCTGTATGTTCAGGCTCCGATCGCTCAAAATCATTTTCACTCCATCCTTCCACCTCCAATTTGGTCTTCCACTTTCTCTTGTTTCCTCCACTTCTGGCAATCTTTTCTCACTCTCTCCAAGCGACCAAACCATTTCAATACACCCTCTTCTGCTCTCAACCACACATCTCTCTTACCCTATTATCAAAACCTCACCATATTGTCCTTAAACATTTCAAACACATCTACCCACCTATGTACACCCCTATCTACATCCCATGCCTCGTAACCATACGATATTGTTGGAACCACCATTCATTCAAACATACCTATTTTTGCTCTCAGAGATAACGTTCTCGCCTTCCATACATTCTTCATCGCTCCTAGAACCTTCGCTCCCCCCTCATGATTCACTTCCGCTTCCATTAGCCGTCCTGTTTACTCCAAGATATCCAAGACACTTCACTCCCTCCTGTTTTTCTCCGTTAAAACTAGCTTACAATATTATAATCTGGTAATGAACATCCTTAGTAGGTAAAGCATAAAAGGCATTTACTACCAAGGCAGACGATATAAAGTCATTCCTAAGGTAGATGAAATAAAGGTACTTACTACTAAGGTAGATAAAGGCACTTACTACTAAAAGTAAATTCTCTGACAACTACTGGACCATTAAATGAGACAAAACCAGCAATCCTTTCAGTGGCGCTGTCCTTGTAAACAATGCTCCTCTCAAAGGCAGAAAAGTCCGTTCCCGTAATTGAAGTTGTTGCCACGACATTCAAGGATCTTCCTACCAAATGCTGCACACTTCCTCCTGTGTGGATTTAAATATGAGCAATCATAGTAAATATGTATGACAAGACGTTTAAGCTTGTCATAAAGACAGCTAATTCCTCGTGCGTGTTCAGATTAACAAAAGCTGTACAATTCCGAGTCAAAATCATGTTTTAATATCATCCGAAATAAAAGAAATCCCTCAAAATCACTTTGGTGCAGTATCTAAACTTTGGAAGTAACTAAATCCTCATAACTATTTCCTCAGGTAATGTTTATATACATCTAGTTTTTCACATTTTATATACAAGTTCAAATACATCATTAGTCACTTTACAGGTAAAGTTTATATACATACTCATAAGATTTATATACATGGGCAGTAACTTCACAGACATGGTTTAAACATCCCACAACTGCATGTTGTCTTCAGTACTCAAAGACATCCTTTATTTCACCTCATTCTTTCCTGCTAACTTCCGTAAGCCTCACTCCAGTAGTGCTCTCCACGAGTCCAGACCATGTCATCACACCATTACTCCTGCTACCTCATCTTATTTCTTGCATTAACTTTTTTTTTATACCACAGTCCTCAAACATTTAATTCCCAGCACATGCATACTCTTCCTAAACTGTCATACCTCAAACACACACTTCCTTGCCCTTGTAGTGATCTTCCCTGCTGCACATGATTTACTGGGCCAAGATCAAAACCCTATCTTCCACTTCAGCGGCCATAGTTCCACCTGCTGCCACCACCACCACACTCCCAGGTAACTAATGTACTCCATTCCCTCCTCACGTGCACACACTCCTATCTGTTATACACCTGAAACCTTCTGCTGCTGCTGCTTTAACTTGCAACATTTTTCACACGCAAACACTTGAGAGCTGTTCCACAAGTATCGTAAATATATATTAAAATGTTGATAAACTGTTCCACTACATTTTTCATGCATGAAATAATTCAAATAGAAATGTTTTAATAAACTAATTAGATTTGTCCTTTATACTCAACCTGTTTTCATTAAAGAGTTGGCAAAGAAAAGGTCATCCAGCACAACGCCATCTACCGTACCAAACTGGGCAACTCCTGCTTCTCTTGCACTTGCATACGACACCACTTTAACAGTGGTAAAAGTTTTTCCACCTGCAAAATAATTCGTCCCAGAATTTTAAAAAATTGGATGAAAAAGGTCCAATTATGAAGAATCTGCGATGTAAACTATAGATAGGCAATGCGATTGGTTGAAGCCGAAATATATACAAACGACAATCCTCAAACTTGTATAGTACTACATCCATCTGCTTCACACATTACATAACACAAGAAGCGAGGAGACTGTAAGATGCCTATTGTCTCGTGCTAGGTTACAACCCATCAGACTTTCGTTTAAAGTTCCCTGGAGACTTACGTAGCTTCCACTACTGTACTTGGCAGCTGGTTCCACCAATGTACTATCAATGTGTTGCACACACACACATCTGCTGCACACATACAATAGTGCTACAAACTTCTGCTGCATACACTATAATACTACATACATCTGCTGCACACACATACACACACAATAGTGCTATAAACCTCTGCTGCACACACACTAATATTATATACATCTGCTGCACACACACTAAAGTGATACACACCTGCTGCACACATTACAGCACCAGATACATCTGTACACAGTGTAACACTTGATACATCTAACTAATCAATGACAAAGTGACGGAGTCTTTAGAAAGGAAGTTGTATCATTTGCATGAAAGGTCTTGTAATATATTAATCTGTACGAGAATGGTACACAAGTAGGTAGTATAACCAATTTACCAGTTATGATAGCAGATGAATTAATGATGATTACATCATCAAGGTGAACATCATCGATAGTAACTTGACCTCTAACAGCCAAGTTAGCCATGACTGGGTTGTAAAGGTAGACATCCTGAGATATGGTGTGTGTCTTGTTCTTAAAGACGATCAGAGACAACAACCGATCAAAGTCGATGCCATTCACAGTTTGTACTCCCACGTTTCCTTGTACTTTCTAGAAAGAGACTTTCCTTAGAAAATCATTAGCGATGGCGACCTCTTGCATACTGAATTCTACCACGCAATTCTCAAAATGTCGGTAATTTGAGCTAGGAATTGATTTTAGAAGAAATAACCCAATTACTACAAAATAGGAAGTCATTTTCCATTAAAAAGAAAATTCGATTTCTTTTCTGTGCTTCAAAAATGTTTGCGATATCGATTATTACGTCATCAATGAATGTAAACAAAGATCAAGAATAATGATACAAATACTGAAGAGAAGAAGATCTGTAAAGTATCTCACTACATCTGTTGTGAAGGTCACATCCCTAGCGAACACATGAGGCGAACTCCGCAGTACAAAGTCTTCTGGTTTTATGCCATCCAGTTTGAGTGCCACTGTAGTGTCTCCAACAATCTGCAGAATAATGAATAATTTATCCTTGAACGATCATTCATAAGGTTACCAACAACATTAGTAGCAACAAAACTACAGATGGAAGACGTCTTAATGCTGGGTATTAGGAAATATAAACATTTTAGATTTTCATCGATCCCATGTATTTTGTGTGCCACACATTGAAGTCTGAACATCCAACTTGTGTTTGGTAGACCTCATGACATAACATAACATAAATCGTTTTCTAGATTATAGAACCTAGATGGATATTCACAATAGATTGTCTGCAGTACGTTAAAATATGGATGTTGGGGAAAAACAAATTTGTATCTACAAAAATTTTAGCCTCACCTCAACATTGCCTTCAAATATAAACTTGGTGGATATGGACTTTGAATCCACGTGTATAGCATTATTGCGTATGTTAGAGATGCTGACACCATTGACATAATCATTTGTCACATAAAGTGCATCAGAGAATTTGACCGATCCAAATATCTTGTGTCCAGCTGAAAAATAAAAACTATGAAATGGAAAACGAGAAATGCATTTGACGGATAAGAAAGGCAAGTAAATTGGACAGCATATTTGACAATTGATCAGTGTTTGACGGTTTCATCGTTATGATAGCGTTATTCTGATAACGTTCATGTAATAGTCAACACTTACAAGTATTATGGTTGATGTAATTGTCAACACTTTTGTCAACACTTACAAATATTATGGTCAATGTAATTGCCAACACTTACAAATAATATGGTTAATGTAATTGCCAACACTTACAATTTACTTTCTTCACAAAATCATCTGCCATTATGTTCTGCAAGTCATCAATCTTGTACCCAGAGACTGTGTACACAACTGTCGAGTGCCCTGCAATACTCATACTGTGGAGGGATTTCTCGCCTACTATTTCCTGATTACCTTTTAATCTCAACAGATCCAAGTCTCCATCTATAACCTGCAACCAAATGACATTAGCTCTATACAAAGTTATCAAATATTGATCCCAAAACGTTTACAACATGCAGTTAAGTGCATAATGCATTAGATACATGTTATATAGATCTATATTATCACAGAGGTCAATACACTAACCTTCACTAAAATCACTTTGGTTTCGTCATACGTTACGCAACATAAATTAATGTTCATTAATATCATCAGGCACATGAAATATCTGCCATCTTAATAACGCATCTCTTGAAACCTATATAAGGATTGTAGTGCAATATTAAAGTGGCCATCTCATACTACAAGGTACTGTTTATGGAGGATGTCATCGATATAGATAAATCAAGCAGAAAATTATAGAAATTTACCTGTTCCTCAATCATGACAAATACGTGTCAGTTTTAAGAAGTCAAGAAATTAAACAAGCTAAATTCAGCTAGAGGGTTGACTGCAAGCAGTCACAATATTCTGGGGAAATATTGGATCTTGTAAAGAAGAAAAAAAAATTAGATGTTCATATGAATCCTCTTGTGAATTAGTTTACCGAGTGGTGTATGGATCTAGCCATTCTAAGAGCTTCGTGTGTAGAAATATGACTGTAGTATCCAAGGCTTCTCGAACTGACCTGTCCTTTTTCTCCAAACAGTTTCAGGAAAAAGTTATATTCATATTTTCTCCATAAATCTCTCGCAGGACAAGTTTCCTTCTATTCTACAGATTATGTAAATATACGACATTAACGTAAACGAATTAGAATAAGCTGTTAAGAAAGTGTTATAACGTGGTGCACTTGTGCGCGTCATAACATGTCTGATGGAGCACATCCAACAGTGAAGTGGTCATGTACAGGAATCAGTTATTGTGCCACATACGAGGCAGTCAGTCTCGTAATGTCACGTTTGATGCCAATCTTAAAGAAAATAGTCAAATTCTCATTTAAATCTCCATTCACTATTCAGTTTGTTAGCGACTACCACTTGTTCTGTTGATGTCTTTACTTCAGAGTTTTGCTCAGTTTTCCAAGCGTCCAGCTGCAGGTCAGTTGGACCCCTTAACTACTTGTCATTTGTGATGAGCAGCTCATCTTCCAGTTCTCTCAAGCAGATGGATCTAAGGATGTTTCTCCAACATGATTTTGATCCATCAGTTCAAGAATAATTTTTTCATGCTATTGATAACCAGAATGATGTGCTTCAAGTGAAAACAACCGAGGAAGAGTCCTTATTTCAGGTATTGAATACGAAGCAAATATTCATTACTTTGAAGTTTTGACAATAACCAAAATGATATGCTTCTCAGTCTTTCTAATATTGATTCGCGATGATCAGATTGGGAGAGTAACCCAACGTTCACTCAGTCTTCCTCGAACGATTTCATCAAAATCTAGCCTGGTTCCCAATCTTCAATTTACATTTCTATTAATCATTAATTGCACAATGTTAGAATTCGCCCAGGTATATCTGTAGGGTCTAGTATTAATTCTTTTGTCTTTTTGTTATTCAAAAGCAGGATGTGCTGCTTGAAACCTTGTTGTAAATCATGTAGGAAGTTGCAGCATCTCCCAGTAAAGACATCACACAGGCAGATAACATGCCTCCAGTCAAGGCATCTCGGATGAAAGTTATAAAAGAAAAGTAGAAATTACTCAAGGCTCAGCAAGCGTTTGTCGACCTGACTCAAAGGAAGAAGGAAAGCATCATGAAGGAAAGATAGAAGAAAAAGAATTCATCTTATCCGTTCGAAGGATGAATGAAATATTCAATCTTAGAGTGGCTGGTCTCCTCCACACACGACCTGTGGGAAGCAGCAACAGAGCGCGTGCCACGGGCCCACACCTTGGGGAAGGATCAGATACGGACACGTCAAGAGAACATTTGGTCAAGATAATACCAACAAGAATGCGGCAACATCGCGGTTGTGAGAAAGAAATGTGCGCGCGAGCATTATTCCCTGTACATGACATCTGCTCCCAAAAAATTATGGATGGCTTTTGTACAACATTTCCAGTTTAGTCTTTGCCGCTTCCCATTTACTAACTTTATATCATTCCAACATTTCCTCCATCTAGTAAACCACGAATCGATCCTAAAATGTAGTCACTTTTATAATTCTTTAGGCATAGCTGGTATTTTCAAAATATTATGAATAGTACTCAAAGAAGATCCTAGTATTAAATTTGGTTCAGATTAGATCATAAAGTAATCATTTCAGATGTTTCGCTGCGAATGATAAAGCTATCCAAGGTACCCAGCATCAGCTTGAGATAAACCAAGTCCATCTGGACTACATCCATAACGATCCCCTCACAGTCTAACTTCCTTATTGTTCATACATCCACAATGATCCCCTCACAGTCTGTTCTAACTTCATGTTTCAACATAGCTTTTATCTTCCTTATTGTTCACATCTCATTTCCGAATTATCATTTTGTATTATGTTAACTTCCTTTTCACATATTTCTGGTTTTAAATTTTCGTCCAGATATCTGATGTGACGCGCAAACATTCACATGTTATTTACAAGCATTTCATCATACCAGCACATTAATACAAACTTTAACGCAACGAGTTACAGTAGCTACAGATTACTGCATTTTCACCAACTCAAACGAGGTTTAGGTTCCCGACGAAGTAGGTTTGGCAATATCATTTGGGCGTACAGTCTATGCGAACCTTGCTACCAAGAAGGCTGCTAGGCATGAGAATGGGTTACTGAACATCAGGTGTAGTCAGCGGTAAACTGCTCTTTAATCTACCACACCACATACCTTGACACTGCCAAGACTCCTTTCAATGGCGATTGTATCGGCAGCAATGTTTCCAAAACTGGCGAGACGCCCAACTGTTTCTCTGCGATGTTTTAGATACACATGTTCCGGCACAGATACGCCATTGACCAGACCCAACACAGTCAGTCCGCGCTGTAGCGTCAAACCTTCAGCTGTGTGAACACCTAAATACCTCATTAGAATCTAATGTATTTTGATAAATCCTTGACATTTCAAAATTCAATACCTTCAAGAGTCCATCACATTATGTGCCTTTTTAAAGTAGTGTTCCATCAATATACTTCTGTAGCAGTAGAGACGCTCACCTGTTATTTCCTGAGTTTCCTTAGTATTGTGGAAGAGGGCTCTGTGTACCAGCGTCCCTGGGTCAAGAGGCACTGAGGGATGACTAGTCCGAACTGACGGCGCGATTAAATCACCATCCACAATTATGGCACCTGAGAACGGTTTTTTTTTTTTTTTTGACAAATGTAGAGTATTGTACCACTCGAAAAATATCGGAACTACAAAAAAATTAGTTATTCGGGAGAGGTTTTTGCTTTGCATATCATTTAGATAATGTTACTTGTTGTGTACTTACCACTTATGTACTGGTTTGTATGGTTCAAGACTAACGATTCATGAAAGACACTAAAATCTCTGCCATAGAGATTCTTCGTCTGAATCAGATTTGTAGTGAGTGATGCCACAGTAACGTTCGAGGTAATTCTTTGCTCCTTCACGGTAAGAAGAAGATTTTTCTCATCCACAAGAACAGAGTCAACTGAAATACGAAAAAGATTTCCTTTAGTTACACTTATATTTCTTAAGAGAAAGCTTCCAAAATACAGTTTCATGAATATCACTTTTTGGGTTAATTGGTCATTTTTCTCTGCACAGTAAAATTTTAAAAGTGTTAATACCAAAACTACAGTAACTTGGGTAATACAGGTACGTGATATGATACCTCCACTCAAATACAAATATTAGCTTTTTTTTAGCAATTTTAGTTTGGCGATCCAAGAATAGGAACCAAAGGTCACTTAGCAGTGATAGAGGAGGTCACAGCTGATAACTTGTTATTGATGTGGCTCATCTACCAGGCAATGAAAGTATCACACAGGATAAATGTAATAACCGATATATCAAAGTTCTGTAACCATCTAGGAAATCTATTTCACCTCACCTGACCCAGATGTCTTCAGTTCATTTGTTCTGACAAGACCAAATGTCTTTGTGCCAGTGATCTGGTGATCACCAGTCAGGGTTACCAAATCTCTGGTAGGAGTCTGGGGGAAGTTGGGACCGCTAAGGAAGACAATATTCGCTCGACCGCCATCACTCACATCAACATCAGCAAAACTTTGGTTTACAAGTTCGACTTTATCATCCAACCTCAAAACATTCTCAAAGGAGGCACTTATGCCATTCACCTGCAACCAACACAAATTTGTTGATTTTGTAGGATATTAACGAATTTATCACTATGGATTAAATGAAAAAGTATAAATCAGAATATATACACCTTCATAACCATAAACCGCACACACAAACTTGAAAAAAATTCTGAAGATATTCCCCAAAATGTCATGTTATCGTGAGTGTGGATCACGTACCCTTTCAACAAAGAACTCGTCCACCTGACATCCGCCGCCAATGATCATGTTGGCACTACGCTGGCAATGAAATTTCATGTTGGAGAAATGAAGACCATCTGGAGGGAAGAAGTTTAGTTTACATCTCATACACAATTCTGTGAAATTCAGTAATTACTTAGGCAAGGTTATCAAACAAATATAATGAGTGGTATATATATATACTTACCCAAGTCAGAATCGGAGACCTTTTTGGAATGTTCAACAATGGTTTGAGCTTCAGTAACTCTTTGGAAAGCTTTACTTACATCCTTGACACTAGATTCATAATCATTAAAACTGAAGTCAACTTTGTAGTCTTGGTCCCTCACATAGATCTGCAAATCATTTCCATCATTCTACATTTACATTATGAAAGTTTACCACTAAGTTTATCCTTCTTACTTCAGACATCCACGACAAAAATTGATTATATCTCACTTTTACCTTGACTATAGAATCATCTTACCTGTCTTACTTCAGAGATGTAGGGTCCTGCTGGTAATAGTAGGTTACCAGTGATAGTCATAGGCAGTGAAGAGATATAGTCTTCATCTGTCTTGGGAGAATTTCTTACATTAGCGACTAACCTGCTCATGCCATCATCTGTAATGCCTTTAAAAGACTTGCACCAAGCCAAGGTTTCGTTGTGATACATCTGTAATCCAAATAAAAATATTTTGTGACAGAAATATAAAGGATGATTATTTCTTTGTAGTCTAATATTGATTGTTAACACTGCCTTTAGTGAAGTATTTAATGGGACTGAAAACAGTACAATTATGCCTAGTTTGTTATACATTTAATAACACTGTCAAAGATGCAAAAGTGTCGCCCTTACAGTTGGCTATAAAACCGCTTAAGGTAACGCCAAGAATGTTTTCTCCGCTCAAAAAACAGTCTGCAGTCCTAAGTTTCAAAAAATGATTACCTTGTCAGCTAGTGTTATACCTCATGTCTAACGCTAGCTCTGCTTTCTAACATGTATATGAACAACACCAAAGGGTTGGTCAATGCTATTTACCTACGAGGTTGGCAAATACCATTTCCAGGATAAGCACAAGTCCCCGTGCACACCATTCAATATCTCGACAAAATGCAATGTAACAACTTCAAACCACATCATTGCAGCGACTTGTGAAACTATATTACAATAATCTGGCCACAACTCTGGCGTTTATACCAAATTTTAGACGAGATAGTGAAATGCAACATCAGAAAAGTGCCACCCAATCACATTGTACTCACGGCAAGGGGGTTCATGTATTCAAACTTGAGGTAGAACACTAGGGGGCGAGTGGCATCCTCAGTTGGGTTCACTACAGCAAGAACCACCTCGTTCAATGTGTTGGACAGCCTACTGATCCATGCTCTTTCCACACCCTACAGAGAGATTGTAAATGCTACTACGGATATTGTAACCTCAAACGTAACTCGACACGTCTTTTACTATTCTTCTCCATACCCACTACATACATTATCAAGACTAAGACAAATACTAATGTAATGTAGTGTTACAGCTTTGCTTGAAGTCTGTTGTAACCGCTGTAACTCCTTTTTACTATGGAATCAAAGGTCCCCTTACAGTTCCCGCTTTTTTTGCTGTAATATCCCGAGTTACAATTTTGATGATCTGAGATTTGATTTTATAAGTTACTTCTTAATTATACTTTACCACAGTTTCCCGCGTCAGAGAGGTAGTGCCAGGGAACAGACGAAGAATAGCCCACCCACTCATACACATAAATGCTGATATACACATGCATGTATACAAATGTACATATTCATACTTGCTTGCCTTCATTCATTCCCGGCGTACCACCCCGCCCCACGGGAAAAAAAAAAAAGAGCCACATTCGTTCACACTGTTTCCAGCTGTCATGTGTAATGCACCGAAACCACAGTTCCCTATCCACATACAGGCCCCACACACCTTTTCTTGGTCTACTCCAGAAGTTTCATGCCCTAGTTCAGTCCATTGACATGTCGACCCCTGTATACCATATCGTTCCAATTCACCATCCCTTGCACGCCTCTCACCCTCCTGTATGTTCAGGCCCCGATCGCTCAAAATCCTTTTTACTCCATCTTTTCATCTCCAATTTGGGGTCCCGCTTTTTGTTCCCTCCACCTTTGACGCATATCCTTTTAACTTTTCCTCGCTCATTCTCTCCACATGTCCAAACCATTTCAACACTTCTGCTCTCAACCAAATTCTTTATTACCACAAATCTCTTACCCTTTCATAACTTGATCAAACCACCTCACCAAATTGTCCTCAAACATTTCATTTCCTGTCTTACTGAAAAGTTGAAGTTCTCATACCAAAGTTCGTTAATGTTATACAGATTTTTCCATGTATATCAGCATTGCAGGATAGACATTCTAGTTTGATGTCTATTCATTTTCTAGCTAGGATATCAAAACCTCCCATAATCTATGTACAAGTCGTACACATTTATACTCACGGCGCCGGAAACCTTAAAGGGAGCAAGGATGAATCTCCAGCCATTATAGTGGTAGAAGAAAATCCCACTCTGACTGTTGACAACTGCTAAAACAAACTCGCCACCTGGGCCCTGAAATTATCATAGTGCGTTTAGAAGAAGGAATCAGATATTCTCAGTATTAGAGGCACAATGAAAAACTATCCAGCAGATTAATAGAACCCGAAAACGAACCTGGTACACAAGCCATTCCCGGGCACCAAAGGTTGGGATACATTGGAATGGGACAAACTTGCCATTATCATATTTGTAGATGACAGAGTCTACCTCGAAGTTCTTGTTTCCATCTATTGAGAGGAAAATACAGTAGTTTCAGAGTGATGAAGTACATGATCGGTTACAATATATAGAATAAAGTGAAAAAAATTCCTATTCAAGTTGTCTTGTTGCTTCTCAGATTAGAAATGTCACGTCTCTAAACATATGCAAACTTACACGATTAGATTTCACACATTTTCAGAAATGTATAATAATTTCTGCAGTTGTAAAATTGATAGGCGTGACGAGGCCACATGAGGAAAAAACTCCCAGTAAGTTTTGAAGGGAAACTACATCATTTATCAGTAATCCTAGCCTGTACTATTGCCCCTGGACTACGAAATGTGCCTTTCTTTTCACACAATCTAATAATTTTTCTGCACATGATTTCCAATATATGTTTTCACATTACAATCCCTGGTGCTGGCCATCACCTGCTTCTATATGGATCATCGGTACTATTTCCATAACCGCTTTAATACGTTAAAGAACAGCAGAAATGTTCCTCACCTGCTAATATCAGTAGACATTATCTACTACCCACCAGCCTATCACTAATGATATATTCTTAAATGACAAAATTTATCACTTAATCTTGTTAGCCATCAGAAGTACACGCTAGCCTAATTATTCTTACAAGACACCTTGCACGCTAGCCAAAGTGTTCCCATACTAATCTATTTATCATCTGTCATTCTTGAACAATCAGATATTTTCTCGACATTTAATCAAAATTATCTGCCACAACATAAATGGACATCGGTATAAATCGTTTATAAAAAACATTTGCAATATTCTAAATATTTCTATTATGCATAAACTGATTATAAAGTGCATCAGATTATTCTCCTTTTTCAATAGCAGGATTTCATATGAATTTAAGGATTCCTAGTCTTTAAAACATGAAAGTCATCTCCCAGTACAAGGCATTTAGGAAGAGTTATAACCTTTGTTGTAACACCACAATTCCCTCGTTAATTTTTCCTTGCCATGAAACATCTTCCTTTGTACGTTTTCTTAGATGCTTTGCTTGCAGCTACCTGGCAAAACCTTGTCATTCTAAGTTTCATTTGGTTCTCGAATGAGAGTGTTTTTGCTACATAAGCCTAACTTCTATTATATATCCCACGTATATCCTTAACTGGACATTTCTGGATAATCCAATGTTTTTTTACCTGTATCAAACAATGAAAATTTCCCAGACTAACAGCCATATTGCAAGCTATACTTTTACCATAGCCATATTACCTTTGTCATAACTATATTCATTAGCTACAGCCAAGAAGTATTCAGCATCAGGTCCGCTGATAAAGCTGAAGGCTATCCAGTCTCTGGCACCGCTGGTGCGAATACGCTGGAAGGGTTTGAGTGCTGCTCTGTCCACATCATAAACGAAGATATCACTATCGATGTCCACATTGCCTGGTGAAGGATCCAGCAACGATAACAGCTTTAGCACATACAATTTTAAAGCATCATTGAATGTATTACATAAAGTTTGTGTGCCATTCAATACAGTTCTGCTACCTTCCATATTACCTAAATCATCAGCGTGATTAGCCACAGCAACAAACTGTCGTGAAACAATTTTAAAGGCTTCAACTCCCCTTCCATTCCTGCTGCCAAATGTAGCGCTGTCCACCTTATCGTAGGTGGAATAAACCTTACCATCCAGAGTCATTGTCTATCAATAAGGAAAAAAACCATTAAATGTAGCTCAGTTTCAGGAAGGAAATTAACATTCTAAGTTCATAGTTTCAGAAACTCTGACAAATTACCTGTAGTTTGAATACCACACTGGATATCTCTCCAGTCTGTCTAACAATGTCATACGAGTTTGCAAATGCCAAATAAGTTTGACCCCCAAGTGTCCTGCAAAAAAGTGAGAATTAAACCATTTCAAAACATTTCTATAGTGGCATGGAACAAACCAACATTTCTTCCTTTCATATTGTCACAGTTGTAGTTCTTTTGTTATTACTGAAATATCCTGCGAAGAAAAAAAACTATTAAAAAAGTCATCCGGACTTGGAACATTTAATGCCACATTTTTAACGTTTTCAATACTGACGAAAGATTTTCAGGGTAGTAACATAACACACACTCACCATACTGCAACATCTTGTGCACCGTGGGTCCTGAGGGCTCTATGGAAGGAGACAGAGAGACCTTTATCCAGCGTCATCCGGTACACTCCACTACCAATCTGGTCAAGCCACAAATTAATCTCACTAGTTACACATTTTTACACATTACAAAACGTAAGTCATTCTTTACTTATAAATATTTAGCAAATTATGCCTGTACATGTGACAAATAGATTTCCCTGAGACTTCAACCGACCTAAACTAACAATTATAACGTTTTAAGATGTATTGAATAACTACCAGCATGGTAAATGGGGCCTGAAGAATTCATCAATTTGGGGCAAACTCGCACGAACTACTACAAGACAATCTCATGTAGTACAGCTTATACCAACACTGACAACTGGTACAAGGAAGGTCCCTAGTCAGTGCCTTGTGGCAAAATGATCACATGAATCTGCCATGCTGAAACTTACTCATTAAGGCTAATCAAATCCCTTTTTAACTAACTTGCTTTAGTTATAAGACTTTCATGGCACGAGTTACGTTCAGTTTGCAAGTTGAAATATCTTTAACCGTGAACGAGGAAAGAGATCCAGATATGGTTGGGAATATTTCTTATAGAAATGGGTTGATGTGCAAGGAAAATGGCACACCCTAGGGACCTGGAAATAATATCTGGTAAAATCTTAATCTAGAATGGCGATTTCCATCATAAGCTTGAATGGTAGTGACATTCAACCTAACCATGCAGTGTTAGTGACATTCAACCTAACCTAACCATGCAGTGTTAGTGACATTCAACCTAACCTAACTATGCAGTGTTAGTGACATTCAACCTAACCTAACCATGCAGTGTTCTTCGAGCTATGAGAAGTAAACAAGTGGCTTCTCACCTCAGGTTGATCACAGACAGTTTCATTTCACTAACTTTTTTTTCCTTCTACCATGACACTTTACATTAGCCTTGATTTATGAACGGGAGATGACGTCCATGACTGCTTTCGACAAAGCAACGTTTCTTTTAGACAAAGCTGCAAAACTTGAACATTTTCCTAACTAGAGGAATTTAAGATAGAAGTATGACTTGGTTTAACATTATAGGAGAGTCACCTGTAACTGATACATTCCACAGATACGCAAGTGACGTGTATTATCAAGAAATTACAACTTATTTGAGAACATGCCTCAGCCCCTGTTGTAATGATTCACTGTTATGTTTCACATTGTAACCAAGTCTCTACCAAACCAAGCGATTCAAGTAGATATCATGAACAAGATTCTACAGTTCCTGCTCAGATGCAAAATTATCAAATTTGCGTAACTCCTGGTGAAGAAGTTAATATATATTCTTCGCATGAGAACACCTGTACATGATTACAAGAAATCATAAGTTCTTGCAAGTTTCTCTAAAAGTCTAAAACACGACATATTAGCTTTGCATTGTAATCGATAAGAAATATTTTGACGGAATCAAATTATGATACAACAATTTTAGATTCGTAAATATATATGGTTAGATTACCTAGGGATTAGATTAATGATCATTCGAAAGATACACAGGACCAAGACTTGGACAAATGAATTTCATTAAGCGGATGAAAAATCAGTACAATATAAACCATTACACTACCAATGCATCAAAATTGCTCTAGTCCAAGAACAAGAACTTAACGATACGCGCATGAATACTTACTTTACTGAAACACAAGGATATCTTAATTTACTCGAGTACAAGGATATCTATTTTAAAGCATACTTTACGATGTCCATCTAGATGGAGGTTCTGGCCAAGTAGGCAGAGTCTCAAATTGTTCTAATACATCCTCTAAATGCTTACCAGTCCTCCAGTCACGAGCATTGAAGATAATGTAGCATCTCTATTTAAACCCATACCAATTCTAACGTAGGATACGATCCCAAAAAATCCCTCTGCGTTATTCGAAATATCCATCTTCTCATTGAACCTACCACTCTTTTGAGACATTTTCAGCCAATAAGTTCAACTTCACTGTAGCATCATAAGATACTTTCATTGATGTATTATTTTTCCACGCAATACATCTTCAAATTCTTCCTTTCAATTCTTCAATTTCCAAATACAGTATATTATTAACGTCTTCTTTTCTGCTCTTATCTTTAAACCTTTCATGGTCCTACACACAACTTCAGCCATATATTCCTTCATGCAGTTATCTGTTCTTTGTTTAAATTTTCCCTTTCTCCTTAGTTTTCAATGCATCCTCAGGCCTTGAGCTAAACAGGAGTGTCCAAATTCAGCTTTTCCACTACCGTCCTGACAACTTTGCTCTTGTATCTACATCTAATCGTTTACAATGCAGACTAACATTACACTCATCTCCCATCCCTTGCCAGTAAGAGACATTTGTACTCAATCCCAACCCTACATTCATTGTTTAAGCGGCCCACTTCAACATCCGGATCTTCCTTACTTTCAACAGTCATCTGTGAACAACTTTCATATTTCCTCCACACTAACGCACAGGCGTCACCCTAACTCTCTCAATTTTATATACAAAATTACTTTTACCGTCGAGCCATTACTAAACTTTCACATTACACCGCCACTTAACATAGCATTACCATAAAATCTTTAACAGCACC
Source organism: Panulirus ornatus (assembly GCF_036320965.1). NCBI lineage: Eukaryota > Metazoa > Arthropoda > Malacostraca > Decapoda > Palinuridae > Panulirus > Panulirus ornatus. Next base: position 58,393 of record NC_092257.1, read on the forward strand.
CAAGAGTCTCGCACGCACATAATGGATTACAAGAATTTAGAGCATTTTCCAGAGTTTTGTGATAATGTACTTCTAATCCAAGTACAAACTGTGGTCTACACAACCTTTTAGCTCTTTGAACAGACATTGTTTTCTTGTCAGGAAGTTAATCGCCCTCCTACCATAGACCTTCCCAGTTATGCCTAGAAAATAACCAGTTCATACAGTCATTTACTTCCCCGACCCTTTGTACAATTGGAGAATTGTTGCCCTTTTTCCGGTTATCTGGCACATTGCCTCTTTTGTTTACGCTTCTATACACACTCCCCGATACAAGTCACGGCAGTTTTACCTCCACTTCAGCTTCCTCAGAACTTAATCCCTAGCTTTTGTATTTTAAGCGCATTATGGCTTTCTTTTGTAACGTCTTCCTCTCCAATACATCTGTTCCTCTCTTTCTTTACCTCTAATCATATAACAAACTTCATTTCCTATTACTGAACTTTGAAATACTATATCAAAAAATCATTCTATCCCACTACCATTCATCCAGATTAATCCGCTGTCCTCTGTGATTATGCTTCAAAAATAATGGCAGAGGTCTATCTACAACGATCATAAACATCTCTCAGAGGTCGTGATGCGAGAGAGTTGTGGGTTACAGTATACATTACACAGACAAACATTAGATAGATTTCATCGCATGAAACCCCTTTCCATGAGCTCTCATGGCCATGGGATCCTATTTACCCTGGTCTTATCTGTAGCTCTCTCCCCCTGCGACTCTACGCACACAAACTCCACAAACTTGTCCATGAGCAAGACTGGCACACATTTTGTGGCGCCGCGTGTGTCTACCGATGTTGTCTGCAGATGATCATCCTGAGGAAATACGAAGGTTCCTTCATACATTTACAGTCTAGTAACATCAAGACTAAGTAATTGAACAACTGACACCAAATGTCTTGCACTTGTAAAACTCATGTTTGGTACGATTCACATTTACAAACTATCTTACCAATTGAAGAGCGTAGACATGCAAGCGTCCGGGGTTACTTTGAGTGTAGCTTTCTGTAACAAGCCAGATGATGTAGTCCTTGTGTTCAAATATTACCATGGAAATGGCATGATGCGGTACTGCAAAGGCCTTAAAGATGGGGTTCACATTATCATCTGGATAAAGTAATGTGTAGTAACCTGTAGAGAGAATTCTCCATCAAAAACAGTGTTGTTACTTCGCTGTCTAAGATTGTCATACTTTATACATAAACATCTCTCATTTCTACCATTCCCAAGGTACAATGTTAGATCACACCTCCTCACAGGACTTAATCGAACTACACAAATATGCGAAACCAGATTATTTGTATGGAAAACCAGTGTTGCTAATGGAGCGCTAACACTTCTTGGTTCTTACAAGACTACAACCCTTAAGAAAAATAATTACATTTTTTCTCGTATATGGAAGAAAAACTACATCAGAAATGGATTACATTAAAGTGTTGGCCATTTAAGGGATGAATAAAACACTCAAGGAATTTAGCTCAGAGAAATTGCCTTCGAGTGTCCTCTTAAGACTTCATATATGAATCTGGTTTTGCTGTATTCTGGCCCATAGACTTCAGGAAAACTCACTTTTATCATTTCATGTTAATCTGTTCCGGATGACATGTTAATGATTACATCGAAGATAACCCATGTTACGAATTCAGTTTCATTGACGAGAGAAGGAAAGTTCAACAAACAGACATAGAAGCACAGGACATGCTTCCAGCAATATATTTCAAATATAATAAAACGTCAGATCCGGATAAAACGTCAGATCCGGATAAAACGTCAGATCCGGATAAAACGTCAGATCCGGATAAGCGTTATCATGGAACAATGACTGGCAAAAATATATGATTAGTCGAGGCCTCGCTGCCCTTTTCAAGATTTCAATTGCTACAGAAAAAGTTCCAGATGAACGAAAGTTTGTTAGCTTTTTTTTTTATTATACTTTGTCGCCGTTTCCCGCGTTAGCAGGTAGCGCAAGGAAACAGACGAAAGAATGGCCCAACCCACCCACATACACATGTATATACATACACGTACATATACATATCTATACATCTCAAAGTATACATATATATACACACAGACATATACATATATACACATGTACATAATTCATACCGTCTGCCCTTATTCATTCTCGTCGCCACCCCGCCACATATGAAATGACAACCTCCTCCCCCGGCATGTGCGCGAGGTAGCACTGGGAAAAGACAACAAAGGCCACAATCGTTCACACTTAGTCCCTAACTGTCATGTATAATGCACCGAAACCTCAGCTCCCTTTCCACATCCAGGCCCCACAAAACTTTCCATGGTTTACCCCAGACACTTCACATGCCCTGGTTCAATCCATTGACAGCACGTCAACCCCGGTATACCACATCGTTCCAATTCACTATTTCTTGCACGCCTTTCACCCTCCTGCATGTTCAGGCCCCGATCACACAATCTTTTTCACTCCATCTTTCCACCTCCAATTTGGTCTCCAACTTCTCCTCGTTCCCTCCACCTCCGACACATATATCCTCTTGGTCAATCTTTCCTCACTCATTCTCTCTATGTGATCAAACCATTTCAAAACACCATCTTCTGCTCTCTCAACCACACTTTACCACACATCTCTCTTACCCTTTCATTACTTATTCGATCAAACCATCTCACCATATATTGTCCTCAAAAATCTCATTTCCAGCACATCCACCCTCATCCGCACAACTCTATCTGTATCCCACGCCTTGCAATCATATAACATTGTTGGAACCGCTATTCCTTCAAACATACCCATTTTTGCTTTCCAAGATAACGTTCTCTACTTCCACACATTTTTCAACGCTCCCAGAACTTTCGCCCCCCTCACCCACCCTATGATTTAATTTCGCTTCCATAGTTCCATCCGCTGCCAAATGCACTCCCAGATATCTAAAACATTACTTCCTCCAGTTTTTCTCCATTCAAACTTACCTCCCAGTTGACTTGTCCTTCACCCCTACTGTACTTGATAAACTTGCTCTTATTCACATTTACTCTCAACTTTCTTTTCACACACTTTACCAAACTCAGTCACCAGCTTCTGCAGTTTCTCGCACGAATCAGCCACCAGCGCTGTATCATCAGCGAACAACAACTGACTCACTTTCCAAGCTCTCTCATCCACAACAGACTGCATACTTGCCCCTTTGCAAGACTCTTGCATTTACCTCCCTAACAACCCCATCCATAAACAAATCAAACAACCATGGAGACATCACACACCCCTGCCGCAAACCAACATTCACCGAGAACCAATCACTTTCCTCTCTTTCTACACGTACACATGCCTTACATCCTGGATAAAAACTTTTCATTACTTGTAACAACTTACCTCCCACACCATATATTCTTAATACCTTCTACAGAGCATCTGCCTTCTCCAGATCCATAAATGTCAATGCAAGACAAAAAAAAGTAACGAGTTCGTAAATTATCGTCCTATTAGGTTAACGTCCACATCTGGAAAACTTATGGAAACCATCATTCGAGAAAACTGCAGCAAATCATTTAGATTACAGACATTTAACTATTAGCAGCATGGTTTGTACGAATTCACTCCCTCGTGACAAATCTGCTCGATTTACGATATAAACAATATGTACGAGGAAAGTAAAGCTCTTGATGCTTTCCATCAAAACTTTCAAGAAAGCTCAAGATTCACCATAAAAGATGACCAGCAAAAATCAAGTCATACGACATTGATGGTGTTGTACTGAAGTGGATAGGAATGGTCAAGTAGCTGTAAGTGGTGCTCAGGCCTCAGAATGGTCTGAGGTTAATAAGTGGAGTGCCTCAAGGATCATTCTCTCAGTTCATAATGGGCTGCATTACAAGATATCAAAATTCGCTGATACAAGGCTGGCTTATAATCTAAGAATGCACTCGAACGTCAAGAGTTTCACTCTGAAATTAAGTCTGGTGTTATAATGGTGATCTATAAGTAAGCAAAGTACAGAAGCAATGGGAAGAGCAAACAAAATTCTTCGTTTCATAGGTACGGCCATCGAATTTAAGTCCTTTTTACAATTCATTGGTTTGTCCACATCTTTAACAGTGTACAGTCTTGGTTACCATAACTTTAGAAGAGTACAATGTACAGCTAACAAGATGTTTCCTGGACTGATTGACCAATTGAAACGAGATGGGATCACATTACCAATATATTTACCCCAGGAAAAAGAAAGTTTAAGATGTAATCTAATACAGGTATTCGAGATCAGAGGCTTTGATCATCTTCATCTACCAAGTTAGTCAAGTCTCGTGATTTTGATAATCATTTGCGTCTCCACAGTCAAAATCATTTGCAGGTTAATCTCTGGGAATCATCTCTATCTTCTAACATTTACCACATTAAAGTTTCTTCCGTTATCACAAACGGATTCTAAATTACCCGATGGTTTTTTTGCCGTTTGAATTCCTTTGTTATGGATCTCTGCACATGGAAGAGAGTTAGCTGAACTAGCCTGGCTCTGATGAGTATGCCAGGCATCAAAACACTGGATAATGTCAACAAAAAATTTATTCTAACTACAATTGTGACCAGCCTAACCTGTGTCATCCCTGGTGAGGGTGGCGTCCTGGGCATGAGCACGGCGTTGTCTGTGACGCACCTGCAGGAGGGAGTTCATCTCCCTGTACAACCGCTCTTGACTCTCACGCTGGAAGCTTGCCATTCGCTCACCTGGAAAACGTGTTAGCAATCAGCTGCAGTAAGGTTAACAACTAGAGTGTCGTATGCAGATCATGGAAAATGAAATACTGGCTTTATGTGTTGCTTACCTATGTTATTCCTGCCGAGGCCAGCTAGTGAACCAAGACCTGTTCTGAGACCAGACCAGATTCGCTGGAGGACCCCAGTGTCTTGAACTTCATCATACACGTCGCTCAAGTTGTCCTTCAAGGTGTGGGTGCCTGGTACCCTCTCTCTGGCTGGGCCTCCCTCCACCTGCCATCACACTCCGTCATAGAACCAACATTTTCATGGCAAACGTTGTCAATAGTTATATCAATGATGTCTCCTATTAACCAAACAATTCGACACATGGTTAGACGAAACAGATTTAAACCAAATAATGTAAAAGTATATTTGAACAGTTAAGAGGGTGTTATGGAGCATAATATAAGGGACGATCCTATCCTATTGATTGATTCTCTTAATGTTCATAAAATCCAAAGTTATTTCATCCAGAAACTACATTTACAAATATCAAGGTCAAAAGTAATACTCGAGATATTCATTACCAGCCGTAGTTTGCAAGAAAGAATGTACAACAGATGTATGGTCAAAACATCAAATAAATATTGTATGGCCCACGGCTCAGTGTTGTGCTCAACCAGTTACATTACGACTTTCCCCGACTAACTTTCAGTTAAATACTATATGTGCTCGTCACGAAGCACATCTAGGTAAGGTGATGCAAGCACACTGAACTTCGTTCTTTAAGAATGGATATGCAAAGAGAAGTTGATAAGAGCGAGGGAGCGCGATTCAGAGCGATACTACCTCTTCTCTGTTTACCAAACCATTCTCCCTAATCCTCTCACTTTGCACACCACCTCGACCAAAACACCCTATATCTGCCACTATCAAACACATTCGACAAACCTTCAAAATACCCACTATCTTCTCACATCACCACTACTTGTTACCACCTCCCCATTAGCCCCCTTCACTGAAGTTCCCATTTGTTCCCTTGTCTTACGCACTCTATTCACCTCCTTCCAAACATCTTTTTATTCTCCCTAGAATCTAATGATACTCTCACCCCAACTCTCATTTGCCCTCTTTCAGCCTCTTGCACCTTTCTCTTGACCTCGTGCCTCATTCTTTTATACATCTCCCAGTCATTTGCATTATTTCCCTGCAAAAATCTCCAAATACCTTTCTCTTCTCTTTCACAATAACTTACTTCTTCATCCCACCACTCACTGCCCTTTCTAATCTGCCCACCTCCCACGCTTCTCATGCCACAAGCATCTTTTGTGCAAGCCATCATTGCTTCCCTAAATACATCCCATTCCTCCCCCACTCCCCTTGCGTCCTTTGTTCTCACCTTTTTCCATGCTGTACTCAGTCTCTCCTGGTACTTCCTCACACAAGTCTCCTTCCCAAGCTCAATTACTCTCACCACTCAACATTTTTCTTTTCTGAAAACCTCTACAAATCTTCACCTTCGCCTCCACAAGATAATGATCAGACATCCCTCCAGTTGCAGCTCTCAGCACATTAACATCCAAAAGTCTCTCTTTCGCGCGCCTATCAATTAACACGTAATCCAATAACGCTCTCTGGCCATCTCTCCTACTTACACATGTATACTTATGTATCTCTTTTTAAACCTGGCATTCCCAATCACCAGTCCTTTTTCAGCACATAAATCTACAAGCTCTTCCTTTCCATTTACAACACTGAGCACCCCATGTACACCAATTATTCCCTCAACTGCCACACTACTCACCTTTGCATTCAAGTCACCCATCACTATAACCCGGTCTCTTGCATCAAAACTACTAACACACTCACTCAGCTGCTCCCAAAACATTTGCCTCATGATCTTTCTTCTCATGCCCAGGTGCATATGCACCAATAATCACCCATCTCTCTTCATCAACTTTGTTTTACCCATATTAATCTAGAGTTTACTTTCTTACACTATCACTTACTCCCACCACTCCTGTTTCATGAGTAGTGCTACTCCTTCCCTTGCTCTTGTCCTCTCACTAACCCCTGACTTTACTCCCAAGACATCCCCAAACCATTCTTCCCCTTTACCCTCGAGCTTCGTTTCAGAGCCAAAACATCCATGCTCCTTTCCTCAAACATAAAACCTATCTCTCCATTTTTCTGATCTTGGTTACATCCACACACATTTAGACACCCCAATCGAGCCTTCGAGGAAGATGAACACTCCCCGCGTGACTCCTTCTTCTGTTTCCCCTTTTAGAAAGTTAAAATACAAGGAGAGGAGGGTTTCCAGTCCCCCGCTCTCGTCCCCTTTAGTCGCCTACGACACGTGAGGAATACATGGAAGTATTCTTTCTTCCCCATCCCCAGGGATTTATTTCATTTATTTATTTTGCTTTGTCGCTGTCTCCCGCGTTAGAGAGGTAGCGCAAGGAAACAGACGAAAGAATGGCTGGTATGACAATGGCAGCCATCATTGCCCGGGCTACAGGGCTCAATGTTAACCACACTGACCGAGCGGAAACGGTGATCAGACGGGGAGGCAACTGTAGTTACCCGTCCAAGATGTGGTCGACCACAAGTGGCAACTCCCGAGGATGATCAGGGAGTCGTCCAAGCGGTGATGGAGACGCCACTCACATCTACTGTTGACATAACTCAGGTGCCGGGTCTACCCAGCGAGACGTCATCTTACAGAGTGCAGTATAAGGTGTTGTAACTCAGCTAACAAGGAAACATTGAAGCAGGTAAACAAGGAAGAAAGACTGGAATTAGCTAGACACTACACCCGATGATGTGCATAATGCAAATTTGTGGAACTGTAATCTGAACAAACGAAATATCGTGACAACTGCTGCAAAGACTGGCGTGTGTTGGCGACCTCTGAACTCCAGGTATGCTGAACAGAACATACAGGATTTGATAAGTGGACGAGGCTGAAGTGCGAGCTTCCATGGTTGGATATGATCTCGGGGACGAGGATACTTGACACGAATAAACGGTGTCCTTAATTTAGAGAAATATATACGAAACAATCCAAGACGAACGAAATCCAGCAGCTATATGAATCATGCCACTGCTGAATGGGAAAACTTAAAAGGTTTTTCAAACTAGTCAACAATTCCAGATATGATTAGTGTAATAACCGTGGCATACGGGGAACATTACTGCCTTGCTTCGTCTGTAACATTAACTGGATGTTCAGAAGAGATTTATACTGTTGGTTTGGTTGGGACTGTGGTGCAGTTCATGGTAATCTGTAGGTTTGGTTGGGACTGTGGTGCAGTTCATGGTAATCTGTAGGTTTGGTTGGGACTGTGGTGCAGTTCATGGTAATCTGTAGGTTTGGTTGGGACTGTGGTGCAGTTCATGGTAATCTGTAGGTTTGGTTGGGACTGTGGTGCAGTTAATGGTAATCTGTAGGTTTGGTTGGGACTGTGGTGCAGTTCATGGTAATCTGTAGGTTTGGTTGGGACTGTGGTGCAGTTCATGGTAATCTGTAGGTTTGGTTGGGACTGTGGTGCAGTTCATGGTAATCTGTTGGTTTGGTTGGGACTGTGGTGCAGTTCATGGTAATCTGTTGGTTTGGTTGGGACTGTGGTGCAGTTCATGGTAATCTGTAGGTTTGGTTGGGACTGTGGTGCAGTTCATGGTAATCTGTAGGTTTGGTTGGGACTGTGGTGCAGTTCATGGTAATCTGTAGGTTTGGTTGGGACTGTGGTGCAGTTCATGGTAATCTGTAGGTTTGGTTGGGACTGTGGTGCAGTTCATGGTAATCTGTTGGTTTGGTTGGGACTGTGGTGCAGTTCATGGTAATCTGTAGGTTTGGTTGGGACTGTGGTGCAGTTCATGGTAATCTGTAGGTTTGGTTGGGACTGTGGTGCAGTTCATGGTAATCTGTAGGTTTGGTTGGGACTGTGGTGCAGTTCATGGTAATCTGTAGGTTTGGTTGGGACTGTGGTGCAGTTCATGGTAATCTGTTGGTTTGGTTGGGACTGTGGTGCAGTTCATGGTAATCTGTTGGTTTGGTTGGGACTGTGGTGCAGTTCATGGTAATCTGTTGGTTTGGTTGGGACTGTGGTGCAGTTCATGGTAATCTGTTGGTTTGGTTGGGACTGTGGTGCAGTTCATGGTAATCTGTAGGTTTGGTTGGGACTGTGGTGCAGTTCATGGTAATCTGTTGGTTTGGTTGGGACTGTGGTGCAGTTCATGGTAATCTGTTGGTTTGGTTGGGACTGTGGTGCAGTTATGGTAAACATGATTTATTCGTATTATCCGTTTTACTGGATAATATTCTATATGTTTTACTGGATAATATTCTATATGTTTTATTGGATAATATTCTATATGTTTTATTGGATAATATTCTATATGTTTTATTGGATAATATTCTATATGTTTTATTGGATAATATTCTATATGTTTTACTGGATAATATTCTATATGTTTTACTGGATAATATTCTATATGTTTTATTGGATAATATTCTATATGTTTTACTGGATAATATTCTATATGTTTTACTGGATAATATTCTATATGTTTTACTGGATAATATTCTATATGTTTTATTGGATAATATTCTATATGTTTTATTGGATAATATTCTATATGTTTTACTGGATAATATTCTATATGTTTTACTGGATAATATTCTATATGTTTTATTGGATAATATTCTATATGTTTTATTGGATAATATTCTATATGTTTTACTGGATAATATTCTATATGTTTTATTGGATAATATTCTATATGTTTTATTGGATAATATTCTATATGTTTTATTGGATAATATTCTATATGTTTTACTGGATAATATTCTATATGTTTTATTGGATAATATTCTATATGTTTTACTGGATAATATTCTATATGTTTTACTGGATAATATTCTATATGTTTTACTGGATAATATTCTATATGTTTTATTGGATAATATTCTATATGTTTTATTGGATAATATTCTATATGTTTTATTGGATAATATTCTATATGTTTTACTGGATAATATTCTATATGTTTTATTGGATAATATTCTATATGTTTTAACATGTTTTCAGGAGTAGTATTTACACACTTATAATCGGTATAGATAAATAAGACATTTTTCCCAATACATGTTTGCACAAGTGTTAGATATCATTGGCTGTAGTCACCACAACTGATTTATTCATGATCACTTTTGTATTCATTATTTACAGTAAAAGATTCATTCTCAACAAACGTTAATGAGAAGGGGATGAGGACCTGCTCTAATATGGTCCTTGTGTTATACTGTAGATAGATAACATTTCAGATACTAACACTCTGGTTTATATGTTCAGTAATTCACCCTAGACATCGTCGATAGAGTTCGACATCACACAGAAAATTTCTTATGTTTATCACACACAGCATATTACACTAACAAATGTGTAACTAACTATTACAGTGTAGCGGGAACTAAACGACCCACTCTCTCTAGTGTCCAAGTGATTCATATCGGCCTTTTAACCTCCCTCCCTCCTTCACTCTTCCTATGTGGTGTCTAGTTAACCTTCATACGATGTCATGCACATATGAACGCACGTATGAAAGCCATGAAATAATACTTGCGTAGTAGATATTAATCATAACAATTACAACAGTTCCACGTGTTCGTATGTGGGTCTTCTAATGCCAGAGACATATCGGTCAGAAAAGGAGAGATGGAATTTCACACGGCAGAAGACCACCACCACAAAATTTTACCAACTGTATATTAATGTCAAGGTCACCATTGGTCCGTAGTTCATTTCATCTACGGGGGCAGTTAATGAATAGCAGCCATAATCAAAATGGTATAGAATTTTCGAATTACGGAACTTTAGACAATTGTGAAGTTATGGAATTATATCAAGCATGAACAATGCATTACAAGATATAATTACTGTATTGGATTCACGCAGATTAAAGTGACAGACGCATAGCAGGTGAGCAAGGTATACGACCCTCACGTTATAACATTAGTATGTACGAGAAGGTCTGGGATGCAGGACATGCGTGGTCTGGGATGCAGGACATGCGTGGTCTGGGATGCAGGACATGCGTGGTCTGGGATGCAGGGCATGCGTGGTCTGGGATGCAGGACATGCGTGGTCTGGGATGCAGGACATGCGTGGTCTGGGATGCAGGACATGCGTGGTCTGGGATGCAGGACATGCGTGGTCTGGGATGCAGGACATGCGTGGTCTGGGATGCAGGGCATGCGTGGTCTGGGATGCAGGACATGCGTGGTCTGGGATGCAGGACATGCGTGGTCTGGGATGCAGGACATGCGTGGTCTGGGATGCAGGACATGCGTGGTCTGGGATGCAGGACATGCGTGGTCTGGGATGCAGGACATGCGTGGTCTGGGATGCAGGACATGCGTGGTCTGGGATGCAGGACATGCGTGGTCTGGGATGCAGGACATGCGTGGTCTGGGATGCAGGACATGCGTGGTCTGGGATGCAGGACATGCGTGGTCTGGGATGCAGGACATGCGTGGTCTGGGATGCAGGACATGCGTGGTCTGGGATGCAGGACATGCGTGGTCTGGGATGCAGGACATGCGTGGTCTGGGATGCAGGACATGCGTGGTCTGGGATGCAGGACATGCGTGGTCTGGGATGCAGGACATGCGTGGTCTGGGATGCAGGACATGCGTGGTCTGGGATGCAGGACATGCGTGGTCTGGGATGCAGGACATGCGTGGTCTGGGATGCAGGACATGCGTGGTCTGGGATGCAGGACATGCGTGGTCTGGGATGCAGGACATGCGTGGTCTGGGATGCAGGACATACGTGGTCTGGGATGCAGGACATACGTGGTCTGGGATGCAGGACATGCGTGGTCTGGGATGCAGGACATACGTGGTCTGGGATGCAGGACATACGTGGCAACAACTTTACTCACCAACATGACAGCAGCGAGGAGGAGTCCCAGAGGGAGGACCTTCTTGACGCGACACTGGAGCATGACTTGCAGCACACTTCCTCCACACAGTCCTGTTGAAACATCGTCTAGTGTCATTCAGGTACTGTACTGGAAACTTACACATCAAGAACATGATCCTACTATGTAAAACTTCAGTTTTCTGTCCATGCTAAAAATGTTACGTCACAGTAAATCTTCCTTCGAACATTTAATGTGCTATTAGCTCTCACGTCCCTATTTTCCCTGTTCTATGTAGCCTTTACATTATATTTCTACAAATACCTGTGAAAGCCTCTTTGACCCGATGGGGCCTTTTACTAGAGTTTGTTTTATTTTCGGTCAAGTCAGTCACTATAGTCTCTATATGTATATATAATCCTTAGTAAGAGTAGGAAAGATTTAAAGAAAAATCAGTTATACAAGAAGGCGAAAGTCATCACAACTGGGGTCTTATGCTCGACCATCATCCAGGAGTAGAGAGTCATGTTAACCTCCTTACAAGTCTCGTCGTAACATGTACCACTACACGACTCTGATCACCCATGGCTTCTAGTTTCAAGGTCACTACGTCGTCAAGATCCATCACAAGTCACTTGTGGTGTTTACTACCGACTCGTTACCTAAAAGGATCACAATACAAATCCAGATGTAAATAACCCGAGGCGTATATTACCTTCAAGTATCCACGTAAAACTTCTTACAAATTAGAATATTAGACGATTCATATGCTCATGCATGAAACCAACTGCAGTAACCTTAACTACGTAGTAGCAATCTTACACCATTAATCTCAACTAGCCTCTGTTTACATTGATGCACAATTATTGTAGAAAGTAACCAAAATATGTTCCTACCAAAATGGGAACAAATTCACGATTGCAATAACTGTAGTTATACATGAAAATCACCAGGTCAGACACGATAGTTTCAGAATACCGAAGGTCATCTTGGATTCATGTGATGAGTGTTGCCTTGACTGTAGGTACCAGCTTATACTAAATTCGAAACATCGTAAACCATGAGATTAGGTTTGAAATCTAATGTGATTAAGATAGTTATGCATCTCGTTCCCTAATGAAACTTCGCTAGGTTCAACATAAATGATACTATAGCCCAAAAAAATGTTTCATTACATAAAGATACTTTACACCAGAGTGAAACAAGACTGTAGTAATTACAGAAATGTATGGTTCACAAAACCTGTAGTATCAACAGCAAAACACGATAACTTCCAACAGGTGGTTATATTCCACCTCAGACCACACTGTACACGCCGTGTGGAGAAAATGTTGAAATACCCACCACAACTGAAAAACGTCAATAAAAAACAAAGCAATATACATTTTTACTAACCTGATGTTGCGCTTTCCGTGACTTAAAGTGAAATGGCTTTACGTGTCGACCTTTCCCACAAAGAAGGATCACTTCTCTTAGTAGCAAGCAAATCGTGATTGTTCATAATTATTATTATACGTGGCAACATGACAAATACTTCACCTGGGAACTTCTGCATTATACTCAACAGATGGCGCCTCATTGAAATACGTCTGCTTATATATATATATATATATATATATATATATATATATATATATATATATATATATATATATATATATGTGTGTGTGTGTGTGTGTGTGTGTGTGTGATATATATATATATATATATATATATATGTGTGTGTGTGTGTGTGTGTGTGTGTGTGTGTGTGTATGTGTGTGTGTGTGTGTGTGAACGGGGGCTCTGGTTTCGGTGGGTTACACATGATAGCTCAAGAATGGATGTGAGGTAATGATGCTCTTCTTTGTTTCTAGAACTTATATTCGCGTAGGTTGATGTTGAGATTATTACGAAAGTTGTGTTTGATAATGTTTGTCCATGATACTTCTATCGACAGCTGAATGACAACATACAGTGCTGTTCCAGTCACAAATGACTCAAGTCTCATATATCCTGGAACAGAGAATTTGATTATTGTCCAACACTTGTGTTGCTTTAGTCTTAAATTCAGTTCTTTTCCATTTTGTCCCATGTCAATTTTATTGCATTCTTTGCATCGTATCTGTAAATACAACCATCTGAATTTTCAGGCAATTTTTCTATGAAGTGGATGAGGCAGTTTCAAAAAGTTCGAGATGTAGTATTGGGAGTTGTTAGTTCTAGTGCTGAAAAATCATTATCACCTTAACATATTCCAGAAAAACAATTTTAAGAAACAAGGAAATTGTTTTGATGGAATAAGTGTCAATGATCATCATGTTTTTGTAACTAATTCTTAATAGTTCTACGTTAGTGCTAGTAATTGTATCAAGTCTGCAGTAATCGTTGATAAACATCTATATTTAAAATCAGCTGTAATTTCGTACTCATTGTTATCTTTCATCATGATTAAACAAACAAACATATGCTTGATTTTGGATGGAGTTTGTAAGAATTAAGATCGGTTGTATAATATGTGTTGATGATAACGAATGAAAGAAATTCTAATCATCTGTTTTCTTGGACTTGAGCATCACTGATGCAGTGCTGAACTCCTCATAAGTTGGTGGATATTCTCCTGAATTTCTATCAGGAACTCGTAAGTGAAGTATACTTGAAATTATCATTCTTTTTTTCCTAATATTATTTTGGAAACAAGATGTGTATGAGAGAGCAAAGATCTTATGGTAATATCCTTGATCACGCGAGGTGAGACCTTATGATCATAATGAGACGATGGTGCCATCTATTGTCTTGATTCTACAACTTGTTACATTGCCAAATACCGCTTGATCCTCAAGAAAACCTTTTGAAGCTGCTGTTGTTGATGTCTGCCCACACTGAATTTAAGCCTCGCACTGATCGCTATTGTCATTTCCATCTGTTTAGCCGCAGCTCAACATACTGAGGTTAGTCTCTGTGTGTCGATCTCCATGTTCATGGATATCTAAAGTGCATGTCGTATTGTGTGGAGTACTGAAGTAGGTCATTATTATTCATCTTCACATTCCTGATGTGCCACAAGTATGAGTGTTGTGTAGCTTTTTGCATTCTGAAAATTACAATCTATGTTGATTGCTTCATGGATATATCTTTAATCTGGTCAACGTTCTTTATGATGGATGCACAAGCATGCAATACTAATATCGTACAAATAGAATGCAAAAAATGACATTGAATTTCGAGATTTGGATAAATGTAACCAGCTCGTTGTTTGGTTGGGTTTGCTAAATGTTTGCCAGGCCAACGTCCTCTTGCTCATACCGCCCGTTCTCTATAATGCATGTCGATACAATACGTACATGGTGTTGCTTTGACATGCTTTATGTACTGATTCCGTTGAAGTGTGTCTGTGTTATAACTTGTGTCGGTGTTATAACTTGTGTCGGTGTTATAACTTGTGTCGGTGTTATAACTTGTGTCGGTGTTATAACTTGTGTCGGTGTTATAAGTTGTGTCGGTGTTATAACTTTTGTGTTGTAACTTTTATGTCCGTGTTATAATTTTTGTGTCGGTGGTGACTTTTGTGTCTGTTTTGTGTTATAACTTTTGTGTCGGGTGTTATAACTTTTGTGTCGGTGTTGTAATTTTTGTGTCAATGTTATAACTTTACGATGATTGCCTTAACGACCCTGGCAGTCGACTGTAATAACCCATAGAGCCAGGTAGAGCGCGGGTTGTTATATAACTAGGTCTTGTGAACCTCATGTATCGTTAGCAATGATCAAACGATATCTTTGGCCACTCTACTCATAGCCTCTCAGTCCAACCAATGGTGAACAAGCAGTTAATGATCGCTATAATAACTTGATTAGTTTGTAACGTTATGTACATTAGTTGGAGTCGTATATTTCACTGATAGATAATGAAGAATATATTGATATTAAGACTCATAATTATTTTCATAACCAAGTACATTGTAATCAAGGAAATATTTATCATAATGCTAAATGTAGATTAACCACGTGAGGTAATACAGGACCTTTGAAACACCTTTACATTTCTCACTAGTAAAGACTTGCTTTAATTCTTCGTGATTGCCGGATATATGCCAACGTTAATGAAAAGTGTGGACGCAGATAATTGCTCGGGATAAATTCTAGTTTGTGAGCGTTGAAACGATTGTTGAACATATTGTTCTTAACCTGACCGACGACAATGCCCCACAAGCAGCCATTTCTGGCACTCTGCAGCGGCAAATATCGGAATTAAAGTTCAAACATGAATTTGTGTTGCACTTAAGATCGTAAATTACAGTACTCGAAATCGCCAATACTGTTCCTAGATATAGTTGTACCATTGCAAAAGAACTCTACATTCAGAACAGAGCTTAGATTATTTCATTAAGGAAATTCAAAGGAAGGAAGGAAGGAAGGAAGGAAGGAAGGAAGGAAGGGTCATTTGCATTCTGAAGACTGTGGTTTGCAGAGGTGTGGACCGTACCCTTCGTTCCCTTACGGACTAATTATGGTCATTTCACAGTCATGGTTAGGTTAGTTCAGTTTATAATGTTACATTAACCAAGTGTATAACATGGGTAAACTACCAGTTTAGTTGTGTGGAAATTTTCTTCTACATTGATTAGGTTATGTATATAGAAAATAAAAGTTGCAGTGTGAGACTTGTTGGCGTATTCATTGCACTATAATGGTGTTATGAACAACTGCACAGTTTGAACGTGAAGCTTCTTGAAAATAGTGATGGAAAATCTTTTAGAATCATGAGTAATGTTGTGGAAGATTTAATGGATTTAGTTAAAAAGTTTTGAAAAACTGAAATCCTCGACCAAGGTGCTCTCGCTCCACATGTTTACTGTTGTTGACGGTTTAAACTTGTTTGAGATTGTTTACATTAATGTATACAAGGATTTAATTGCATAATTGACCATGTATGACAGAAGCAAATCAACAAAACTTATAAGTTCCTCTCCTAACTTAGCAGCCTAAACATCCAAAGAACTCCTGCCTAGTGAAGTGTGATGGAATGCGTTATATCCACAAGATCATACATGTGCAACATCAGTCCGCTCTCACAAGATCATACATGTGCAACATCAGCCCGCTCTCACACGGCAACCACAACAATCCCTTAAAATTCACACAAGATCAAGAAACATCGGTTTCACAGGTTTTGATTTTCACGTGCGTGATTCTTTACCATAATCGCTTTATTTGATAATGGAATACTTACTGAGGATTTGAGTTTTATTCAAATGTTACACGAATATTGCACAACAAATATCCACGTTTAGCCAAACTGGTAATTCACCATAGACTGACGGCCTAAATCATTTGGTTCGTGAAGTTCAATACATAATCAAAGTAACGAAGACAAACTGTATGAATGTTGGCAGCTAACTAAGGTTACTAACCTGAGAGAGACAGAGAGAGACAGAGAGAGACAGAGAGAGACAGAGAGAGACAGAGAGAGACAGAGAGAGACAGAGAGAGACAGAGAGAGACAGAGAGAGAGAGAGAGACAGACAGAGAGAGACAGAGAGAGAGAGAGAGACAGACAGAGAGACAGAGAGAGAGAGAGAGGGAGACAGAGAGAGACAGAGAGATAGAGGACTCTGTGTTTCGTGATGTGTTTGTCATGATGTCAACGATAGATTATAACTTCATGTAAGGTATGAATGATGCAAAACTGAGCGGGTATATGACTGAGATGCATAGATATTGATCCTGCGATGAACATACATGTAACGAAGCAATGAAGTTTGGAGATAATGTGGGTGTGGAGAACTCGCTATGTTCTTGTTTTTAAGTGATTGCTTATTTAGGTCAATAGTACCGGCCATGACCAGGGTTGTTATCCTCACAAACTACCAAATATGATATTGTGCTTACCTTTAAAGTGAACCAGTAATGTGTTGTTCTCTGCAGGTTGTGGTTAGTACAGCGAGTCGAACGTAGACCAGCGGGCGTCATGGTAAACTCCTCTTGTAGGGTTGTCCTCTTCGTAGGAGTACTTCTGCTGGTGGCCATCGACACTGTAAGTTGGGGAGGAGGCTGCAGCTTCTGGCTGGAGGCCCTTCGTACTGTGAATAGTGGGAGAAGGAGGAGGTTGCTTCCTCATTTCTGGTGTTGGCTGCCCTTGGCGCTATGCGTTGGGGAGGTTCCATCATTCCAGCAGGAAGGGTTTCTATCTCGAAAAAAAAAAATGCTTGAATATAAAAGAAATATCCTGAACCTATTTCATGGCAAAATGATCAGTTTTGCATAGTTACGGTGCTGAAGACCTGAGCCATAATTCTCAAAACGGGGTAAACATTCTGCTGTAAACAATCTATGTTTCCTCTGAAAAGGTGAAAATATTTTTTTTTTTTTAGTGTTGACGTCCGCAGTACGTGCACACAGGTCTGTGTAGAGGTCAGTTCAGAGGCTAGATATCCTAGATATAAAAAGTAGAGTGCAGAAGTGACCATTAACACGTCATTATGACATAATAAAACACGATAATCTTCATGACTGTGTGTACTGCTTATAAGATGTACTAATGAAGCAATGTCTGCTGTAGGATCTACTACAGTCTAGGAGATATAAAAGGTAGCGATGATGAGTTTCAATAGCAGAAAATGTAAGTTAAAGTCTCAAAATATTGTCCTAGTTTAAGATTTGGCGAATCATGTCATGAGAATTTAGCAGGCATTGGAGATGATGTAGTAAGCAGTGGTGATTACTTGTTTCAGTTAAGTACATTGATGTACAATGATGTATATGGATTAAGTTTATCCAGGAGAAACTATCTTTTAGGTCGAGTATGTAGGATTAGGACTTTAGGTCTAGAATAGTGTCTAAGTGGCCTCTGTAGTGATAGTGTAGAGCGAGACAATTGCTCTCACATGTTGCGTTTTTCTTTTTTTTACCAACGACACAATGATGAGGGTTGTGAAGATGAAACTGTGGTGCTGTATGAGAGATGAAGCCGTTGTGAAGATGAAACTTTGGTGCTGTATGAGAGATGAAGCCGTTGTGAAGATGAAACTGTGGTGCTGTATGAGAGATGAAGCCGTTGTGAAGATGAAACTTTGGTGCTGTATGAGAGATAAACTGAAGCTATGACAACCTTTTTAACTCCCCAGAGCAGCCGAGATTTGTCTTCTGTGTTGGCAGAAATCCACCAAGAGCATTGTAACGTTACACTGATGTGTACACTGGTCTGTGCGAACAGCCTCTTGACACAGCAGTTGTCAAGTAAATCTAGACAAAAGACTTCTACAATTACATTGTTCGAACACCCAAATATATACAGTGTTGCCTGCTAGGTTAAGTTAGGTGGTTATGGTGTTTGTCAAGTACTTCACTTGCTCTTGCCTCGTGCTCACGTTTTCCCTGATCCGCATACACCACCTCATTTACTGCCGAAAGAGAAGTATAAACCTGTAAACTAACCTTCTTTACATTACAAATAACGTTCCTCTTGCCATTTTCTACAGCTTTTAGCTCGATTACCCATTTGGTCATATGACAAATTTTTGCCCATGATGGATAAGTGATCTGTTCCATATAGATTAATTTGTGTGTGCGCGACTACTGTAACATCTTTGGTTAAAGGTAAATTGCGTTCCGACGGGATTGAGGCTGCCTGGGGAAGATGAGAACCAACACAGTAATGATCACGTGAGGAGTCGGTCTCCGCCTCCCAACACTCATGATAACACGACTGACCAACTTCTTTCCGACGACAGCAAGGACATGGGAGTGTTGGGTCTCCCCTGGTCTGACCTCGCCGCGCTACCTGGCACCACAGAGTTGCAGGGAAAAGGTACTGTAACTGTCTGTTATGTTGTAACACTGCATTCCCGGTCATGACCCACAGTGTTATCAGGTCGTGACCTATTGCCAACATCATACACTTCTACACCTTTCTTCCGCTCCATATGTACTGATGGATCAAAGTCCTCAGATGGTACAGCTTCTGTGACCGATGATAGTGCATTCAAGTTGCCATCTACTTTCTCTATCTTCACAGCTTAAATTAATGCAGTACTTATTGTGGAAAATGTTTATTGGTCAGGATCTAAGGAACAAAATTTCATTATACCAATTTTAGTGTTTGGTCCTTAAGAGCAGGTGATACCCAGTCATAATTTGTTGCAAGAAGCGCAAGATTGGCTGGTGATCCTGCACTCTAGGAGACGTACCAAGCTATGTTGGGTAGCAACACATGAGAATATACAAGGAAACGAAAAAGCAGATAAAACTGCTAAAGAAACGATAGGTCAGCTACAACCTTCTAATCTTAACATTCTTTATGACGATTTTCAGGAAACAATCCATAAGCATGAAGATAAATGACAAACAAAATTTAGTAATTCTACGACTATTCAGAAGCTAAGAGACCAATGATAAAAAAAATAACCCTCAAGTCGCCCAAATCGAAGAGCATTGTCATCATGACTAGACTCCTAACTGGACATGTTCATCTGGCTCAGTGTCATCATGACTAGACTCCTAAGCGGACATGTTCATCTGGCTCATAGCTACTTGACATGATGAACAAAGACAGTTTTCCTATTGTCACACCTGTCAATCTGATTGGAAAAATCACACGTATTACTGAAATGTTCTTTTTAATCGAGTGGTCATGAATGATTTACTGGGTAAATACTGTCATATTAATGAAACTTTTAAGAATTGTTATAAATTTTGACTTTCTATTAACGTATATAGCATACATGTGTATGTATGTATATGTAGTTTTAATTAAAATGAATTTCCAAAAATATTGTGTATTAAGAGCGTTGAATAGCGTTACAAGCTCCAGTGCTTGGCTTGTATGCCTAGATTTTATAATCCAATACACCTTTGTTCCCTTCAGGATTATACAAGTCAACTTTCCTACACTACACAGTTAGATTGTCCCTTGATCATACACGCTGCTTCAGTTTGGTTGAATTCCTTGGTCGTATAAACAGTCTAGTTAGGTTGGTCGTACACCGTCTAGTTAGGTTGGGTCGCTTGATATCCTCAAGAAGTTTGTCATTTCTTGTTATTTGTTTGACTCATAACTCGAGATTATTCCCTCGGAGACCTGGTAATTATCATGTCTGCATTATGGTTGTAAACAACTTGAGGAGATGTAGTGTGAGGCAGTTGGCCACAGAGTGTCTAGTATTGACAAGTTGACTTTCTTCGTGTACTCTTCTTAAAGCTGTAAGGTAGATCTTGTTTCTTTATAATAAACAATATCAAACTTTTAAATCTCGACAAAATATGTACATATAAGTTTCTAAAGCGTCACTTGGAGGACGACACTATATTAAGGAGTTAAACCATCAGTCTTCGTCTCTTTACCTCGAAGGTGCAACACTTTGTTTCTTCACGAAGCTTCGTTGCTGAGCCTTCGAGAGGTTGCTGAAGTAAACTAAAGTTCTGACGTATGATAACCTTTGATCTTTGGTATCGCATGATAAAGTAACCAGCATTAAAGCAGTGACGACACCGGTAGTTGATCAGTTAAAGGTAATTCCGCTATATCAATTATGATTACTTCTAAATCTTCAGACTGACTTGTATAAGGTTTAGAATACCTAGACCAGCCTCTTGTGTTCCAGGTGACCGCTCACACAAGTTTCGGCTAAAAGCTGCGAAAAACTGGCAAGCTGTGATGGGCTCCTTCCTACGTGAACATCACAGACAACGAAGAGCCCATGCCCTTCCCACCAAACTCACCAGGGATCCCAAAGGTTTGGTTGAGTTCAGGTCGAACACACTGACGGAAGTGTTGGGTTGCTCAGGTAGAACACAGATATAACCAAATGGTTGGGTAAAGTTCAGGGATAACTTGCTATGTTGCAACTAAATTGCTGGCTTCAATACGATAATATGAAACGAGGATTGTTTTAGATAGTTATGTAAACCCCATAAAGTCGGTACCTAAGGACGACTGGAACCTCCTTGTATAATGCATCTTCCCTCAGGCTACTGGACGCTCGCAGGATTGAGGGAGGATGTAAACGCTAAGCTGAAGAGCTTTGCTCCCCCCCCGCTGGCCGCCTCCATGGTGATGGTGGAACATGCTGGCCGGATCTTCTGGCTGGTGACTCAGGATTACAGCATGGAGGACCCCGGCAGCCTGCACGTATACATGCTTCTTGTGGTGAGTAGCGCTAACTCCAGGGTTGGGTGGTACGTGTGACAACTTGCAGAAGGATGGAATGGGACTACGACTGGGATTGAGGGATATAATAGTTGAGTCTACGCTCTTACGGTGAAAGTTCAGATTACTAAACTAGCTATGTAGATGTGTGGTGGCAGAGGGAAGACTATGGATATTATGAAGCCTACAAGTGCAGAGTAGCTTCTGCTCGAGTGTCGGAGGGGCGCGATGTGTGCTCCACGGCGTTGGAGTATGAGGGAGATTATAAACCTAGAAGGACGGGAGTGGATTAGGTTGTGATGGTCGCACTAGATTATAAATGTTGCTCTAAGATCTGGTCATGTTGCAGGAGTCGGATGTGCTGGAGTCTACCTCAGTGCCGACCTTGGGAGCCAACCACTGCCAGCCGGTGCTGCTAAGATCAAATTTCATGGAAGTGGTTTGCGTGGAGACTTTGGCTGACCGCTTCCCCGCCAAGAAACGGGTGAGACGCTTAAACGAGTTGGCAGGTCTCCACACCTGCCAATGTCCATAGCTTCCAGCGTTGTTCCTAAAGTTTCAAGTACAGAAAATTCAATGATGTAGGAATCTTGTTCGACAGTCGAGATATATATATATATATATATATATATATATATATATATATATATATATATATATATATATATATATATATATATAAATAGTTGTGTGACTGCGAAAGTGGGTTAATTATATGGTCTTCATATATTAAGACTGAGAACGTAGTGTTTACACACAATGTAGAAAAGTCAGTTCACACATGTACATATTTTTCATAAAAATCGTGATGTGCAACCCGCATATTAACAACAGCAGCTTGTATACAACCTGCATAATCGAGCTGAAAGCTTGCCTGGACAGAATGCAACTGTAAACATGCCAAGCAAATCGCATCTTGTCTGTCTTTTCAGATTGGCACTGGAGTCTACCGTGTGACCTGGGAAGGTGGCCTTCAGGTCGTGTTCAAACGCGGACTGCAGACCCAGACCGTCCAGGACGTGGCCGTATGGTGAGCTACGACGCTGTTTTGAGAGGGGTTCAGGATGAATGTAATGATAGCAGGGAGGTTGACCAGCTGAGGGTGTGGTTTTTGAGAGGAGGATAAGTGTGAAGCAGCCGAAAAGCTGTCTGGGAAACGCAAGGTAAAGACTTCACCTGACGGTCCATGACAAGGTTATGTGCTACAGGACAGCAGTGAAGTCCTGAGATATTAATATTGTTTGTGATAGATACAGAATGGTAAGGCAGAAGGTACTAGTGTCTGTGAAGGTAGTGGGGTTAGATGGTAAGTAAATGTTAGAGGAGATCGGGAAAGCTGGATTGGACTCTGTTCAGCATCAACGTCACCCATTCCCGTAGCCAAACTGTATTCTGTGAATGTTCTTGATTCCAGTGTAACTGTGCAGATATTTTTTCCTTCGCTAGTTTGTGATTTTCAAAACAAAGTATGCAGAGTCATCTTGAGCAGATATAGTCATCAAAGTCTTTCGTACCTTCAGGAACATGGTAGGAGACACATTCTTGGCTTTCGCGAACTCGTACGACTTGGTGAGGAAGACGGGCGAGATCAGTAGTTCTGTCTTCAGGGTCAAGGTAGGTCGTTCGTGCTAGATGGGCATTTGTACCTCTCGTTACCTCTTCATACTGGTACAAAGTAATCAATACAATCCTATTGCAGACGACAACCCATATGTTAGTGTGAAACTTTACTACAGGGAATATGATGAAAATGGTTTATCGATGAAGCTGTGTCAAAGGACTTAAGCATGGACGGTATCGCTATCATGTTCGACACGAGACAGCAGCAAGTAGACACTAGAGCAGTGAAAGTCATCGTTGTCTGCTACAATAACTAAGATGATAACCTTGGGCCAGACTTTTTGGGTCCTCCATGAGACGAACTTGAGAAATGTGAAAGACTCTTCAAACTTCTTACATGTAGCCTGGTGGTTCATGTGCAGAGTTGTATGAAGCCCCTGCAGCTTATCCTTGTTAAATCTTATTTTCTTTACTACTCGTAGATACAAGACCCCATAATTGGTTCACGTATTCATTTTATCTTGAAGTTTATTTTACAAATATTACTATTTACTATCTAAACAATCCATTGTTATTAACATAGAAACTAATCGTGTCAGGTAAAGGTTTTTTTTACCCACACATTGTCTCGAATAACCGTGTTCATCAGTATTTGTATACTCTGCCACACAGGTGACCGTGATGACGGAGGAGGAAGTATACAGTAGCTACGATAGGTTGGACAGTGCTTCTGTTCCCACCAAGCATGCAATGGGTGTAGACGCCTTCGAAATACAGTCCAGGCGTTTCCTGGCAGTGGCTAACCATAAGGATGACAAAGGTCGGTAAGAGAATGATTTACCAAGTGTATAGTTCCAACTATTTGGGCACTCCATCCTTACCTTGCATCAGACTAAAAAATCTTCAGTAATTTTCTTCTTGGTGGGAAGCTGATTCTGGTGCATAAATGTCTCGTGTCGGGAAGTTTTTTTTTTTTTTTTTTTTCAACAATCTATTTTTTTTTTTTTGTATCCTAAACATCAAGATGTTAGACACGACCTCTAAGAATCTGGTCAAGCTTCAGTGATCGATTTCTTATGCGTGACCCATAAAGATTAGATCATAGGGCAGAATGGATTCTAAATCTTGTCGCCTTTTTTCCAGCAACCCAACCCGATCTGGCCGGCATCATCAGGTTATGCCAGTGGTGTTAAGGGTGTAGTGAAAATGAGTATAGAGTGTTTTTTTCATGTTGAAGGTTCCAGTCACGAACTAAAGTCCACATCAAGGCCGGGCCGAAAATGAAATAGAGAAAATTATGAAACTGAAAAACACAAGGAAAAGTATTTACAAATTTTTGAGTGGAAAAACGTGCCTTTTGAAATGTAGCTGGTCATAGT
Organism: Panulirus ornatus; assembly: GCF_036320965.1. Classification (NCBI taxonomy): domain Eukaryota; kingdom Metazoa; phylum Arthropoda; class Malacostraca; order Decapoda; family Palinuridae; genus Panulirus; species Panulirus ornatus. The sequence continues at coordinate 83,104 of NC_092257.1, forward strand.
TGTTGGGAAAGACAAGAGAAGGTCGAGAGTTCCAAAGCTTCCAGGTGAAGGGAAAGGAGCAGGTATCAGAAGGGCCCACACTTGAGTTGCCGATGGCCACACAGTAATCATGTGACGCAGCAGCTTGCCGAGTATTGAGGTTCAGCTAGTGGTGGGGGTACACAAGCACCCAGCTCTTTGGGGCAAAAACCAAAATGATACCAATAGAAGAGGGAAAGTGAACCAACATTGCGGGGTACGGCCAAGGGGGTCAAGTCTGGAAGTTAGCCGGGGACAGTTTATAAGTCGGACCGCCTCCGACTCATCTCTGTCAAGTAAGGATACCAAGCTAGAACCACCCCAGATGTGAGAGCAGTACTTCATGCAAGGACGAATGAATCCCTTGTACAAACGGAGCAACTGTTCAGAAGAGAAGTTTCGACATCTAAACACGACACCCAGTTTCTTGGAGACACTTAGCTATTCCTGTAATGTGGGGTTTCCAAAGAAAGTGGATGTTATAGTAATGATGTGTATGTTGGAGTCAAAAGGTGAAATTACAGAACCGTCAAAGGAGAGACTCTACTAGAGTTGAGTTTTCGACAGAGAGATGGGTAGAAACTGGGTCTTAGAGGCATTAGATTTAAGATTGTTTACCCCACTAACATGTCCTATCCGAGTCTGAGATTGAGGAAGCCGTGTCAAGAAGAGTTGTAGATAGTGTGAGAAGAAGGAACAGAATTGAGCGAAGTGGATGAATGCAATGTTGTCAGCTTACGAATGCATTGGATTATTTGTGAAAGAAAGGAAATCGTTGAGAAAGTGTAGGGAACAGGACAGAACCTTGAGGGACTCCGCTGTTGGAGAAAAGGGGGAGGCCGATCCATTACCAGCAACAGAGATTTATCGGCCGGAGAGGAAGCTCGATATGAATGAGTAAAGTGAGGGATGGAGGCCAAAATAGGGGAGCCTAGAGATGAGGCCCCGATGCCACACCCTGTCAAAAGTCTTGCATATGTCAAAGGCAACTACACGTGACTCCTCAAAGTCTTTCGGGGATCATGACCAGATATTAGTAAGATAGAAAAGATATCGCCAGTGGCTCTTGCCTTACGGAAGCTATACTGGTGATCAAAGAGGACCTATTTTCGAGGTGTTTAAGGCTGTGGGAGTTGCTCGAGGAATTATTGATACATGCAACATATTGTAATTTAGAGGCTGCATGCATTTCTATATGCAACATATTGCAATTATTAATCAATGCAACATATTGTAATTATTATATGCAACATATAATTTAGAGGCTGCATGCATTTCTATACGCAACATATTGCAATTATTAATCAATGCAACATATTGTAATTTAGAGGCTGCATGCATTTGGTACTCCAACGTAGGTAGAATCTTTATCACTCACTTCCACTCTTGTTCCCAACAGGCAATGTGGAGATCGACAGCCAAATCTTCGTTTACGATTTGGAACGTTCAAAGTTTCGGTCCTTCCAGCGTATCCGAACCAGCGGCGCTAGGGATTGGACCGCCTTCAGCTTCGTGAGTGGACCTGACGCAGAGTACTTCCTGGCCGTCGCGAATGAGTACAAATTGGACAAGGGTAGGAACTGGTGATGCAGCAAATCATGCGTAACTTCCCAGCTTTACTGACTGAAAAATATAACTAAGATTCTATCCACAATTTTGAAATATGAAAGATATCTTTGCTAAAATTTAGACGTAAACTACCAGAAACAAGTGTAAGCCTTACTGTTCCAAGATCTTAAGACATAGGCACCCTTCTGGCTCCCGCACTCTCCTTTCCTACCAGTGTGGTAGATAACTAGTACATTTTACTGATGTTGGTAGGAAACTTTTCACACGTACAATTATGCCACAGGTGGACACAGGAACTACGCCGTGGAGTCTGTAATCTACAGGTATGAGGAAAACAAGTTTGTTCCCTTCCAGTGTGTCCAGACCTTCGGTGCGCTGCACTGGGCTGCTTACCAGGTCACATCTCCATCCTTGTGATATATGTCTATATGGTTCTGTGCATGTCATAGTGTAGTAGCTGATCATAGTGTTGGATATGTAGCCAGAATATCATAGCTTGTACATGCATGATTTCATCAATATGTATGAACACGTGTGATGGTCCCTCCACGACAGGGCCCTAACGGTAAGCTGCTACTGGCCGTGGCCAACAGCCAGGAAGGAGTGTTCTTCTACCAGTACAACGGCTGGACCTTCGTCCGTACTAACTTGAGGGCCTCCTCCACTGTAAGTACCTGCTCATTATCAGAGCCTATGGTGGCTGTTGTGAACGTTCAACGATCACGTTCAAATATTAATTAGCTGTTTATTTATCAGATTTCTTAGTTTTAAGTTTAGATTGTAATTAAACTTTAGAATGAAATTTTTAGATAAACATTGACATTTAGTGAGGGAAATGTTCATGTCCATGAAAGTCCCGAGATGACTCTCTTTACAAGTTCAGTACTTTTAAGTGCCAGCAATATACGCTCATTCTGAAGCCAAGATTGGTGTACATGGTAGGGAGTGGAGAGACTGTGGATTGGTCACCTACCTACCACCCTGCATCAGGTCGTCCTTACTATCGCCAACCCCTTCCATCCCAGTAACCGGCCGCTTGTCCTCTATATAGAGTGGCAGTACCACAACCCGCTGGCCGTGAGTACATCCTTCAGATCTAGGTTGAATTTGGTCCCAGTTGTTCATCTAAACCTTGAAAAATCTGCTTCAAGATTTGAACCATTTTCTTTGGTGCAATACGTTTATTGAATACCAGATGCTTCTGCCTGCTTGTAATGTTTCAGCCAGCTTGAATCATTAAGGGGATCTGTCATGTATGTTCATTTGTCTTCATCACCACACCCTCATTTTCACTAATTTTGTTTCTACCTCGAGTACACAAAAACTATACCAATGCGGAACTCATTATCTATATACCACATATGAAGCAAAAGTCAATGTGGAAATATAGTAAAGATTTGAAATATCCAGGTTATGTTTGTAACCTTGTTATTGTTAGGACAACTGTAGTTGAACATTATAATGAGATGGATAGTTATGTTCTGGGGGATGTGTGACGACAACCTTTGTGGTCAACTCTCCGTCATAAGTCATACAAGAGGTGTGTGGTCTGATGATAGTTCTGAATGCCGCATGTTTGCTGCTGGTACCATAACTTTATGCTCATCGCCTGAAAGCACAAGGCAGTTGACAGGTCTAAATCCTCCCTCCCTCTTAAGAAAAAAAAATAATGAATGAAAGATAAAAAATTTTAAGTTAAACGAAAAGATGGTCTTCCCGAAATTTAGAACATTTTAAGCAATACGTCTCTGGTCTGCTTATGTCTGAAAACGTTGAGACTTGAGGTGAGCAACGTAGCTTGACTGTGTTGTATTACGTGAAACATTTGGATATCTTGGTATAACAACTGTGGTGCTGGAGGTTTTAACATCTCCAGTAATGCCTTTGCTGTGATGAATGCAGGTGTACCATAGAGAGTCACTGGCGTGGTGCCAGTCCTTCAAGGCGATGGTTGAAAGCGACAATTTAGACAGAGTCCTGAATGAGGCTGCCACCTGCAGGAGAGCGGACCAGAGCTACGTCTTCACCCGACCCGTCACAATCTCCGGCAATCTCACCGTTGCCTCACCAACACTCGTCTCGCAAGTGGATCCAGTGAGTTGACAGTTTATGTATGTAAACTTTGATCAAGTTATCCAAACGCCTGATTTTCAGCTACTGATTAAACCAAATATGAAGGCAGGAAAGTGCATTTAGTTAGGCTTTCGTGAGACTGTTATTAATCGCCGTAATGTGAATACAAGACTGTATGTACATGATGAAGCTGTCTTGTGCAAGGCAGAAGACGTGATGTACAATTATATATTCACGGAACATGTACATATGAAAGGACTAATTTAATGATAATGTAACTGTACTATGAAATCAAAGTTGAGATGAATGTAACACTGAGGATGATTGAAATCTAAAAAAGATCATTTAAGTCTCTGATCCTGAATATTTATGTAAGAAACAGGTTCCTGGTGTTTTACACACACACGAATATACTACATATTAAACACGAACTCTGATGTAACGCATGATCCCTCCAACAGCCAAGATTCGAATCCTGGATGTTCGAGGGTATCATGTGATGTATAGTGTTGGATCCCTACATAGTGATTGGTGGATGTCTTTTCTTACAACAGATCCAAGTTTACTCAGGTGAACTCCTCGTGAGTCATGGCTTCACCGATGACATAGTGAGGGCGTTTGTCAGGTTTTCAGAGATCTGGGAACTTAAGGACGGCTCCCAGCGACTGTATGACAACTCTAAAAAGATTCATCAGCCCAATTTGGGTAAGGCTAAGAGTAGTTTGAAGTAGATTGACAGATTGATTCAGGGATCAACTTGATCACAATGGGCTAATTAGATATGATAGTTGTAAGAAGTTTGTGGACACGGCACCTACGAAAGAAACTTAACAAAATCCTCATTTCTAGACGGCCATCTGTTCACCAACTTGAATGTGGAGTGTGGGAGCAGAGGCGGATCTGGATGTATGGTGACGAACATTGTGGTAGAGAAGGTAGGTGACCTCTACTGATGCATCCTCAGGTGAGCATATCTATGAATGAAGGTTGACGAGTGATTTACGGGAGGGAATGATGGGTGCCGAACATTGCCAGATCAAAATTAAAAAAAAAATCGCTGTACAGCTATTGAATATCCATAGTTGGCATGTAGTCTGACTGTTCAGTGCGTAATATATGATTAATGAAATATTTGCTACCGAGGTTGTGGGTGACCGTGGAGGTGAGGCACTTGCCTACGAAGATGACATATTGTTTGTTAGAAACTTTCGTAGATTTTTGTTTCCTCGTCAGAAGTTTGTGGCAGGAAATGTTACGGGTATTTTGTGTGTTTGGGAAGAGGTTATGTGATGCTTTGTTTGGTTGATGTGAAGTCCAGGCTGGATCGCCAGAGGTGGACGTCTGAGGATGTTGCGTTGAATATGTTGTGATGCAATTTAGTATAGGCTGTTCACACTAGGTCTAGGGGGTAGAGGTCATGTATAAAAACTGGCGTTTTAGAACAGCACCGTAGAAACTCCATTGTTTTGAATGTGATTACAGATCTTAATGACTGGCTTAGAGCCCGGCTACGAGATGGCAAACTTTTCCCCTGGAGATATGTTAGTATCTAATTGAAAGGATTATGGCGATTGTCAAATGCTTTTGTCTATTGTTACCAGTACTTTGTAGGAAAAGGTTATGACTGAATCCATACAGACTATTGGTTTGTGGCGTTGGTGTAGGGCTGAAGACATGGTGACTTGGAGTCATTTTCTATCTCGGATTAGTTCAGACTGTGGGAGGGTGTGAGGATTATAAGGATGTGGAGGGTTTGAGCATGGGTATCATCTTGGCAGGTGTTCTGATTTCCGTTCTTGTGTCGCCAGGAAAGGCTGAAGATCTTAGCATCCCGAACAGTTAACTAATGGGGGAAAACTGCTCACCTTGTTGTTAGGGACCTGTTCCTATTTTCATCGTGGGAAGCAGCAAAGGATGGGAAATTAATCTGTGGATTTTGGTTTTCATGACGGGGATATGGCAGTTTTTATGGCCGACATATGTTGGTATTGCGTTAGGTGAGTAGGGCTTGTGTGCGTGGCGTGGGAAAGGTGCTTGAGTGGTATGGGAGATTTTTCTGTCATTGAGGCAGAGTTGAGTGGTGTCTGTGTATGGTGTTGAGGCAGAGTTGAGTGGTGTCTGTGTATGGTGTTGAGGCAGAGTTGAGTGGTGTCTGTGTATGGTGTTGAGGCAGAGTTGAGTGGTGTCTGTGTATGGTGTTGAGGCAGAGTTGAGTGGTGTCTGTGTATGGTGTTGAGGCAGAGTTGAGTGGTGTCTGTGTATGGTGTTGAGGCAGAGTTGAGTGGTGTCTGTGTATGGTGTTGAGGCAGAAATATTAGTTTGCCATGTTGTTAGTGTTCTGATCTCTTGTCTGTTTTCGAGACTAAATAAGGTTTGAAGTTTGTAGTAAGGAGTTTAGTAACGTGGCTTGCGTCCACGTGGTTTGTATTTTATTGGCTTTGATATGTTTAAAGACGACTAGCAACATATACAGTGGCCAGTATACTTCCCTGGTAGAATACACTTTGCTGGCTGCTGGGATGGTACATTGTCGGCAAAATGGTTGTGTTGAGCGGAAGATGTTATGATACTAATATGGAAAATGCTTAAAGAAAAATGTGAAGGGACTGAATGGTTATTTTACTGAACGGTGCCGTTCTCTGACGAAAACTGCACAAGTTTGTTGTCCAATTATCTGCTCGGTGTAAGTTTAAGGTCAAGGTCAGCGGCAACCCAGCCCTCCGTTGGAACCAAAAGTGTTGTTGCAGTGTGGGATGGCATGGTTATGGTATTTTACAATGATCTCCTGCGGTAATGGTTTTGTTGTGTACGTGCTGGGCGATATACTTTATGTGGCGAGTTTGTTTGCGATATTACATGGTAACTTAGTGTGAGAAATGGTGGAGTGTGTGAGATGATCGTTGTCCGTAGTGTTGCGTGAAGATTGTAAAGCCTGGTTAAGCAGATGGCTGGTAGTTACCTGAGTACAACACTGGTTGCGAGAGAAGAATCCAGGTAGTTTACTTCTGGGATCTTGAAGTGTAGAACCAGGCAGGATGGTAGACTGTGATACCTCGGGGAGGGATGGAGGTGGGACTAAATTCTTTAATTTGGTTAGTCTATAGTACGGTATTCATAACTCTCTAGCTTGATTGCAGGAAAGTTGTAAGTCATTTGTTCATTAACGTTTTTTTCATTGCAAGACAAAAACATTAGCAGAATTTTTCAAAAAATCTTTTCCTATTTCTTCTTACAATATCGAACTTGGCGCTATAAAACCCAAACGATGAACAGTAACTTCTGATATTCTCAGATTTTATAACAATGAACAATAACTAGTAATATTCTCAGATTATATAACAATAACTTGCGATATTCAGATCATTAGATGATGATAATTTGTAATATTCTTAGATCATACAACAATGAACAATGACTTGATGTTCTTAGATTATATAAGTGAACAATAACTTGTACTATTCTCGGATCATTACATGATAATGAACAATAACTTATTCTCAGATCATTATATAACAATAACTTGTAATTTCTCAGATCATTGGTTTGGACGCCACGTTCAAAGATGTCATCTGGTTAACTGGTAACAATGGTGTTCTGAACCAGAGCTTCAGCGAGGTGGCGGTAACGGGGCAGGCGTCTGCCAAAGTGGCCTTCCTAAGCGGGTCACACCTGCCTCTCACCCCGACCTCACACCTCGTCACCCTTACCGGCACTCACGCCATCACCGGAGAAAAGACCTTCTCCTCCCTCAAGGCCAACGCACTGGTGGTCTCTGACACAGGTCACTATACATGCATCAGTATCTTGTGGAAAGTTTGATTTCTATATCTGGCTCTCATTGTCACTATTTTTACTTGGATCTTTGTATCACCAGCCATCTTGACATACATGATCACTACCCAAGTCATATTCTGAACAAATGAAACTATTGAAGTAGTTGCCTGGCCAAACTCGCTATGTTTCTTCCTCGTGCAATAATACAAACAAACCAGTGGTGGGGAGAGTGACACATGCACTAGTGTGCTCGCCCACATAATTAAACTATCCTTTTTTTCAGATCATTTTGCCTTACGGTTAGGTTTCCCTCCTGCATTTGTCTGATGATAAACATTTACTTGAGGCAAGATAGTGGGAACTGTCCTTGCCCTATGTAGGATCATCTGATGGGTGTAAAACTTCAGTATGCACACATGTGGTAGTACTTGTCTACAGGTTTCTCTGCGTAACATGTGCGATGCCAGAGATGGTTAGCACAAACTAAAGGTCAAAAGTTCTCCGGAATAACTGCAGCCACAAAAACTAGTCTGTAGTGTATGTAGTCAAGTTCTTCTAGGCGCAGTTGGAAAGCAGATAAATTCTGCATCTCGTGAGAGAATGTTTTTGTTGATTCAATATTGTTACAAATTTTGTTTTTGATGGTAACTTTCTAAACCTGTTTATGAATTTCTCATTGTCGAGAGTAACTTATAAACCTGTTATCTGGTTTGTCTTTGGTGATTAACTTTTCAAACCTGTTAATGGGTTCCTTTGGCGATGGAAGAATTCTGTCTTGTGGTCAACTGAACCATTCGTGGTAATGTTGGGAGACTCCTCTCGCCCTCGCTTCAGTGGCATTACTTGCTAGGGCAGCTCTCGTGCTGGGATGTTTACTTAGTAGTTACCTAAGCATATATACATACATTAGGCTAGGGTGAGTAATACAACGATGCATCAAAGCTAGGACCCCAACCCGTACATAGTGACAGGCCCTACTATGTTAAACAGAACACTTGAAGAATTGTCGGCAACAGTAGTTGAATATATATGTTTTATTTTGTTAATTTTCTTCAATGTCTGTACACTTGTATTTTCTCAGTGGATGGTGTAGCGGCGGAGCCTGGCACCTTGCTGTTGACAGTGGAGGAACAACACGTCACAGGTACACTTGCCCTGGAGAACCTGAGCACTCCCCACCTATACGTTAGCCTACTCAATGGCCAGAATTTCAGCCACTTCTATAATGATCTAGTTCTGAAGGACGTGTCGCAGCTTTGGACAGGTTATTATCGATAAGTATTATCCATAGATACTTGTACATATCTTTGCTTCACCTGAATATTAAGAATGAAATCATATATGTAAAATGATAGGATTTTTCTTAAGTTTCCACTAGTTATCAGTTCCATAACAAAAAAAATCCATTTGTACGTTGAACCCTAATGGTTTCAGAATTTTGTCCATGACCCAGTTTTTTCTTCGCCAGCATACTCTCGTATCATCACATTTATGTACCATTTATCTATTGTTAATGTACCATTTATTTATTGTTAAGTGCAATAGCTGTTTTTTGAATCACAATCCTAGAGAAAGTGGTGAGCTGAATGTGTGATACTTTTACTGAGAATACAACTTGGTCACACGAAGTTGTCGTTTCGTCTGTGAGTGGAACAACCAGTACAAGAACAATTGTGTAAAGAAAGTTTGGTCAAAACTGATTCCATGGAAGAAGAATGTCATTCCTTGTTGATCCTGAGAACATTGATCTGCCTCCTTTGCTGCACATTAAGCTCGTGTTGGTCATGAAGAACTTAAAGATAAAACTGTCATGGATGGATTCACATATTTGAAGAATGTATTTCCCAGAATCAGTGATGCAAATACCAAGGATAATTTTGTCGGACCACAGATCAGGGAACTGCTTCCAGATGTAAAGTTCGATGAAGAGCTAAATGAAGTTAAAAAAGAGAAAAAAAAATGCATGGCTGTCATTTAAGTTTGAAAAAAAAAAATGGTATCTGATCTGAAAACTGTCGTAAAAGAGGCATTGACATGATCTGAAGCTCTGGGCTGCAATATGTCTAAAAATCTACGTTTTGGCCTCGCTGTTACTTTTTCCTGGAAAATCTTGATTCAGTTAGTGACGAGCAGGGCGAGAGATTTCACCAGGACATTTTGTGCATGGAAAAACTGTACCAAGAAATGTGGAGTCTCTGTGTTTGGCAGATAATCGTACACTTCTATATTCTAAGATAATTTCTTGAGTGTAATACCAGCCTTATCAAAGAACAAGTAATATACTTCAGGAAAAATTTGACTGTCACTTAAAAACCTTGCCTGAATTCTACTTACAGAATCGAACTGAGCTTAAAAATTACTACAAGGTTCTCCTATCATCGTTCGTGGGACAGAATTACAATATGGTTCTCCTATCATCGTTCGTGGGACAGAATTACAATATGGATCTCCTATCTTGGTGTTCGTGGGACAAAGAAAAGTTTAAATCTTGTTGACCAATGTTACTTTTCTCGGGTTATTTGAAATTCTCTTATAACACTGTTCTCCTGGGTATTGTATATACCAATAACACTGTTCTCCTGGGTATTGTATATACCCATAACACTGTTCTCCTGGGTATTGTATATACCAATAACACTGTTCTCCTGGGTATTATATATACCCATAACACTACGTTCTCCTGGGTGTATACCCAGTGGTCATCATTAAGCCAGAAGGTTCGCTAAAGTTGCATTGATCCTCATATTGTGACGTAAGTAAGGTTTCATATAATGTTTGTGTATAAAGATCATATAAACGCCATAGCTGGGTTTTTATCAATTGCCAAATCATAATCCACAGAGTCGTCATGCAAAGTTTCTGAGCTTGCTCTACTATCATTAGATATTTTCCTTATATTTATTTTGAAAATTGTTAGTGTATGATGTGCTTGTTGCAGGTCTGTTGAGGGTAGGCCGGGACATTGTGGCTCCAGCTGTGGTCAGCACAAACCCAGTCACCCCGCTGGACCCAGAGGAGGTCGCCTATCAGGCCCTCCTCCACACAAGAACCACCTCGCAAACTGTCACAGGCAAGTCCACATTGTGGTGGCTGACGCAGTTTAGATAAACACTAGTGTTCATGACCATCATAAAAGCATCGGAAATATTCTAAACCTGTTTGCAGATCAAAAGCTATGAGTACAGATCGTAGAAAAGATTATCGTATATACATTAAAGAACTTTTAAGCTGACACACATCTTGCCGCTTTCCAAGTCTTCAAGTGGTGAGCGGTTTTCAGCATAATGTTAATGAGATGTAAAACGTGTATTTCGCTTCAGGACTTCACACCTTAGGAAGTCTGAAGGTGGAAGCAGAGGTGACAGTGGTGGGCCAGGTGAACGGCGTAAGATTACCAGACGACATCTTCCTCAGAAGTGGACCAGAGGTGGTGGTTCACACACCCTCCACCTTCGTCTCCATCACTGCTGATAACATAGTCATCCACTCCAACCTCAACCACGTGCAGGTCTGTTGTGGGGCATGGATGTGTGAATAGTAAGCTGTGGTTTACACATGACTGCTAGAGACTCGAGTGCAGACAAATGTGGCCTTTTTTGTATTGTTTTACTGGCGCTACCTCGCTGAAGCAGGGGGTAGCGATGCTGCTTCCTGTGGGGCAGGGTAGCGCCGAGAATGGATGAAGGCAAGTATATATATATATATATATATATATATATATATATATATATATATATATATATATATATATATATATATATATATATATATATAATGTATTTACAAGTGTATGTGCATATATGTGTATGTGAGTGGTTGAGACTTCGTCTGTTTCCTGGCGCTACCTCCCTAACGCCGGAAACGGCGGTCTATTATTAGTATTATATATATGAGTTTTAGTAGTGTTGGCAGTTGATAAACTCTTGTATCAAAATAAAGTTCAAAGTAATCGTGTTATAATGACGCCTGGAATACAGAACTACGCACAGGTCACCTTATGGGTCTGCCTACCCTGAAGCTGCACCTTCCTACCACTGATGGTCTCTGTCACACTGTTTCCAGTGTCCCTCTGGTGGTCCCTGTCACACTGTTTCCATTGCTCCTCTGATGGTCTCTGTCATACTGTTTCCATTGCTCCTTCCCTCGACCCCCCTCACATCCCCTCCCCCAATACACACACACACACACACACACACACACACAATAGACAAATATAAAGCTCCTAAGTTTTCCAAGTTGGTGTTGGTTTTGTTGTCAGGAAGTTGAGGGGCGACTGGCGGTGCTGCTGCTGGAGAACGACCAGGTGGTGACCCATAGTAAGGTCTTCGCAGACCTACATATTCTGGGCCACTCCACTGTGGGGCACAAGGTGGCTGGACATTTTTTACAAGACCTAATCCTCAATCTGGAGGAGGAGTTTGTCCTGGGAGTCAACTGTGAGTAGATGTCGTGTATTTTCATGTCTTCATAGATCTTAAACGAAGCGTTGATAATTATTACTCCATTTCCATAACACACTAGTTCTGTAGGTTAAGAAAGGCGGAGTGGATGTGTTACTGTATATCAGCACATCTATTTCTGCAGTTTGTACCTGAACTGACAATCCATTTCAAAGATGGTATTTTTCTGGCAGCTGGCCAGGATATTGCTGGATCTTTGACGTTCCACGACGCATTATATGTTGCCGACGACACCCTGGACAGTGCTAGTCTCGGCAGGATCGCTGGGGCTGCTTTGCCTCTCAACGCTAGGGACATACACTTGCCCCTCGTCTTCCATGGCAGAGTCCAAGTAGGTATAATGTTCCCTTGGTTGTGTAAATCCTGACAATGTCCATGAAAGTCATTCATTTTCTTTCCTTCCAGTAACTACATTGTGGACTTTAGTGACTAGACACAAATATCCAGTCGGTGAGGACAAATCAGAGTGTTTTTATTGTACAATTTATATTTCTAAAAAGAACAACGGTCTTCAATAATTTTTGTTTTACTTGTTTACCTTGTTACTGACCGGTAATATTTCTGTCCATGTTGATCTTAGATTTGTAAATACAAAATGAACGTCTAGCTAAAATTGTATTCATTTTTTGTTCCGATGTACATGAATGTAGGTTCTCTTGTTGGCCATAACATTAGCTTTGTTCCTCACTAATGTTTCTTCAAATATACCTTCCATTTGTCGCCCATCATCGCCTCCCACTGTAGGAGAAACTTAGTTTCTTAACAAATATGCCACAGTATAAAGCGGACCGCTACATATATATCTGTTCATTGTAAATGTTTAACTGAAGCAGATCTAACAAATGTTCTCTTCTTCCTGAACAATGATTGCTATGTAAAGCCACGGACATAGACTTGTTCTACTGATGTATTTTACGTTGCTTCATTAAATACTTACTTAGCCTAGTCTACCATTGCGTATACCAGGTTGATGTGAATTATTTAGGTTTGTAGATATATCAGTAAGAGATACATTTAGCTACGCGTAGTCTACCTCATTATGGGACTCTATCAAGACTATAGGATGTGTTTAGAGCGCAGCTGCAAAATGAAGAACCTTCAACATATAGAATTTCTCAAGTTTGTCAGAACGAGTTGCAATGGGATTTTTTGACCAAGGATAGTTATTGTTCAAACTTTATAGAGTATAAGGCTTTAGTTAAAAAGATAAAACTGGCCTTCGTTTTGTTGACCGTATGTTATGACTTAAAAAGGTTTGTGATATGTTGGTTTGTAATATGCATGTGATATGTTGGTTTGTAATATGTCTTAAATTCCAGGTTGATGGTGACATCATTATAAAGGGCACACTGAACGGGTATGCAATGGAGTTGTATGTCCTCAACCATGGACATTATACCTTCACAAACGCAATCACCTTCACAGACGGCCTGGTATGTTACGTATTCACATGAGGAAAATCTTTGAATCATGTGTTAATAATTTTTGTCCTCGACACTGAGCTCTGATGCTTGGAGCCCCATTTTCTGAACAATTTGTCTTGCACGTCTTAACTGCTCTGTAATTACTATTTATGATATTACGAACAGTGTGTTTACTCTTGTTACTCGCTCTCTCGACCTGTGTGTGTGTGTGTGTAGTACCACCAGTGTAGCCCCTCTGTGTGTGTGTGTGTAGTACCACCAGTGTAGCCCCTGTGTGTGTGTGTGTGTGTGTGTGTGTAGTACCACCAGTGTAGCCCCTGTGTGTGTGAAGGCTCTAGTGCCACAAGGGTTAGCCTTTTTGTCACCATTTTCAATATTTCTGACCTTAGCCAAAAGCTTACAAGTGAAGTTATTCATGTGTCGTACATAACCAGTAACCATCACGACATGCTATTACCTACATCAAAGACTGATACGCTACTTGGTCTTGGATCTAGCAGCCACTTGTTAGTTTGTGCACTTACCTTTGGGTCCTATAACGCCTACCTCCCCGGGCTCTCTTGTAGTCCCGTTCACTTTAGCTTTCGGTGAGCGTACAGGACACTACTGTCTTGTGTAATGCAGAGAGTGGAGGGAGACGTGACCACGGGAAAGATGATTCCTGAGGACGTGGGTCTGCTGGCATCACAGCTGGTGCAGAGAAACAGGAACCAGACTATCCACCAAGATGTGTACTACCTGCAGCCTGTCATGGCAGACCTGCAGGTCAAGGACATCGTACAGGTCAATGGGGTCGATCTAGAGGACGTAGTCATTCTCGGTGACAACACTGTCATAACTGGTGAGTGTCACCTCAAGATGTATATTGTAAAGTGCTGTTTCGTAACAAACTATACCATGTTAATTCCTTCAAGTAGTTACTTTACGGTCATACTTTATTTGCATTTCTATAAAAGTAACTTTTTTTCCCTCTTCATCGCCCTATGTGTAAAACCTTAGTTCGCAAAATGTTTCTTTTTATAACTGTCGATACCAAGAGTAAAGACAACTTGAGGTAAGAAAAGTTTGACCATGTCACTGACAGAGGAGATTTAGCAGCCTAAGTTGTGTTATCCAAGATTAGTCTGTAAACTCTGGTTATATAAGGTGAAGGATTTGGTTGTAAGGACTCGTTTACTTAATACATCTAATCATCTAATCTGTAAAGCTTAAAACATTGACATGATGGTTAGTATAACCCGTGTTACTGAGATTTTCGTGACTTTCTAACATTTATAAAAACTGATTTCAGTACTCAACAAATGATCGTATACAAATTTCCATTGTCAGAGTTCGTGGAAAAGTCTTCCTTTGTAGCCTGAACCTCAGTCGTAAATATAGATGACATGAAGTAAGCATGGACAAAAGGTGTCATCCCTCACTACTGTCGTCAGACGAAGGGAAGAGCTGGCCATATTTGATGGGTTGGTCAAGTAAAGATGATCATCCTCTTTATCTTCGGAGATGTAATAAAGACACCAGGTGTTGTAGTATAGTAACTCGTTATCACTGGAGTGCCTCGTTACTCTCCCACCTACAGTGTACAATGATTTAGATGTCAATACAAAACAACGCCTTGAAATGACTGACTGACTGGTGTTTCGCCAGTCACTGATGAGTCTATCAACATTTGTCTTGTGATGCTTACGGTTTTCCTTGGAACGTGTGGGTGTTAGGGACAATGGCTGTATAACTACCAATTGGTAGGTAATGAACCTAGCAACACGATCGCGTTTGTAACATGTCTGATAATCTATTATTGTCTGACCATTTCCATGGAAACTTAACTTTGCATTAGTTCTGAAGTTACGTTTTCAGGCATTCGTACTAACTCCACGTGCTACACAACTCTCCACTGTGAAGGTTTTCTGGCATGATGTTTTCCTCATGTACAGGACGGAAGAGCTTCACGCAGGCGCGGCTCTTAACGACGGTGAACATGGGCATCGTGAGGGTAGGTCACTGCGGCCTGGTAGATGACGTCATCATCGATGAGCTCTTCTTCACAGACACACTCAGGAAGAACCGTGAGTTTTGTAGAGAAGATGGAGGACGACATGTTCGCCTGAATGATCCCATGATCCAGTGTAACGTTACCAATGCTCATTAGACTGCAACTATCCCATGATCCACTGAAACTTTAATTGTCATTAGACTGCAGGTCTTCAGACAAACTGATAACTTGTGTTACATCATTAACTCTGGAAAATTGTTGTTCATCGGAAAATAAAGTTTTAGCTATGTTGTCGGTACGTCTGTCATCTGGTGATGACTGTAAACATTGACACGTTGGCCATAACCTTGAAAAGAACGCAATTTAACATAATATTCATTGTCTGCTGTTCTAAGAATTAGTCCATATATTTTTTTCCTTTTTTGTTTTTCTTGAGCAGGTTTGTCTTTAAAAAATGTGGCTACAAAATCTAATTATTATTCGAAAATTTACGTATTTCTTGACTGTATTTAGTCACCTGCTTGATAACGTAACTTTATGATGAGATCACTTGATAGTATTCATGCCTTCATCTTGGAAAAGTTAGAACACTACAACCTTTCCCTCAGCGTCTATTTGTCATTTGCAGTCGAGCTGTGGACAATGGACCTTAAAGCTTTATAGTTCTGTGTGGTTGACCTGAAAATACCCAGGATAAAACACTAGCCAAGGAAAGTGTCCAACTTAGCTCTTAGTGACCCGGCACAGTATATGGATGGGTTATATATTGTGGGTGTAACTTTGTTCAACTTTTCAGCTTCGGGGATCCAGACTGTGGCAGGTCGGTACGTGCACACGCTGGTTGCTAACTCTGCTACAGGAACAGATCTGGGCATCTTCGAGAGGACAGTAGTGTACCGGAACGATTCTGAGTATATTGATGGTTCTCTTCACTTCGCTGGCACTGTCTCAGTTGAAGTTCTCACGTTTGGGAGTAAGTACACATCGTAACATTTCACGAGTACTATAATATTACACAGTTCATGACTAAGTTCTGTAAGTAGTCCAAGTGGGAGACATTGATAGAAAACTTTGTTGCAGCAGAAGTGTTGAGTAATGTGCAGTGTGGGTGGGTAACGACTCTCTCTCTCTGGCACAAAGTGTTGCTAAGTCTATTAACGTTGTTCATGCATCTGTCTTAACTCTGTCTTGTACAGTCACTTCACTTTAAGTTCCCACTCCTCTACCATCTCTAAGGGTAGGATGAACAGCTGGGTTGGCTGCTTCCTGTCCAGGACTTTAACCAATGCATGTTCAGTTCATGTCAACGGTAACCATGAGTCTGGTGTAATTCTTTTTATACTATATGAGGAAAATGTTTTACATTCTTGGTGACCAATATCTTGAACATCATTTTTCATGTAACTTTTTCTATGATGTCCAGATTCACAATTTCATCACTTGATACTCACTTCATCCACTTCCTATACTCCTCTTTCAATCATGGACTAACTTCAAATTTGATTCTGGCATATTTCCTGATGTCCTCTGGACCTTTTTTTTTTTTTTTTATGGCGACAAGACTTGAGTATATTGTACTTATGGCCTAGTGTACTCCTTCAACCTAGCTTAGATAATTTATGGCCCAGTGTACTCCTTCAACCTAGCTTAGATAATTATGGCCTAGTGTACTCCTTCACCATAATGTTCTAACTCCACAATACAATTTCCTTTACTAAGCTACGTTAAAACCCCGCTTGAACCTAACCTAACCATAGTGTAATACGTCCTGAAGTACAACTTGACTGTAAAGGCCACGACCATTATGTCTTCTCTCTGACCCTAACTTGGATCAGTTTTCGGTATTAACTTCTTTACTATAACTTATTCACAATACCAGTATTTTTTGTATATAGACACACTATCACATCATATTGATATGTGAAAAGTCATCTATAATGGGCCTAGGATCCCTCTATTAAGTAATCTTAGTGTTACTCCAGAACCCCTTTACCAGGAGCTCCTGCATTTCCAAGGCTGTAATGTTAACAGTTGCAGGGAAGTGATGGATACTTTAGCACCGAGTTTTTCGACGAGACGTCACTTCCTATGGTCAAGAGACGGTGACACAACCTTGCAAGTAAAGTCTGAAACACCTGAAAATAAGATGTATTGTGGTCCATGTATGATTGGTGATATGCAGGGAAAGTAAACTTGTGGTCCATGTATGCTTGGTGATATGCAGGGAAAGTAAACTTGTGGTCCATGTATGCTTGGTGATATGCAGGGAAAGTAAACTTCTTCATAACTCTGATGACAGTGTGCAGGAGTGTCCCTGACCACATATTTCCTAAGTCTCTCTAGTAGAAGTAAACTCTGATAATCATTACCACTTGACCATATGTGATAATCATTACCACTTGACCATATGTGATAATCATTACCACTTGACCATATGTGATAATCATTACCACTTGACCATATGTGATAATCATTACCACTTGACCATATGTGATAATCATTACCACTTGACCATATGTGATAATCATTACCACTTGACCATATGTGATGATCATTACCACTTTACCATATCTGATGATCATTACCACTTGACCATATCTGATAATCATTACCACTTGACCATATGTGATAATCATTACCACTTTACCATATCTGATAATCATTACCACTTTACCATATGTAATAAGTAAGATTTTCACTGCATCGTGTACTATTATGATTATTCCTTCATTATCAAGGAATATTTATACGTTGATATTCGTGGTAATGTGTTCCTGCACCTCTATGCAAATCATTCCTTCGCTTAGTCTTCCATTCTTTATCACAAGAGTGGACCATCTTCAATGAGAAGGCAAACCACCTCCTTTCTATCTTGAATCCCATTGTTTGTAGTTCTTCATAGCGGTTGTCTGTGTTTATTATTCACTGTGTTGTCAGTCGACGATATTGGTAAGAGAATCACGGCCGTCATGTGCAGATTACAGAGAGAGAAAATCGTCTATAGAAGGAGTTATTTCCCAGCGGGCGTAGACTGCGCTGTCGCTCATCATCGTTGTGGTTAATATCATGCTGTAGATAGATGGGTACCAACTTGGTTTGTCATGAAGCAAGGCAATATTGACGTATTAATGGTTCTTCAGGTGTAACCATGTTTGGGGACATGGCCCACGCTAAGAGGCCTAGTAAAGGGTGGTTCTTTGAGCATTTAAAACTATCATAGGGCTCCGACACCTTGATACTTGTATGTCAAATGGTATCTTGTTCTACATACGGTCGAGTAAGCAGAGTTTTACCACTATACAAGTGGTTGTGGGTAGTCCAGTAGACTGGTGCGCTCAGGTACCTGATCAAACATACTCTGTACAGAGACCAGCCTGGCCACCTGCTGAGCCGGCCTCTCTCACAATTCGGAAGGTCTTAGAAACTGACTGTCTTACAACAGCAATGTGTGCATTGTCATATTTCCAGTGGTATAAAGTGCATCAATCAACACTAGATCTGTGATTCAAGGAATGAGTATTTCGGATGACAGCTGCAGACTTTATGTTTACTAAAACGGATGCTGAACTTAATACAATCTTCACCTAATGTACGTGAATGTGTCGACAGTCCATTTTCGACCTTTGCCTATGCGTTTGTATTCATTACTAAGTGTTGTTGGACTGATCATGCCATATAAACATCTGCCTAGATCATTATTATGGAACCCTTCAAAATTTTGAATACATGCATCAACAGTGCTCTTAGATTCCCTAAACTGATAAGTTCCTGTTTGTGGTTCTTGTATCATTCATTATTGTCAAATCTTTTTTTTTTCAAAACGGGAAGATCAAAGATGAGGTCGGTTATTTAGGGTAACATAATGAAATGTGAAGAGAAGATTCGTTTATTTCTGAAACCATATCTATGAGGGCTAGAACTTTATCTGGTGTGCATCTTCCTTCTCCCCAGGGAACTTCGACGGTGTCTCGGCTGAAGACTACGACTCTGGGTGGCTACTGAAGTCTGGAGACCAGACGCTGAGAGGCCGCAATACCCTGCATGACGTTAAGGCGGGAGCTGTCACCTTCGACGGCGTGTACTTACAGAGTGTGGAGTGGAATCGCCTCCTGTACATGACCGCCAAGATGGATGAGACTACAACAGTACAGAAAGTTTCGTTTGGTAAGTATGATAATGTTCTTGGTTGCAACCACGTTTCACTGATGTAGATTAACTAGGTAACGTTCATGTGGCAGGTCATTATCAAGGTAAAATGTTTGCATGACTGAGTAACATCTTTACGAACATCTCTACTGGTAACATTTTTGTACTAGCTGGATCCTTGGATTATATTGACTTGCTGATGCTAATAGTGACTTCACTCTGGCACACCGCAAGGACTGCTGTACGCACGGGAGATAATCCTGACTGGCACAACCCAAGGCTGGGATCTTGGTGTACACGCCTTCACTGCTTCTTCAGACGCACAAAAAGTAGGTGGTAATCCTCGCAGTGTTTTGATAAACTCCTTCGCAAGATGTTAGGCAAATGGTAGTTACTAAAGGAGAGTCAACTGGAATCAAATGTATAGATAATTCTATTGTTAGATCGAAGTGCAAGAGAAAGGTCTTTTATTCTTAACAGATAACTGGACGTAAAACGTTCAAGTCGATGGTTTTCTTCTCTGGCAAGTTTGATATGTTGAAGAATCTGGTGGTGAGGAGCACGACTCAGGACGACGATCCCTTGTATACTGATCTCAAGACTTTCTTTCATGCATTAGTTCACGACCCCGCCACTACCGTCATCAACTCCCTCACCATCCGAGGTGAGCTGCTGCTGACACGTCCTCTGCTTAACCTAACCACAAGTTCACAGTTTCATCCTCGGTACAGGCAGGATACACGTGTCATCCTAGGTACAGGCAGGATACACGTGTCATCCTAGGTACAGGCAGGATACACGTGTCATCCTAGGTACAGGCAGGATACACGTGTCATCCTAGGTACAGGCAGGATACACGTGTCATCCTAGGTACAGGCAGGATACACGTGTCGGATTTTCTAGAAATACAACACTGCCAGCTGCATGCCCTCCTGATCATGGCTTTATCGTAACATATATATATCAACCCCCTTCCCCTGCACATGCGGGGGAGGGGGTTCTCATTTCATGTGTGGCGGGCTGGCGACGGGAATGATTAAGGGCAGACAGTATGAATTATGTACATGTGTATATATGTATATATCTGTGTCTATATATATGTATACGTTGAGATGCATAGGTGTATATGTGGGCGTGTATGTATATACATGTGTATGTGGGTGGGTTGGACCATTCTTTCGTCTGCTTCCTTGCGTTACCTCGCTAACGCGGGAGACAGCAACAAAGTATATATATATATATATATATATATATATATATATATATATATATATATATATATATATATATATATAATAAACCAATATTTGAACTGGCTGTGGACAGATTACCTCGACCAGGATTGGAGCCCTAGCGGGTACGAACATAAAGGCAACAATTTGATAATGTAAGGCTTGCGTTTATCTTACACTGACTCTAGTGACCCGGATCACCAACAGGTAACGTTAACTTTGGAGATACTGTGAGGATCATTGGACTTGTAAACGGTGAAGACTCTACCAGCCTGACGAACGAGTTCTGGTTGAGCGACCTCCCTGCCAGTATCTCCTCTGTGGCCTCCTTCACCACTGTCATACTTGACCCTGGCGTCGACCTCGAGCTGAAGGTACATGTCCGCTAATGATGCCAGGTAGAATATCCTACCCTGGCGAGCACTTTATCTGCCATTCCTGAAAAGTAAAGATTCCTCCATCTCTCCACAGCTATCTTTTTTTGATAATCTTCGTAATCAATTTACTTTCATTATCACTAAAAAAAATACTGTTTTACTTAAGATAGTTTTTCGTATTTGTATCAAAATTGCCAAGTTGTGACAGCACCAGGAGAGGCTAGCACATAAGACTAGATAAATCATTTTGGGCTTGTTGCCCCTGCCAGTCTCTCCCACACCAAACTACTTCCTCGTTGGCCATCCAATCTCGAAGAACATTCTATATTTTCACATTTGCTACTTGTCATTAGGATCTTGACCAACTCTACTGTTTTCTAATCTTTCCCATATCATTGTAATTACTACCCCTGGTCCCGAAACTTCTTCCTCAGGCGCTGATAAATGGATTAGACGTTGAGACAGTGTGGGACACTGTACTGCGGCAGGAGTGCGAGGGAAACCAGGTGGTGTCTGCATCCTTCACTTTGGACACTCTCACAACCAACTACCTTCGCACTTACCTTGTTGACACGACAGACGATCGGCTCTCTGTGAGTTGATTCGGGGTTGAAGCGTCTGATGACGCTTCCTCTTACAGTAAGGAAGGCTTGTACAAAGATCGTGTAGGGAGGTGTTACTCTCGTGACTTATATAGTCACTAGTTATAAATGAATGCTTTTCGCCAGAAGGGTTCGCCCATTGTCAATATTGCCACTTAAGTCTTTGATATACAGTACTGGGTAAACAAAGCCACTACATGAACTACATTTGAAGCTAATAAAAGAATCCTAAAAAATTTTCTCTTGATTTGATGATGATGCAGATCCCAGATGTAAAAGCTGCCTGATACATTTAGGACATGAAGGCAATATCTATCATGATTTAAACAATGTGCTTCATCTGATGGATTTCCCTGTTAACAATGTGCTTCATCTGATGGATTTCCCTGTTAACAGCGTGACCTGGACAATGTCCTCCTAACTGACTCTCAACAAAGCGTGACGGGAGTCCTGACCCTGCAGGAACTGACTGCACAAGGTAGGACGTCGCCTTGACACAACGACACAAGTCTGGTACATATAGGTAGTGCAGTCATTCGGTCAGTCAATCTTTGTTGAAATTCAATCTTTTTTTCAGTTTTGATAGGTCTGTACAGTAGATTTCTAGTGCGTGAAAACCAAAGGTTTTTAAAACTGATGGAATGAATAGTTTATTAAAGCTTGGGTCTGTAGCACTCGAGTGTGATGCACAAGTCCCAGTAAAGTAACACAAATCTAAGACAAAATATCATAAACATAAACTTATAAAAGTTTCATAAGTATAATCAAGACTTTAGAATCTAAGAGGACTTGCTGTCAAGAGATTTTATCATAACTGTGATAGTGTAATAGACGTTACCATATACCGAGTCATCTGACGAGATCTTTCATTCAACTTCCTTTGAATCCTAGGTTAGGTTAGGCAGTACCTGAAGGTCAAATACTATAAACATCGGCACGAGTCTACTTGAAACCTGTCAAAGCATTTGTGTGTGTCTCTGTCTATCTCTGTAATTTACTTGAAAAGAATTGCATTTTCATTTACCTTGAAATTTCATTTGTAACTTGTTTAACCCGACCTTTTGGAAGGTACCAGTGTGGCATCATGTATAACTACTTGTTGCAGCTTCTGTACAAGTGACCGGGACGGTGAATAACCTGAGAGTGGAGGTTGACCTGGTGCGCCGCGGCCAGACCAGCTCCGTTACTGGCAGGAAGATCTTCCACAGGGACGTGATCCTTGTGGGTGACCTGACCCCTCGACCCCACAGTGAGGTGCAGGTGAGGCTGGTATAGTGACCTGACCCCTCGACCCCACAGTGAGGTGCAGGTGAGGCTGGTATAGTGACCTGACCCCACAGTGAGGTGCAGGTGAGGCTGGTATAGTGACCTGACCCCTCGACCCCACAGTGAGGTGCAGGTGAGGCTGGTATAGTGACCTCGCCGAACCTCTGGTAAGTATACTTGCTAATCTTTGGGTTGGAGGATTAGATTCTATTGAGGTCAGCTGGAGAGCTGTTTCTCCATCCTGATTACTGACCAGTTTGTAACACATCGTCCGTCAGGACATCAAAATGTAGCTAAAAATTTGGGGAACAAAAATGATCAGGTTTTGTTAACGAGTTCAACCTGAATATTACGGAGAAAAATAATTGACGACTATGAGAGAGGACGCGGTAGCCAGAGTTCCATATTCTATAACACTTACAAACACGTAATTTCCAGGAGTATTTTCCAGGAGTATATGAATACTAACTTTTCCTGGTCAGGGAGAAGACTTGTCGGAGTTTGCCAAGGCTGTTGTTGTGGTGGCTGGAGGAGGAGGAGATTCTCACACTATCTCGGGAGTTACTACCTTCAGTGGTCTGAGGATCCTCGCATCTATGACGTAAGTACATATAGGAAGCGTTCCAGCGTGCAGGGCTAACTCATGACTTCTTGATATCTAGTAGTCTGAAAACCTCTAGATTGGCAGGGAGATTGAAAGCAGATTAACTAAGAGTATGTGGCAGGAAGGAACTATATGGTTGAAGTGTTAAAAACGCTATTTTTTTTTTGGTTGTTTTGAGATACGGGTGAGTTCATATACAAGATGCTTGCCTACTATATATCGGAGCCAAACTAACGGCCCTTGATAACCGGATCTATATCCTGTTCTAGTTAAGCGTTCTGTAAAACGCTCGGATTAAGATAACATTAGTACAAGGTACATGGCAATAACTGTCTCTGCAAGTGGCTGACATTTCAGACTTTTGTATGATGGCGCTAATGTGCTGGTTGTACGAGATTATAATCTGATGGTTTTGGATAATGACAGCGTGGGAGGCAGAGTGGACGGTGTGCCACTGACCCAGGCCACCGTGCTGCTCAGGACGGCCCAGCAGACCATTAGCGGGGTACTGAAATTGAGTGCGGCAGTGCCACATCGCCTGGCACTCACTGTCCACGGCAATCTTGCCGTCCAGGACAACTACTTTAATGATGTGGATCTCGGGAGACTCAACACTTCGACGGTAGGAGTTAAGGCCTCTATCTTGCATGATGTTGAAAAGGATTATTGCAACAATTTCTAGTAAGGGAAGCTGAATGTTCATCACTAATACCAGCCATTTGAGTACGAGGAGTCGGTGAGTAAATCCATATTATGGTGGCAGGTTCGGACCCAGGGTGCCATACTGGTGACGGGCGGAGTGGTGTTCGGGGAGGTGATGCTGGCGGACGTATGGCTGGGCAACCACCTCGTCAACGGCTACAACATCACAGACCTAGCGCTCTGCCTCCACGGTCAACACGTCCTCGAAAACATGGGCAACAAACTGGCTGCAGTCCAGAAGGCGGCACTAGACATCCAAGATGTCGTAACAGGTGGGTGGGTGGTTGCAAAGCGCTTATTGCTGCCAAGTTTATTTTCCAATTTATTATGTCAAAAAACATCAAATATGATAGACATGCCACGAAGGCTCTCCTTACATGATACCAGATAGTTAAACCCGTTCTCTTAACACCCTTGCAACCTTTTCCTTTATTTAAGACCAAAATCATCTGCTCAATAATGTTTCTTTTTATTTAACAAATTTGTTGTAAGCAGTGTTTCACCACACGTAAATCAGGTATATCATAGCTAACCTGTTCTTCATAAGTCTTCACTTGTCAAATTAGTCGATGAAACATTGTCGTTACAAAAGTGGTCTTGACTCATCCATGAACACAGTTTCCATCATTTTATCAAAGATATGAACCAGCCTCGTCAACAGATCATGTTATCCTCACGGTACGTCATGATCTACTCTGAACATGGAGTACGTTGGACAGTCCATGGCGACATATGACACTAATTTCAAATATATTGCAGGAAGAGTCAATGACCTATGGTACTACAAGCAGCAGAACCTCTCCAGACCTCTACACATGCTCCAGCCTGTCCAGTAAGTAATGTATGCCCTGGAATGATCAGTTCCAGGTATCACCATGAATAAGATTAAATGTCTTAACTTCTCGAGCAAAAGGGTATGTCCCTTGGTATGATGCCCCAGCCTTTGACCCGGATCAAGTGGGACTTGATCATTCCAGGGTTATTGCCATCAGTCATACAACAGTTTACCATGAACATTGTGCGGGACGAAGTGTACCCAAAGCAAATCCTTCTTGATCATCCAGTATTCTGGATGCTTAGTAGGTCAAAAGATAAAAGGAACCACCCACCTGTCAGAGAGCAGTTTGGTAACTTGCTTAACTTGTTGTTCCCAGGCTGGACGGAGACACTGTGAGCGCTCTGGTTGGTCTGGACAGATCGAAGAACCTCGTTCATACCTACAATATCTCCAGTCTACTGGAGCTGTGTAAGTCATTCCATACTTTATCTTGTAACTTCCCAAACCGGAAACATTTCGTGCAGAGACAAGCTCGATGCACGATGATCTTCCAGAGTGGCTGGATGGAAGAACCACTGGACAGTTTCCTCCTCAAGGAAGGACCAAACTCTAACTAGATACCATAACTGAACCTTGTTAGTTGTTCATTTTGTAAAGTAAATTATTGCCTATATTCACGAGTGAATGAATGTAATGCTGCAAAGGCGAATCGTGAACATGGCGAAGATATCATAGGATATCTTCATTTCCTTTAGAGATGACCGCCCACCTATTTAAGTATATATCTTCATTTCCTTTAGAGATGATCGCCCACCTATTTAAGTATCGGAAGGTCAAACATGGCACACACAATCAGAAATCTAATTTTTCTCCTAGATCCACCCATCCCTGTGAGGGAGCCGAGAGCAGTAGCGGGGATGGGTAGGGAGCTGTTGGCAGTGTGCGGAGCGGGTGGTATGGACGCCGTCTCCCATCAATTCCCACCGACTCCTACCTACACTAAAGTAAATAATGATTCACCACATTACTTGCTCACTTTCCAAGAGGCGCAGCTTCTGGTTCATGAAGTTTATAAAGACAGGTTGAACACAATGTTAGACACACTGAAAGATGAAAGAGAGGAAACTCTTGAGTAAATGTATTTGTCATTGATGAATTTGTGAAGTGTCTAGTATTGGAGATTATTATCTTTTGAGCAGCTAAAAGACAAATTATGCAGTATGTCTGATGGTCATAGTGGGTGTTCACTTATGTATACCTCTCTGCTGTTGCAGGTGGGCAACCGAAGCTCTGGCGGGTACGGTCATGTGTACCAGCTGGGTGACGCCGTCAGACTGGAAGCCGCTTTCGGAGTCACAGAGTGTCGGGACCTGGTGGTGAGACAGTCTTCTGTTGCAGGTCTTCCGTCAGTTTTAGCAACATCTGTAGGACACTATCTTCACCTGAATCACCTAATTTATCTCTTCCAGATCCATCCATCATAAGGGATCGATCATATTCTATCTAAAGTTATAATCGCATTTTACCTGATGATGGTATTAGGAAAGTATATATGACAAAAAGATATGATTCATAAATTACGTGGGGAAGATCCCTAGCATCGTAGGGAAACTGCTGGAAGCAACAAAACCGATCAAACCAATAATGTGAAAGTGGATGATAGGTAGTTAGTTTTCAGATGGGCGTGACAACAAGTTGTCACCTTGGCTTTACAGTATATAGCTTTCTCTGAGTATATTACAAACTTATGTTCAACACTCTGATGTTAACAAATGTAAAACATATAGAAGAATGACTACATTACATAAAGTGACTCGTATTATAATGAATTTTCTGTAGAAAGGATGACTTGAGGACTGTTTTGGTCCGGAATTTGGTAGGTTAAAACAGCATTTTATAGGCCACGTATCATAGTGAAGTTAACAGTGAGGAGGTGGTACTAGTGTTAGAGAGACTATGGGTAACCCTTGAGCAGTACAATAGTGGTCCTCGCTGACAAACTCGTACATTTCTGCAGAGCTTCAACGTGGGGATCCGGCAGTGTCTGGCAGTGCTAGACTACAGCTCCAGGTCTCTCGTGATGTGCAGAAGTCCTGGTGGTTCCTTCCTGCTGATGAACTACCTTAACACGAGGAGGGCAATTAAGGCAAGTTGCTTCAGTCTACTAGTACAGAAGTGTATGGTAAACTACAGCTTGTATCACCATGATTATAAACATACTGAATATACTACGGTAATTGCAATGATAAGTATTAGAATTATTTTATTGTATCCCATTATCCAGAAGTGCCTCTCAGTAGCTTATTATGTAAGTAGCATTGTGTCGCTAACAAGTTTTATGAACGATGATAAGAACTAAAGGTGTGTGTTGCAGGGAGTGTGGCTGCGACTAAGGAAGTTGTCGTACCTACTGGTGGTGGAGGCGACCACCACCACACAGCCAGCCTACCTGAAGGTATTCAAATATGACGAACTCGAGGATCAGATGGTGAAGGTGAGTGCCATACCTTCAATACAGTATGAGTGATCATGTGCATACACTGGGTCATGACTAGCTATGGCTAGATATGTACATATGTTCTTCGCTTGTCATATATACTTCTAGTAAGTTTTATAAAGCTACTGATCTCAGATTATGAAGAAAATGTTCAAAATATGTTTGCATCATGTGCTCTTAGAAAAATGTCAACCGTTGGTGGAAATGGTTGACAACCAGAAGTGTGAGTGGCCGTCATCCTTGAACAATCTTGTTGGCCTATATTGTAGCTCGTGGGTTGAATACCTTGATATCTCCTCCTTAACCTTCACTTTTTTCCTAGTCTCACTTCGAAGAACCCTCCATTAAATTCTTCCCAAATTCTTCGAATTCAAAAAGAAACAATCGAGCAAGCAGGGAGAATGTTACACATTGACTCAGTTTAGTCTTGATCATGTGAGGCGAGGCACTCCAGGATACCTGGCTGAGGTTTTGTGTATAGATATGCGAATACAGACATGATGCAGTCATAAAAGGATAAGAGACAGACCATCACAAGTGTAAAATTCTCCTTGTAAATTACACAAGCACATGTATGCCTCTCCAATAAACTTGAGCTTAATATTGGGTGGGTAAGTTGTATTCACATGTGTATAGTAGTTAAGGTTTGAGAAAACTTGATGTAATTCTTGGAATATTTTGCTGGCAGATACATCGCCAAGTTGTGCTTGATGTGTGTTGGGTATCTGCCGTCAACCTGGGCTCTAGGGGCCTGGTGGCTCTCACCCGCGGACATACCCCCCAGCTGGTGGGTCAGGTGTTGGTGCTCGAGCTAACAACCACTACCGCCTCCCTCTCGCTCCGCACACTCCAGGTACAAGTTATTCCAAGATTCAACTTGTCCTGCAAATGTTTCAATTAACTTTCCTACTTAGTGGGTTGAGTATTTGGTGCACAAACTAATACTTTTATTTAGGACCGAGCTAATAACTTGAGTGAAAAACTATTTTCTTTAACTGTGAAAATCCTGTGTGCGCGTGTGTGAGCCTGTTGGAGACCTTATCCAACATTGTGTTGGATAAGGTCGAGATAGCGATTCGTGGAGTGGGTGTCTGTAGCGAGATAGAGTACAGAGCAACCACATAAAGTAGTAGACAGCCTATTGCACTCCTGTTAGGCGGCAGAACAGTGTTGCATCTGGTGGCAGAGATGGGTACTACCGAGGCTGGTGGCTGGACCCCGGGATGCATACCTGTCTCGCAACAAATTGCACAAAATAAAAATGAAAATAAAAAATCCGAGTTTGCTACTTGGAGGAATGTTGTAGTTCAATTCTTTCTATAGCGTGATATTTTCCTTGCGACAACTGTAAAATTAAATAAGAATGAAACTGTTTAAGATCCACCAGCTGATTATATTTGTGCTGAAATGTTATTTTTGTTTGAATGTTTTCATACTTTGTTTAGGACATGGCTTTTTGTACAAGTAGAACAGGTGGTGCCCTCTTGATCCTAGGAGTGTGTTGATCCTAGGAATGTGTTGATCCAAGGACATTTAGCTATAAATAATGAATGGCTGTGTCAAGATCATTACCACTTGGCAGTATGAAGTTAAACAAGGAACGTTTGCCAGAGCATTACTTGGAACAGCCATGTGCTGGTGTTCTGTACTCTGGTCATGCCATGTGCTGGTCTTCTCTGGTCATTTTCATTCATGAATATTTGTGCTTCTGGCAATTTCGCTGGAAGGCAGTTTACCAAAGATATTCTATGTTGAGAGAGCTTGTATGAAGACCAGGGTGGGTGATGCAAGTTACAGGGGAAGGTCTTGACATGTTAAACAATGTAACTTTTGCTTAACTCAAAAATGTGTGGAGACTCTGATGAATCGTTCGCAATTTCATTCGTCTGGAATAATCGTACATGTGTAGTGAAATGCAGTAAATCACATGTATTATAACAATGTTAGATAAGTCACTGGCTGACATAAGCTTTGTGGACGATGCAATGCACAAACTGATCATTTCTTGCAGAAATATTTTCTTATAGGTTTGTGTTCATTTAGTAATATTCATTCTAATTAGACATCTTCACATAGAAATCAAGGCATGTAGAAAAATTTTCAATAATGTTATTTTCGAAATAGTTGTTTCCAAATAAGCTTGTTTCATATATTTGTTTTTTCTTGACACAGCGTCAGTATTTTGTTTTAATGCATACAAGAAACTATTTCTGTAAACTTTAATGGATATTTGTAGCTTCAGAATTCATGTTCGGCAGCAGGTGAAGGTTTCTCGGTGAACCACGCTATACCAGGAGAAAACTTGGAGGTTACAGGCAAACATGGTTCTGACCCTCCCTTCTCTGGCCACGAGTCTGATATTATTTTGGCTTGGAGGAACATGCTATAATCCATCCACGTTGTCCATGGATTCCCTGACTTGAGCTAAATTCATCCGCGTCGGTCACTTGATTAGCAACCTTGTCACAATGGAATTAATCGCCACATTTGTTGGTAGCCGGCGCCATGACTCGTAACTCTCCATTCCTATAGTTTTCCAGTCGTGCAAATAGCCTTGTGTTCAAGTAAGTTACACTACAGAGGTCCTCGCATGAAGTCCTGGTCTTCTGATGTCGTTACTATTTCAAATGCTAAACGAAAGGGTGAGGGGATTACTTTGAACCTTGATCATACTAGACCACTATCTTGCGAGTATGGCACGCTGGTCACGTGAATGTTACTTAGTTTTTATTTTGTGGTCTTCCTGAGGTTGCTATCACCAGTTACACATAAAGTCCCAGTTATCATATGAGCGTGGAGAGAATATTTGGAGATAAGGATCTGCAAACAGCAGCGAATACCTCGTGATGGTAGTTTGATGAACGAAAAGCTCATGTAATTGGTTACATAAGGTAAAATGTACCTTTTATTTTTTTTTGTAGTTGGGCAGACACCTTGTTGCTCTGCATCTGTAGTTCTTCTACTTATGCGATTTATCATATGTCCTTTTAGAGCGTAGAAGTGGATGGAGCGGTACAGAGCAGTCTATCCCTGATGCCAACGGGCGAGGTAGGACTGTACGTTCAGACCCGCCACAGACTCCTCTTGTACCTCTTGAAGGGAGCTTCCCTCGTCTTGCACAGAGAGGTAAGACCTACAGTGTTTCATGTGGTGGTAAGATCACCTGTATATTGAGAAATATTTGTATGATAGCAGGTTGGACGAGGTTCACATGTTATTCCTCTTCAAAACTATGACTTGTAAAGTGTGTCCACCACTGAGACGTGTTCATCAGTCCTCCCAGTTGACATGTTGGTGTACATATGAAGCTCGCGGGTAATAATAGTGCCACATTAACCCCCCTCCCTCACTCCACCATCTTGAGTTCAGTGTTGTCAAGTGTGTAGCGTCACGTGGCAGGTTGCCATACAGGTCTCGCCCAGTGTTACCACATGTCTCCTCCTCCTCCCTAGATCGGGACGACACCGGCCCTCCATCCGCTCTCCTTCCCCTTCCTGTACGAGGACACCAACACTGCTATGGTGACCTACACTGGCGCAGGCCTTCTGCAGGAGTACGATGACTTGCCCACACTCCAGCTGGCTACACCTACGATCTACACATCGGTCTACAAACCTCTGTATACCCAGTAGATACCACATGATGAATGTAATATACCCAGTAGATACCAGATGATGAATGTAATATGAATAAAAAGAAAAACTCTTATTTGGTTTTAAGTAATTCATGTGCATTTTCATAATGAATCGCATTACTGGATAAAGATTAAAATAGATAAAAACTATGAAATTAGCCTTATTTTCCTGTTTTACAGAGGAAGAAAACTACAAATGTTTGCTTGGTACTTGTAATGACCACAAAAATATATACATTGTGTGAGGCTTGACATTGTGGGGTTTGATATAGTAACACAACAATCTGTAGAAGGAAATTCATTAAGAACCTTTACATGGTCAGTGTTGTATAGTTATATAAAGTAACAATAGATCTGTATATCAGACATAATGAAATAGTTTGAGAGCAAATGTGTTAGAATATTTAGCTAGCGGTCTGTGGCAGCTACCACCGGAAGGTGAAGTGTGAAACTAAGCAGTGGTCTTGTCACTCGTTCCAGTACAATACAGGAACGTCATTCATGATGAAACTATTGACACGTAATTGCTGTATGAATAGGTGATAATCGGTAAGTCTTGTCTTCGCATCCATTTAGAAAGCTGTTAGGATATACATCATAAAGTTTGATATTGTGGAACTAGAAGAATGATTAGTCAAGTGGTAATGCGTCGTGCAGGCATCTTTACTGGCTAACCTCATTGTTATCAGTAGTACGTGACGTATACCTGACTACAAAGATGAAGTTCCCATAAAACTCGGACGTTACTTGAATTTTCCCGAAACTGCTTAAGTTGTGATATAAGGTATGGCAAGTTCTATTTATTACAGTTAGCAAGTGTTAGACAACGTCTGTCAGCCCAACATAATATCAGTACTTGACATCACAAGTATACTGGCTACACCAGTGCTGGTAGCCAGACGGTGATCAATAGTGTTCAACATTGTGGTCACAAACAGTTTGTTGTAGAAACTTTGTTTAGCGGAAACTCTCATAATGTTGGTGAAGACATTGCACGTTTCCAAATCTTTGGAACAGCGTTAATTATATTTTCAAAGTCGATAACAATAAGTTTGTATTGGATCGGTAATGATAGTTAGGCCGAGACCCGTAGAACGTACACCAAATGACTTTTCCTATGTTGTGGCGTAGCGTCAGTTTTGATAATATAAATAGCGGGTGCCGCCAGCACCACACCTGCTGCCTCACTCTAATTTGGTCCTGGGCGGTGGTGGGTTGTGGCACTCTCGGTCTCGCTATCATCGGTAGCACTACCCTCTCTCTCTCTCTCTCCCGTCGTAGTTTCACAGTTTAGTGAAGGACTGGCACTGGTTCCTGTCCACAGTGTCGCATGCTACGGTGCCTCCGATAATGACGTCTGTCTGGTGGTCATTACGGCAAAACTAAAGTGCAAGTGAATTTGTGCCTGAATTGTTCCAGGTGACCTGAGGAGCTAGTGATAATGAAGGAAGCGAGACGCTAGCTATGCTACCGCTCAGCTCCGCCATCAGGCTCCGACTGCCTAAGAACTTGCAGCAGACAGGGGGACCTAGAGAGGATGTGGCTAGCAAACTGGCGCGTGCTTTAGTGACGTGTGACGATGAAGTGGTGCGTGATTACTTGCAGCAAGGTGTCGACCTCGACCTGCTGCTGCCTGGAGGTCACACTCCAATCACGTTCCTCGTTACAACAGCCACGTCAGACCGCTGGGAGGACATGGTTCGGCTGTTACTGGAAGCGGGAGCCTCTCCACACACCCGTGATCCGCGGGGCGTACCGTTACTTTCCCTATTAACCATAGCCGGCAGCGTTGATCTGGTGCAACTTGCCTTAGATAAAGGTGCCGATGTTAATGTCCGCGGCGCTAATGGCGAGACTCCTTTGTTGATCGCAGTTCACTACCGTCAAGTGGAATGCTTGCGTTTGTTACTGCAGCATGGCTCTGACCCGAATACTGTAGCCTGGGACGGTAACTCTGCTCTAATGTGGGCCGCGGGACGCAGCAACGGGCTCGGCATGCAGAGGTCCCTCGCCTGTGTTAGGGTTCTCCTTCAGTATGGCGCCCAAGCGAACTTCAGAAACCCCCGAGGATACACCCCACTGATGGCCGCCTCCCTCATCCGTGAGAGAGAGATGGTGCGGGTGCTTCTGGCGGCGGGCGCTGACGCAGACGTGGTAGACTCCAGGGGAGAGACTGCTCTCATTAAGGCCGCAGATTCCGACGCAGAGCACGTGATTTCGGAACTATTAGCAGGTAAAGCGAACGTTAACATCCAGAGCAGGAGTGGATGTACCGCTCTAATGAGTGCAGTGTCAGGCGAGGTCCTCTCAAAGTTGCTGCAACACCACGCTGACCCAACGCTGGTCGCACAAGACGGTACAACAGCGCTTCATCTACAGTCTATGAGTGACCGCGCCGAGCTGGCCATTTCATTGCTGGAGTACGGCGCCGATCTGGAAGCAAGGAACAGCCAGGGTAACACCCCGCTCCAGACAGCCGTGCGATGCAGGAGCCACGCTGTCGCGCATTTGCTACTGGCCAATGGTGCCGACTCTACTTCTGTCAACGACATGGGCGTGTCGGTGCTGCATGATGCAGTGTTTCCCTGGGATTACTACAACTCCCACAATATCTTCTCAGTGCTCAATACACCCATAATGATGGCCGAGTTCCTGTACTACTTCCGTAGTGGGAATGACAGGATGCACGGAATAGTCAGAAACCTGCTGGAGCGAGGAGCTGACCCAGGTCTACCAGGGGAAGAGGGAGTTACGCCCCTCATGCTGGCTGCCGCCTGTGGAGACGAGCGATTTCTGAGACTGTTGCTGGAGGCAGGAGCGTCTTCATCCACCCGGGACGTCGAGGGACGCACCGCCCTCGCCTACAGTTGTAAATGGGGCCACTCTCGCCTGGTGGACGTCCTCCTTGCTTATAACAGTCCCGTCAACACGCTAGACGTCCACCACAACCTTCCCATCTACTATGCTGCCAGCCACGCCCACACGACCATAGTCGTGACCCTCATGATCGAATTAGCGTTTTATATCTGTAATGGTCGAGGCTGACCTGTAGCACAGCACACTGGAGACGAGGTCTGTCTACATATACAAGTTATTCGTCTGTATTATGAAAAGGTTAGATACTTTACGTGTACACAAGACCGATATAACGTAACTAAAGTCACATAGTGTAGAAGGCATCTGATTTTTACATCGCTACGTAATTCGAACACTTCACCACAGAACTCGCCACTACACCCATCGTTGCGCTCGCCACACTACCAACACCGCACTTACCATTAGTGTCATTACTAAATTTGCTATCATTGCCACTACCACCACAGACAAGTCAGATGTGGACATAGCCACTAGGCCCTCAGTAATGCCTTATCTGTGTAACAATAAGGCCGAAAAATTTAGAAGTTTTTCTTTTCATATTTGATTAGTCTAATAGCAAAGTGTTTGATGTAGGAATTTTTGAAAGTGTACATTCTCGTTATATTTTGTTTCAAGAACTACAAATAAAAAACTACACCGGTCATTGCCTTACTGTTTTCAAATATTTCCTTTTCATAGGTGAAGCTATTAAAATTCTTAGTTAATAACAGAAGTGTACGAGGCAGGTTTGCACGTAACGATCACCGCATATCTTGGATGTTTTCTGGAACTACACTTGTTTTGCCATCATCAGTTCTGAACTGAAACTTTACTCCTCAGTAGACTGGATGAAGAATGGAAGGACCCTCTTTCCTGTAGATGATTCACGTATCATTGGTTTATGTCTTGGTAGATTCCCAGGAATAGTACTTCATATGTACATTGAACATTATTATTTCCTGTTTCTGGTGATAAAGTTGTCATTACCGTATCATTAAATGTTTGAGTTGACCAATATTATCAGGGAATTCAATCTCGCTGTGTATGATGACGCCCGCATAACTGGCAATCTACTCATATCTCTTACTTTCCTTGTTAGTCCTGTGTAAGCTGCTTGCGTTTAGTCGTGCCGTAACTTATCTGGTCAAGTTCATTAAAGTTCATAGTTTTCTCCTTCCTGTATGTAAATTTCATTAAGCTTTTTCTGCCCATATATAAATCGTCCAACACTTGATTTTGTCTCTTTTTCATCCTGTCAGTTTATGGACTTGGACTCGGTATACAGAGCCTCTGACTGTACTGTCATTTTACTTCACCGTTTATTTCTGATATCATTACTAAAGATATTATCAAGATTAGTACTGTTTCTTGTATTTCATCTAATGATACTTTGTACATGTATCATTTTATGAGCATCTGCTTTATCTTAATTTAAGCTTTGAACAATTACGATTGTAGAATGTGTTCCAAACGGTGTTTGATTCAGTCTGCTGGCCCGTGATAACTGGACATAAACATGAACTATGATTCTCCGTCCAGTTCAGTCTCAGGCCAGGTCATCTTGTCACTTCTCTGTCATCATGGAAGGTCATATGACCAGAACTACACAAGGTAGGGCAAGTAGGCCGTACAGTGGAGTGGAATGTTAATAGTGGTCATATATAGGGAGAAATATTTGATGGGTCCTTCTCACAAGTTATGGTCCGTCTCCACACAGTCTACACTCCTTTGCAAACCTACACTTCGTCTGTATGATCAAGTTGTACCAGAACCCTATCACTTGACTCTTTGTAGATGTCATGATAATTGTTGACTTCGTCTGTATGATCAAGTTGTACAAGAACCCTATCACTTGACTCTTTGTAGATGTCATGATAATTGTTGACTTCGTCTGTATGATCAAGTTGTACAAGAACCCTATCACTTGACTCTATGTAGATGTCATGATAATTGTTGCTGCTACAACACATGAAGGATTAATGAGGGTGATAAGAAAGTTACAATACCACACCAGGCTGCTGTACCACACTTGGCTGCTGTACCACACTAGGCTGCTGTACCACACTAGGCTGCTGTACCACACTAGGCTGCTGTACCACACCAGGCTGCTGTACCACACTAGGCTGCTGTACCACACTAGGCTGCTGTACCACACTAGGCTGCTGTACCACACTAGGCTGCTGTACCACACCAGGCTGCTGTACCACACTAGGCTGCTGTACCACACTAGGCTGCTGTACCACACTAGGCTGCTGTACCACACTAGGCTGCTGGGGTTTGTAAGAGCTCCTGCATCGGCAGGGGATCTTCATCTAGGTTGGTGGCTCTTGAAGTATTGGTATTCCTAGAACGACATGCGCCAATCAAGGGTCACGTTCAATGAGTAGCCTTGAGACGGGCCCTTAGCTGGTTACATGCGCCAATCAAGGGTCACGTTCAATGAGTAGCCTTGAGACGGGCCCTTAGCTGGTTACATGCGCCAATCAATGGCCACGTTCGAGCAATAACCGTAGGACGGGCCCTAGCTTGGCTGTCTATATGCGCCCAACTTGATCCTCATCTGAACCCTCTATGAACACGTACTACGCATGACGATGATATGAATTAGTACTACAGCGGGGACCAGCGGACGCTGTAGAAGAAAATTGGTTGTGTGGAGCCAGTTTACGAGTCTTACCAGTAAGAGGGAGTGATGACTTGAGTTACTGGGTTGGACTAGACTATCGATTGCCAGGATACCTTCTGAAGCATCTACCCATCATTGCTGAAGCCAACCTCTTCTGAAGTATCTCCCCATCATCGCAATACATATGATACGACTGTGGAACAACAAACTAACCTTGTAACATGTTATTATTCAAAACGAATCCTTGCCTACTCCTAGATACGCATGATGATTCATTTTAGTGATTCACTGCCTCGGAAGGAATCGGATCAGTTTCGGTAACAAAGGCTTTGTTTACAAATATTTGGAGGGTCCGTTCGTATTTCTTACAATTCCTATCTTTTCTAGGAAGAGCACCAGTGCAAACTAGACGGAAGTTTGTTAGTCTTTTGGGTGTCAAAATATAGGAATAACTTTAAACATATATGCAGGGCCGGTGTGCTTCATATCCGCACCAAACAATTATGGCCGTCACAATCGGACGCGTCAGGAGCTTTGGCCGCGAGCAAACCGTTAAGTAAACGCTCAGTGTATGGCAACGACCGGCATCAGTGACCAGCAGCTCAGGACTGAGTTGGAAATAATGATGTTCTACGTACATGGTCCAGTGCGTTTCTGTTCCAAGTGTTATCTCAATACGTCACGTACGACTAAGTACATTGCTGTGAAGTTGTTTTCCGGTTACTCTTGTGTCCTCTGCTGACTAGTCTAAGGAGGCGCAGACATATTAGAATGGCGAAGACCAACCAACACCGGGTCCCTCGCCACTAGGACGAACTAGATCGCCGTCCCGTCACCTTTATGATGGACCAGAGAGGTAAGCTGGCTTGTGAACCTGATCTTATGGCGTCATTTATGCTGAAAATGAAATCCACGTCTTCTGTTTGCCGTAGGTTTGGTTCATTTGTGATAGCCTGTATCTTGTTTTCATGGGTGGTATTTTGTTGGTTGATGATTAGTTAGCAGTTATCTGCTTTACATTCGTATATGACCGGTTGGTAAACAAACAGAACGAAGATAATGAGGCAGGAGGGGACAATGATGGATAGTTATAGTGATAAACATATTCCCAAACAAGTAACATGACGTCACAGTTTGATTCCACCCTATCAGCTTGGGTCATATGTATCGGTAGGAACAAGCGCCTTGAAATGACCGAGTGGCCAGATTTGAATATACATTCGGGGCTTTGCTGGGCTACTAAAGAGACCAGTCGTTAGGAAACACCACAGCATAGTACACTTTAAGGTAAGAGCCAAGGTTCGTATCCGTAAGACATAATAATCGTGAGAGGCTCTACTGTGTCTCACTTTGACCTAAGCTTAGACTTGGAGTACCATCTCTGGTAGACGTTACGTGATGTCTCTATTCTAGATGTTTTCCCCGTCACGATAGACACCGGCCATGACCATCATGCCACATCTGCACGATATGAGGAGGTTACTCAGCAGCAAGGAGGTCGGGAGGGATGCCTCTAATGGAAGGATTGCTGATATTTCACTTCCTTCTAAAAACACAGATGAATTTTACAACCTGCGTTTGTTAACGTGTCTTCTATGGTCTCATTAGAGTTAAATATTTAAATTAGGCCACAGTAACCTGGAGTCAGATAACAGTGTGTCCCTCATTCATACCTACAGCTACCGGTACAACTTTGCTCACCCTTCGTGCTGCGCAATAGTCTCGTATGCCAGCCATCCGCCACAACCACAGACTGTTAGCTGTGACATCCACCTCCTGATAACATCAACCGACGCCCCAAGCTGCATTCCACCTACAAACCAGCTGCCACCCTCTCTTGTGTCATCACAGAAGGGACCAGCTGCCACCCTCTCTTGTGTCATCACAGAAGGGACCAGCTGCCACCCTCTCTTGTGTCATCACAGAAGGGACCAGCTGCCACCCTCTCTTGTGTCATCACAGAAGGGACCAGCTGCCACCCTCTCTTGTGTCATCACAGAAGGGACCAGGGGTCACAAAGCTCCATGACAACAGAAAGAATATAAATTCACTGAGGTTGTCACCATATCTGAGGAATATTGCAAATGTTTCGTTTAATATTGTTAACAAAGGCAATGCTTTGCTGAAGCTCTAATGTATAAAGCGGCCTCTTTTTCTCTGTCTTTATTAACTTTTCTGTGGATGGAACTTTAGAGAAGTAAGGTCGATATTCTTCCGACATTTATCGCACCATTATCACTTCTATTTATTGTTATTGTTTGCGCTATGATTATTATTATTGTTGTTGTTGCTGTTGTTGTTGAAGTTGATAACGTTAACAGTGACCTCGAAGAGCATCAACAGAAGATTGATGAAGCCAAAATGGGAGGTCTGTTACGTGGGACAGTGTGAGCTCTCCTACCCAACCTTGTGACGCGACATGTTTCCCAGTCATGTGGTCCAGAAAATTGAGAAACATGTCACAAGTTGTAGGTGAATGTTGACACTTATCCTGTTACTAGCAGTCAAGTCTGCTGGGCCACAAGTAGTATTTGTTATCAACTCTTAAGGTTCCACAATTTACGAATACCACATGGAGTACACAAGACGGTATGCAAGAAATGATAAATTTACGGGCTATAATGATTCATTAATTTATCTACTGTTACTATCTTATCATTGTACATCTTTAGGATTCGCTTTTTGAACATTCCATTTACACAGTGAGTTAAAGTACCAGAGGACGTACTACCTATATCCGTGATGTTGATGTAGTGTTGTTTCTGCTTCGTGGTGTTGATGTAGTGTTGTCTCTGCTCCGTGATGTTGATGTAGTGTTGTTTCTGCTTCGTGATGTTGATGTAGTGTTGTTTCTGCTCCGTGATGTTCATGTAGTGATGTTTATGTACCGTGGTGTTGATGTAGCGTTGTTTCTGCTCCGTAATGTTGATGTAGTGTTGTTTCTGCTTCGTGATGTTGATGTAGTGATGTTTATGTACCGTGATGTTGTTTGTATCATGTAATAACGTTGTTGATACATTGTATTGTTAATTCATCATTATTCATATAACATTATGATGTTACCTTTGTTATTCCGTGTTAGAATGACATGTGTGATGTTTCTACGAAGCCATACTAATTGCTGTTGCTGATCATCCTACCCCCCCCCCCCCTTTTCCTGCTCATCCAACCCATTCCACGCTACCCTGCTTACCCAACCCATTACTACCCCTGTTCACCTAACCCATTTCCCCACCCTGCTTGCCAACCCATTACCCCTCCACTCCATCCTGCTCACCCAACCCATTCCCTCCCTCCACCCTGCTCACCCACCCTGCTCACCCACCACTGCCAGCAACGGTCGGTCAGGCTCCAGGAGGCGGGGTCGTTCACCTGGACCAGGGGTACCAACCCTCACCACACACCATCTACCACATGCCGCACTCCTCCACCCCCACATGCTGCCTTCCTCCACCCACACATGCTGTCCTCCTCCACCTCCATCCGTAGGCTTCCTCCACTCCTAACTGCAGGCTTCCTCCAGCCCCACCAAAGCTTCGAGGTGTAGGGAAAGAAACAGTTATCAAAACGGCCCACCCTTGAGTTGCCGATGGCCACACAGTAATCATGTGACGCAGCAGCTTGCCGAGTATTGTGTGGTTCAGCTAGTGGTGGGGGTACACAAGCAGCCAGCTCTCGGGAGAGAGAAAAAGAGAGAGTGATCCAAACAGATGAGGGGAAGTGATGTAACAATGCGGCGTTGGATAAGTAGGTCAAGTTTGGAAGTAAGCCTGGGGCAGTTTATGAGTCGACCGCTTTTGACAACTCTGACAAGTATGAATACAAAGGCTGAACCACCCCATATATGAGAGCAGTACTCAATATAAGGACGGATTAATCCTTCGCATAAACGGATCAAATGTTCGGGAGAAAAGAAATTTCGACATGTAAACAGGACACCTAGGTTGTTAGAGGCAGACTTGGTTATCACCGTAATGTGGAGTCGCCAAGATACAGTGGATGTTGCAGTGATACTAAGGAAGTTCACTGAATCAAGAGATGGAATTACAGAGCCGTAAGAAGAGAGGAAAGTTGTGAGGAACTTCCGGGTGAGAGATGTGCAGAAACTCGGTCTTGGAGGCATTAAACTAACCAGTTTGCTGGGGCTACAGGAACACACGAG
Organism: Panulirus ornatus; assembly: GCF_036320965.1. Taxonomy (NCBI): domain Eukaryota; kingdom Metazoa; phylum Arthropoda; class Malacostraca; order Decapoda; family Palinuridae; genus Panulirus; species Panulirus ornatus. The sequence continues at coordinate 123,897 of NC_092257.1, forward strand.
GATTTGGAGGAGGAGGAACATCCCAGGAGAGCCCGAGAGATAATATCTTCACATACTGGTCTACTTTCTTTATTATTCCAATACAATGGAAACATTGGATGAGTTACAGGTGGTGAACATTGCTTGCAACGATCTTGCAATATCAGCTACGTTACTTACACCATCAGGGTGAGGCTAATTGTTGCTAATAATGAAGCTGCGTCGCTGAGGATAAATGAAGCACAGCAGGACTGAAGCCGATTAGAATATGACCCAGACACGTGACCCGACACTACCTGCCTCGCCCCGCCCAGTGCTTCACTCAAGGCAATAGGGTCACAAACGACTCAGATGATGATATTGATTGTGAGGACAAAGGTCCTTGACTTCCTAACTCCTCACGTCACCCTGGGACCATCTATCATGGTATGTTCGTGGGAGGACAGGATGTAAGGAAGCTGGTACACTCCTCGAGGACCATCTGCTGTACCAGCTGCCTCGTGATCGTCGCCAGGCTACTGTCGTCGCCCAACAACATCCTGGCGAAAAAATAAGTTTGTGATAATTAGTGAACGTCATCAATACCACAGTTATATATATATATATATATATATATATATATATATATATATATATATATATATATATATATATATATATATATATATATCACGTTACAAAAGTTATTTCACGAGGCAAGGTAAAGAAGATAATGGACATTTTACATGATCAGAATCCATCGGTAGAATATAAACACTCCTCGTTCACAATCTGAACTATTATACCACATATTAACAAGCAGGAGTCGAACCCCTGTAGTTTAATCAGTATTCCTGTGATAAGGAGAGGACGTGTCTGGCACCTGGAGGTGAGGGATATCACCTGAGAAGGTTGAGGGTTAAGTGTTGCACCGCTGCACGACCCACTTCACAGCCCAGTCTGGTCAGACACCATGGAGAACCACCACCAGGGTTATGTCGCACATACCGTACCACCAACCTCGCAAACGTTTCTTGTCTCCTTCTCTGACCACAGGAACATCTCTGGCTTGGTAAGTCTGTTGAGATGTCAGCACCGTCTGGTTGGCTGTTAACGTGTCCGTTGTTGGTGATTTGGTTGTTGAGGTTCAGTTCTTCGTTGTCAAGGAATGTGTCTTGGTGGCCCACCAAGCGGTCAACACTCGCCTCCATCTCCCCGAGCCATCTAGCTGTGCCATTGTTGTTATTACTATTATTGTTGTTGTTATTGTTGTTGTTGTTGTTGTTGTTAGTGATGTTGACAATGTTGAGGAGCAGTTGGAAACCGATCATTAGGAAAGCAACATAGCCAAGCGGGTCGAAGGTGTTGGGGCAGTAGTCTCGCTTACCAACAACTACATTGGTCACTTCCTCCATTCATTAATAAGTTTACCTGCACAAACCAGACCAGTCTTGAGGAGTCGCAGCCCTGCACACGCCACTGTATGATGTTACAAACGATCTTGTGCTGTTTTTGATGTTGCCATATAAATGTAAAGTTATACAACTACTGACTGCTTTCTTGGGAGATGTTATCCAGTATAAATCCAACAAAACACTTGCTATAATTCACAAACTTTTCAAGACTACATTAATTTAATCACTATATCGTTTCTTGGCCTCGAGTGTTATGGTTTCAGTTTTCTCTGCAGAATCTCCACGAGAAGCAATGATGACGACACATTAAAGAACACTTGATCATTTCCACACTTATACATCAAGAATTTTCCAGTCTCCTTTTTCATGTATTTCATTGGATGCTGTTCGTTCATGGAACTGTTACTGTTGTCATGTTGTCAGACAACAACTCAGCCTTCCCTCAATTTGATCTTGAATTGTCAGGTTCGCTGGTTGTGAGGCGGGTGAGCCAGAGGCATATTGGCGACTCCCACATCGTGGTGGCCGGGGATGTACTGCCAGTCGGTAACAGGAGTGTGTGCTCGTATGTACGTTCATTATGCTGCGCAGGAGCAGATGGGCGTGCGTAGATCTGAAGATACGTGCGCCACGAAAGCGTGTGTTGATGTCTCGGGGTTGTACATGTATTGCTTTGTTGACATGTCTTATTTCCTGATCTATTGCTGAAAGAGGTGCTTGTGCGTTGGGGTGAATGTACTTACTTATTCTACAAGGAGCTTATGGGTTGACTAAACGTGTCGATACGTAACATGTATGGCCGATGTTTGAGACGATGTAGTCAACGTTGGTGTGTGATGAAACAAAGTAGGTGCCACTGGGCATTGATGAAGCGGGTCAAGGTGTATGTGCTCTCATACATATCAACAATGATTATGGTGGGTTAACACAGTCGCTGGGCTGGGCCCCCACCACCCACACCACTGGTGGGTTAACACAGTCGCTGGGCTGGGTCCCCACCACCCACACCACTGGTGGGTTAACACAGTCGCTGGGCTGGGTCCCCACCACCCACACCACTGGTGGCAAGATAAGTTCGCCAAGTTTTCAAAAGGAAACAAAGAAATATCATGGCTGGAGGTCGACCTCATGTCGCATGACAGACAACTACGCATCTGTTTGATAATTCCTCTCACCATCTTCCTCCTCCATCACTATCATGACCTAATATATATATATATATATATATATATATATATATATATATATATATATATATATATATATATATATATATATATTCCATTGAAGTTAGTTTGAAAACTGTTCAGAGGTTATTTACTGGTAATAAGACGCAGCAGGCAGGTACCTCGCGACCTGGCAAGCCTCAGCACCAAAACAAAAACACATCATGGACGGCTTGGCCCTTGTGCTGAGGTGGGCGCCTCGCGCTGCCAGTCGGCTTGTGAGAGCCGGGCAGACAACACTGCCCCATAACAAGGCACCAGGTGCTCCACATCACCTCCCTCTACGACCAGCAGACACGGGAACAATGAGGATTTTGTCATCTTTTCGTGGCGTGTGGATGGTCCTCTTCGTGGTTTCTCACATTAGCTGCTTCCCATGGCCGGTGAATGATGACGCCAAGATGGGAAATATGCTGGACGATGGGACTGCAGACGAGGACTTTCTGTCAGTCGGTGACTTGTTCCTTAAGACAGGCTTAATACCCGAGATCAGCGTTGATCTCCAGCCTCCCGAACGTGAATTTAAAGTGATTATCCAGGATATCCCCGTCGTAACTACGAACAAATCAAGCAAGAAGACTTCCCAGCCGCAAAAGCCGATAGAATTGCTAAGCTCACTTGTCGAACCTCCAACAAGGCGCTTTGGAATCAGCCTAGAGAAGATGGTGCTCTCAGAACCTTCTTCTGTTGCCTTACCGTTGCCGAAACAGCAGGAATCTTTAAACGTCAAGGGTTTCTTGAAGGACGATGACGAGGGAGTAATTTCCACCTCAAAAACCACTTTCCTAGGGTGGAATCCAGAACTTCATATTCCAGGGAATAACCCAGAGCCACGACTTTCAGCACCTGAGGTGAAGATACCCTTCAGATCCATCCCAGTCAAGAATCAGAAGCTGAGCGGTACAGTGAAAAGCCCAACCAAAAATTCCTGGAAGAACAAGAAAATCCAGAAGCCAAGCCAGTACCTGGAACCTCCAACGAACGACTTTGCAATGAAGCCCAAGGAGGTCCAGAGAGTGTTGACAGTGCCTATCCCTCTTCCTCCGAGACACCTTCTGCCTCCTACCCATGAGTTCGTCACGTTACTGACGCAAGAGATGCTGCCTCCAACAAGGGAATTCATGCCTTTGACCCGTGAACTAACACTTCCAGTCCATGAGTTTGCGAAGCTTCCGGTAAAGAGACTACCTCCAAGAAGAGAATTTTTGCCTTTAGTTAGCGAACTTACGCCTCCAGTCCACGAGTTCGCGGTATTCCATTCGCCAAACTTGATGGCCGGAACTCGACAACGAGTGCCTCTGACCCGTACACTGACACCTCCTGATCGCGAGTTTCCTGTACCTCCCAAGCCAGAGTTACAACAGATATTTTCTATCTGATAGACGACTGAGTACAACTCTGGAATATCAGTTATAATGTTAAATATTTGATGTTATGAAAAAAGGTATGAGTTACAGTGTTGTCCGTAATTATGTATGTTGGTATCTATGTTCCATTCTATATGGTTTTGTAACTTAGTTTGTATTAAACTTTGATACACGTATCTGACTTCTTTCGATGACCATGTGTCAAGGCCGAATCAAGGCACTTGTTTAACTAAGCGAAAGTTGCATACATCATTATCGAACACATTACAAGACTTCATAAAATGTTTAGGTATGGCTGTGAAAACGCGAAGATTTTTGAACTGGAGAAATGAAAAGAAATGGATAAGAAATACAAAAGAAAAAGATTCATCGTAGACAATGTAAGGGAGACATTATGATAACTTGTTTCTGAAATATGCCACATCTGTGGACACAATATACCTAACACTTATACTGGATAACCACATGAAACAATAATACTTCTTATTACACTGATGTTTAATGATATATCAAACTAATGTATATACCAGTATACCAAACTAATGTATATAATAATATACCAAACTAATATCATAATATACCAAACTAATGTATATAATAATATACCAAAGTAATGTATATCATGATATACCAAACTTATGTACATCAGTTCAAACAAACACGTAACTTCCAAGATATAAAAGATAGTATTCATACCTAGTAGTGCTAACCATCACTAACTCTGCCGCTCCTGTCTCACATATAAGCGAAACAATACATGAATCTCTTTACTATCTCGTCTTTCATCAGGAGATGGTACTGCCAGTGTTTCCCCGGGTCCAGTGGACCGTGAGGGAGCTGGACCTTACCTGAGGAAGTAATATATTGATGATGTATTATTATTCATATCATTGTAGTATATATGATGTCTGTAGTAAGCAGATGATGAACAAAAGGAAGAGATTGTCTCGTAGTGAACTGATCTGTCTACAGCCATATTCAGGAACGTCAGTATTGTAAACTTATCATTGCTTGTGTCCCACTCGTCACCTCCATCTGGTTAATAATGGATCCTTGCGCTAACTTGTTCAATCCTTCAGAAACAATTAAGCTGAGTCACAGATAATTCTCACCTATGTTGACCAAGATCATGGGAAAAAATACATTTTTTAGACTAAGTTTTTCGCATTTCATTATTTCGTGGCTGTTCTGACAAACAGGTCAGGTGAGCCTGACGTCATAGGTAATGACAGGTCAGGTAAGTCTGACGTCATTGTTGATGACAGGTCAGGTATGAGGGGTCAGGTAGGGATACGTGTTCCTCCAACATGCTCAGTGGAAGTTATGGCCCAGTCTGACTAACTGCACCTTGATCCAGTACCATTCCTTCTTGATTTGATCCCCCGACCTGTTTCTTACGGTCAAAGCTATGACCACTAGACCACAGAAGATAGTACATGAAGCTGAAATAAGTTGTGTATAGGGCAAACAAGGGAGACCCTTCCAACATCAACTTACATTTTGACTACTACGCGGATTCTTAAGGAATAAACATTACTCCTAAACTCAAAATGACTGGTTTAGGAACAGAAAGTCTGCAGGTGTCAGTGAGGTAGGGACGAGTGACACGACACCTGACACGTAGAGAGTGGCCGCCACCAGCCAGCCCTACGGTGAACGCCCGGGAGAAACCTGGACGAAGACAGGAAGCTGACAAGTGCCAGAGCGAGGGTTGCTACAGGAGGTCAACAGGATGGCGTCAGTTAGGGCGTTGATGCCACTGTAGACGTGGCTGTAACTATGGGATGACTGTGTGCTGCAGGAACCATAGACAGCGTGTCGCAGGGAGACGAAGGAAGGCTGAAGGAGGATACACTGGGAGGAGTGGCATTGGCGTGAACGAACCACGCACAGATGCGTGGAAGACACCTCGGCGGGTCAGTGGCGGGCAGATCCTGTGTCTTACTTTCACGTCTCGCTTACACACGCCCTCCTCACTCTCACCGTAGTTCACCTTCCCACGTCTCCGTATCATTGCCTTCCACAGCTGTCATATTGAGAAACACACGGATTCTCTCAGTTATTCCCTTACTCCGGACACATTTATGTCCGTCCGTCGGCTGGCCGGCCTCACCTGTCCTTTTTTCGCCTGTCACTTGGCACCGCCAATCATACCATTTCACTTACTGTATTCGGCTACACAACTCCTTTTCTGAAACTCTGCTCGTACCTTGCCATACTTCATATCTCCCGATCCTACGGTCTCCCGTATACATCACCGATGCCAGTCAATAATTATATTTCTACTGCCTTCCGCAATGACTCGTGTACATCATTGTTGCTAGTGAATAACCCACTGTCTCCTACAGTGCATGTACATCACTGCTGCCAGGACACAACTTACATTATCCTCTGTAGTGACTCGAATAACTAATGCCTGTGACTATTTTCTACTGTCTCCTTCCTATATTCTTATTCTCCTTGTCACCTGATCTTCCTCAGACATAGATCCACTTGTACAAACCGCTGGAACATTGAATCACTGGTGAGTGTTCTGAGTCACTTGTGAATATTCTTAGTCACTAGTACAAAAAATATTAGCTTTGTGCTGACAAACGCAATTGTATCATCTGGCAAATTATGTTGCTTAACGTAATCAAGTTTGTCGAGATTGCTGTACGAAATGTTTCCTTCGGGAATGAAGGCTACCACGTAGAGACGGAGGGGAAGATTATGTGTGTTGAGCACCGGTATGAGGAGTACAGGTATGAGAAGTACAGGTATGAGGAGTACAGGTATGAAAAGTACAAGTATGAGGAGTACAGGTATGAGCAGTGCAGGTATGAGGAGTGCAGGTATGAGGAGTGCAGACATGAGAAGTAAAGGTATGAGAAGTGCAGGTATGAGGAGTACAGGTATGAAAGCACAAGTATGAGAAGTGCAGGTATGAGGAGTACAGGTATGAGGAGTGTTGTGCTTGCTGTACGTACATGTGTGGGTCAGCTGGGGAAGTGGTTGGGTTAAGTATTGCCTGAGGGTCGACGGCTCCCTGTACACCAGGCTTGGCTTTACCATGACCCATAACAGTGGGTTTACCATAGCCCACGGCGGGACTTACTACAACGCAAGACTTTGCCATGGCAGGAGTTACCATGACCCATGACAGTAGGTCTACCATGAAATTCTAAGGCGTTCAACATTGTGAAGATTGTCTTTATTCGTGAGTCATCGTCTACAATAAGACCAAATCTTTGATGAAATCATTGATATTATCATAATCATTATCACAATAATCATCATTAGCATCATCTTTAGTACAACAGTTTAGTATCTTTTATAATCATTGTTGTTATTATCATTATTATGAATATTATCATAAACAAACCAACACGGGCACTTGTAAGTGCTGTAGCTGTCAGAACACTAAATGTTCCAGTATATCTTAGTGAAGTTGTCAAACTGGTGCATGAAGTGTGGGGCACCAGAGAGTGGAAGGTGTTGCAATGTGACCCACATAGCGATAGCTACAATGGTATTCGTTCATGGTTGGTGTAGGACGGGCACACAACACACCGGGTTGATCTGGACACCAGTCACAAGGATCTTGCATCTAGCGGTATGATCAACGCACCGTCAACACCTCATGTTGGCAACGAATCACACCCTGGCCACTGTCGGATATACCTTTATTTGTATAGACAAAATGATCAGAGAGTTGTTTGTGGGATGTATAGGATTCGGAGAAGTCTGCATGAGCAGCATCCAGAGAACTGCTAGAGAAAGTCTAGTGGAACGTACCCAGTATGTTGTCAGAATTGAGAGTTACCAAGAGGAGAGACCTTGAGATATGAACAAGGCGGGAAGGGTGACCTGCTGCACACCTAAGTGCTCCTCGAGAACGCTCATGTTAATAAGGACCCATTCTATGTAACTCTTAAGTATTATGACAATACTAGACACAAAAGAAAATTGGGTAACAGAAGTGTCAGGAGGGAGGGCAAGACACAGTACATCAACAACAGTAGTGTCAGGAGGGAGGGCAAGACACAGTACATCAGCAACAGTAGTGTCAGGAGGGAGGGCAAGACACAGTACATCAACAACAGTAGTGTCAGGAGGGAGGGCAAGACACAGTACATCAACAACAGTAGTGTCAGGAGGGAGGGCAAGACACAGTACATCAACAACAGTAGTGTCAGGAGGGAGGGCAAGACACAGTACATCAACAACAGTAGTGTCAGGAGGGAGGGCAAGACACAGTACATCAGCAACAGTAGTGTCAGGAGGGAGGGCAAGACACAGTACATCAACAACAGTAGTGTCAGGAGGGAGGGCAAGACACAGTACATCAGCAACAGTAGTGTCAGGAGGGAGGGCAAGACACAGTACATCAGCAACAGTAGTGTCAGGAGGGAGGGCAAGACACAGTACATCAACAACAGTAGTGTCAGGAGGGAGGGCAAGACACAGTACATCAGCAACAGTAGTGTCAGGAGGGAGGGCAAGACACAGTACATCAGCAACAGTAGTGTCAGGAGGGAGGGCAAGACACAGTACATCAACAACAGTAGTGTCAGGAGGGAGGGCAAGACACAGTACATCAACAACAGTAGTGTCAGGAGGGAGGGCAAGACACAGTACATCAACAACAGTAGTGTCAGGAGGGAGGGCAAGACACAGTACATCAACAACAGTAGTGTCAGGAGGGAGGGCAAGACACAGTACATCAACAACAGTAGTGTCAGGAGGGAGGGCAAGACACAGTACATCAACAACAGTAGTGTCAGGAGGGAGGGCAAGACACAGTACATCAGCAACAGTAGTGTCAGGAGGGAGGGCAAGACACAGTACATCAACAACAGTAGTGTCAGGAGGGAGGGCAAGACACAGTACATCAACAACAGTAGTGTCAGGAGGGAGGGCAAGACACAGTACATCAGCAACAGTAGTGTCAGGAGGGAGGGCAAGACACAGTACATCAACAACAGTAGTGTCAGGAGGGAGGGCAAGACACAGTACATCAACAACAGTAGTGTCAGGAGGGAGGGCAAGACACAGTACATCAACAACAGTAGTGTCAGGAGGGAGGGCAAGACACAGTACATCAACAACAGTAGTGTCAGGAGGGAGGGCAAGACACAGTACATCAACAACAGTAGTGTCAGGAGGGAGGGCAAGACACAGTACATCAGCAACAGTAGTGTCAATAAAGTGGAACAGTCTTCCTACTGTTGTAATTGTCACAGCAGTTTGCTCATTCAAGAAGACACTAGGCGGTCATTTTCACACAGCTGTTTACCAATAACTAGATGGAAATAACAACAACCAAATCCCATAGTTAAAAGCCAAGTGCTTCCTGGCCTAACCAACTTAACCAAGTTACCGCTGGTTAAGTTATATTAGGAAGCACGAATCTGCAGCATGCCAGCAGGTGCTCACCCATCATTCTTGTGCCTGCTGCGTGGTGACGCTGTTCACCGAACGACTGACTCGACCTCATAGAAATCAGGAGACTCGTCTGGGTAACTGTAAAGCCACGCTCCCGGAGCCCTGACACGCTCTGCCGGAGCAGCCATCCACCACGCCTCCCTCACTACACCTCAACTCAACATCACGCCCCAGCCTGCCATCACACCTCATCCCACCACTGCACCTCACCCGACCACTACGCCTCACCCAATACTACCACAACTCAACCCACCACTGCACCTCACCCCACTACCACACCTCCACCCACCATTACGCCCCAACCCACCAGTACGCCTCAACCCACCATCACGTCTCACCCCACCACCACGCCTCAACCCACCACCACACCTCAACCCACAATCACGCCCCACCCCACCACCACGCCTCAACCTACCATCACGCCTCACCCCGACACCGTGCCTGAACCCACCATCATTTATTCTCTCCATATGTCCAGATCATTTCAGCACACCCTCTTCCGCTCTTTCAACCAAATTCATTTTACTACCACACTCTTGCCCTTACATCACTTACTTGATCAAACCATCTCACATCACATAATTTCCTCAAGCATTTCACATCCAACACCTCCACTGTCCTCCGCACGGCGTTATCTATAGCTCATGTCTCACACCCACATAATATCGTTGGGACTACTGTTCCTTTAAACATACCCATTTTTGCCCTCTCAGATAACGTTTTCACTTTCCATATATTCTTCAGTGCTCTCAGAACCTACGCCCTCTCTCCCACCTTATAACTCGCTTCCACTTCCATGGTTCCATTACCTGCCATATTCACTCCCAGATATCTAAGATATTCAAAATTACACCCCAACCAACTTGTCCCTCAGCCCTGCTGAACCTAATAAACTTGCTCGCTCTTATTCACATTCACTTTCAACTTTCTCCTTTCACACGTTTCCAAATTCAATCACCAACTTCTACAGTTTCTCACTCGTATCTGCTACCAGTGCTGTATCATCAGCGAACAACAACTGACTCACTTCCCAGTCCCTCGCATTCCCCCACAGACAGCATGCTCGCCCCTCTTTCCAAGGTTCTCGCATTTACTTACCTCATCACCCATCCATAAACAAATTGATGACATCACACACCCCTGCCGCAGACCAACCATCACCTGGAACCACTCGCTCTCCTTTCTTCCTACTTGTGCACTAGCTTTACATCCTTGATAAAAACTTCATACTGCTTCTAGCAGTTTACCTCCCACACCGTATACTCTAAAGACCTTTCACGAAGCATTTCTATCAACCCTATCATTTCCCTTCTCCAGATCCATAAATGCCGCATAAAAATCCATCTGTTTTTTCTATGTATTTCTCACACATTCTTTAAAGTAAACTTCTGACCCACACATCCTCTACCGCTTCAAAGACCACACTGATGCTCTGTATATCCCTTCACCCTCTCAATCAATACCCTCCCATACAAAATACTCAACAAACTTATACCTCTTTAGTTTGTACATTCATCTGTATCCCCTTTGCTTTGATACATTGACACTATACATGCATTCCGCCAATCCTCAGGCACCTCACCATGATCCATACACACAGTGAATATCCTCACCAACCTATCAAGAACGCAGCTATCCCCTTTTTTCCGATAAATTCAACTGCAATACCATCCACTCCAGCCGCCTTGCCGCATTTCATCTTACGCAAGGTTTTCACTATCTCTTCTCTTTTCGCCAAAGCAATCTCCATGACTCGCTCACTTCGCATACCACCCAAACCAAAACACTCTATATCTGTCGTTATATCATCAAACACATTTCACGGTCCCTCAAAATACTCACTTCTTATCCTCCTCACTTTATCACTACCTGTTATCTCTTCACCTTTTACTCACTTCACCGATGTTCCAATTTGTTCTCTTGTCTTTCGCACATTATTCACCTCTTTCCAATAGATCTTACTCTTCATAAGGTTTACCGATAATTACTCACCCTAACTCTCATTTGTCCTCTTTTTCAATCCTTGCACCTTCCTCTTGGCCTCCAGCCGCTTTCTCTTTCACATCTCCCAATCATTTGCACTCGCTCCCTTTGAGTAACGCCCAAATGCCTATCTTCTCTTTCATTAGAAACTTAACTTCATCCCACGACTCGCAACCCTTTTCTAACCTGCCCATCTCTCACCTTTCGCATGCCACACGCATCTTTTCCACATGCCAGCATTGCTTCCCTAGATACTTCCAATTCATCACCCACTCCCTTTTTTTCATTCACTCTCACCTTTTGCCATTCTACACTCAATCTCTGTTGGCATTTGTTAACACAAGTCTCCTTTCCAAGATCACTTACGCTCACCACGCTCCTCCCCGACATTTCATTCTACAAATCTTTACCTTCGCCTCCACAGGATAGTGATCATACATCCCACCAGCTGCCCCTCTCGCACATTTGTAATCAAAAGTCTCTCTTTGACACACCTATCAATTAATATTTAATCTAATAATGCCCGCTGACCGTCTCTCCTACTCACATACGTATAATGCAAATATTCCTCTTTTTAAACCAGGTATTCCCAATCACCAGTCTTTTTTCCGCACACATCTCCACAAGTTCTTCACCATTCCAGTCAAAACAGTAAGTACCTCATACGCACGAATTATACCCTCAACTGCCACTTCACTTACCTTCACATTTAGATCAACCGTCACTAATGCTTGGTCTCTTACATCAAAGCTGCTGACACACGCACTCAATTCCACCCAAAATACTTGCTGCTCTTCATCTTTCTTCTTATGTTCAGGTGCATTAGCACTAATAATCACCCATCTCTCGCCATCCACTCTCAGCTTTACCCACGTCAATCTAGAGTTTACTGCTTTACATTCAATCACACTCTCACAACTACTCCTTCAGAAGTAGTGCTATTCCTTCCTTAGCTCTTGTCTTCTCATCAGCCCCTGACTTTACTCTTACGATGTTTCCAAGCCCAGTCACTCACTTTACCCTTAAGCTTTGCTTCACTCAGAGGCAGAACATCTAGGATTTCTGCCTCAAACATACTACCTACCTCTCCTTTCTTCTCATCTTGGTTACATCCACACACATTCAAACACCCCAGCCTGAGCCTTCGACGAGGATGAGCACTCCCCGCTTACCTCCTTCATCTGTTCCAGCTCTTAGAAACTGAAATGCAAGGAGGAGGGATTCCAGTCCCCCTACCCAGCTCCCTTTGGTCGCCTTCTACGATCCGCAGAGAATACGGAAGTACAATTCTACAATTCTTCTCGTATGTGTGTGTGTGTGTGTGTATATATATATATATATATATATATATATATATATATATATATATATATATATATATATATACTCTGTTTCCCCTTTAGAAAGATAAATACAAGGAGGGAAGGGTTTCTAGCCCCCCGCTCCCACCCCCGTTAGTCGCCTTCTACGACACGCGGGGAATACGTGGTATGTAGTCTTTCTACCCTATCCCCAGGGAATAGCTAGAGACTGAATGTGAACGAATCTGGCCTTTTTTGTCTTTTCCTAGCGCTACCTCGCGCGTGCGCGGGGGGAGGGGGATGCTTTTTCATGTGTGGCGGGGTGGCGACGAGAATGGATGAAAGCAGCAGGTATGAATATGTACATGTGTATATATGTATATGTCTGTATATGTACATGTATGTATACGTTGAAATGTATAGGTATGTATATGTGCGTGTGTGGGCGGTTATGTATATACATGTGTATTTGAGTGGGTTGGGTCATTCTTTCGTCTGTTTCCTTGCACTACCTAGGTAACGCGGGAGACAGCGACTAAGTATAATGAAATAAATCCACTCCCAGATATCTAAAACACCTCACTTCCTCCAGTTGTTTTCCATTCAAACTTACCTCCCAATCAACTTGTCCCTCAACCCTACTGAACCTAATAGCCTTGCTCTTATTCACACTTACTCCCAGCATTCTTCTTTCACACAACCACACTTACTCTCAGCTTTCTTCTTTCACACAGCCACACTTACTCTCAGCTTTCTTCTTCACACACTTTACCAAACTCAGTCACCAGCTTCTGCAGTTTCTCACCCGAATCAGCCACTAGCACTATCATCAGCGAACAACAACTGACTCACTTTCCAAGCCCTCTCATCCACAACAGACTGCATACTTGCACCTCTCTCCAAAACTCTTGCATTCACCTCCCTAACAACTCCATCCATAAACAAATTAAACAATCTTGGAGACATCACGCACCCCTGCCGCAAACCGACATTCACTGGGAACCAATCACTTTCCTCTCTTCCTACTCGTACACATGCCTTACATCCTCGATAAAAACTTTTCACTGCTTCTAACAACTTGCCTCCCACACCATATATTCTTAATACCTTCCACAGAGCATCTCTATCAACTCTGTCATATGCCTTCTCCAGATCCATAAATGCTACATACAAATCCATTTGCTTTTCTAAGTATTTCTCACATACATTCTTCAAAGCAAACGCCTGATTCTCATATCCTCTACCACTTCTGAAACCACACTGTTCTTCCCCAGTCTGATGCTCTATACATGCCTTCACCCTCTCAATCAATACCCTCCCATATAATTTACCAGGAATACTCAACAAACTTATACTTCTGTAATTTGAACACTCACCTCTATCCCCTCTGCCTTTGCACAATGGCACTATGCATGCATTCCGCCAATCCTCAAGCACTTCACCATGAACCATATATACATTGAATATCCTCACCAACCAGTCAACAACACAGTCACGCCCCTTTTTGATAAATTCCACTGCAATACCTTCCAAACTCGCCGCCTTGCCGGCTTTCATCTTCCGCAAAGCTTTCACTGCCTCTTCTCTGTGTACCAAACCATTCTCCCTATCCCTCTCACTTTGCACACCACCTCGACCAAAGACACCCTACATCTGCCACTCTATCATCAAACACATTTAACAAACCTTCAAAATGCTCACTCCATCTCCTTCTCACTTCACCACTACTTGTTATTATCTCCCCATTAGCCCCCTTCACCGATGATCCCATTTGTTCTCTTGTCTTACGCACTTCATTTACCTCCTTCCAGAGCATCCTTTTATTCACCCTAAAATTTAATGATACTCTCTCATCGAACTCTCATTTGCCCTCTTTTTCACCTCTTGTACCTTTTTCTTGACCTCCTGCCTCTTACTTATATATTATTATCATCATTATTATTATTATTATTATACTTTGTCGCTGTCTCCCGCAATAGCGAGGTAGCGCAAGGAAACGGACGAAAGAAAGGCCCAACCCACCCACATACACATGTATATATATATATATATATATATATATATATATATATATATATATATATATATATATATATATACGATGAATGTGGAAGAGCATACATGAGACACTGGTGCAGAGAGGACCCTTGGAGCCGGGGGCAGGTGCTTCCGCCTCAGTTTGGGTCAGGCCTCAGTCTGGCTCAGACCGTTGAGGGAGTCAGTCTATACTGCTGCTCCACCACCACCAACACCACCACCAGTATAAGTAACAACACAGGTAACGTAATCTGAGAATCTGTATGGTATGCCTCTCTCTCTCTCTCTCTCTCTCTCTCTCTCTCTCTCTCTCTCTCTCTCTCTCTCTCTCTCTCTCTCTCTCTCTCTCTCTCTCTCTCTCTCTCTGTTTCATGTGTCTGCTCTTGTGTTATGTGTCTGTTCATGTATCATGTGTCTGTTCATGTATCATGTGTCTGTTCATGTATCATGTGTCTGTTCATGTATCATATAGAATAACTCAGTAGTATTGTCAGTGTTGGTCAGACACACACACACACACCAGACAGGACTCGGTGACAGCGTTATGATGCTTGTGTTTATTTATGCCAGAGAGACACCGTTCAGGATGCCTCCTGCAGGTGTGGTAGGAACTCTCCTGCCACAAGATTTGAAACTAGGGCGCCCCCAGCTACATCGTCAGGACCAGATAACATACCGTCATCACTCGGGCGTCATAGGTGAGGTCAACGTATGACTGACTACAACAGTAGTGCATCTCTTACGTTACTGTGTTCTGACTACAACAGTATTGCATCTCTTACGTTACTGTGTTCTGACTACAACAGTATTGCATCTCTTACGTTACTGTGTTCTGACTACAACAGTATTGCATCTCTTACGTTACTGTGTTCTGACTACAACAGTAGTGCATCTCTTACGTTACTGTGTTCTGACTACAACAGTATTGCATCTCTTACGTTACTGTGTTCTGACTACAACAGTATTGCATCTCTTACGTTACTGTGTTCTGACTACAACAGTATTGCATCTCTTACGTTACTGTGTTCTGACTACAACAGTATTGCATGTCTTACGTTACTGTGTTCTGACTACAACAGTAGTGCATCTCTTACGTTACTGTGTTCTGACTACAACAGTATTGCATCTCTTACGTTACTGTGTTCTGACTACAACAGTAGTGCATCTCTTACGTTACTGTGTTCTGACTACAACAGTAGTGCATCTCTTACGTTACTGTGTTCTGACTACAACAGTAGTGCATCTCTTACGTTACTGTGTTCTGACTACAACAGTAGTGCATCTCTTACGTTACTGTGTTCTGACTACAACAGTAGTGCATCTCTTACGTTACTGTGTTCTGACTACAACAGTAGTGCATCTCTTACGTTACTGTGTTCTGACTACAACAGTAGTGCATCTCTTACGTTACTGTGTTCTGACTACAACAGTAGTGCATCTCTTACGTTACTGTGTTCTGACTACAACAGTAGTGCATCTCTTACGTTACTGTGTTCTGACTACAACAGTAGTGCATCTCTTACGTTACTGTGTTCTGACTACAACAGTAGTGCATCTCTTACGTTACTGTGTTCTGACTACAACAGTAGTGCATCTCTTACGTTACTGTGTTCTGACTACAACAGTATTGCATCTCTTACGTTATTGTGTTCCATAATCATAGTTTGGTTGGTGAGTGTGTTGTGCAGGGAGATTGTGAGTCCCTCACAAGTTGTTCTCGAGGTGTGGCAGCTGCTTCTCTGTGGATCTTGCTATCATGGTCCACATATCCGCCAGTTGCCATAAGTTTTGCCACGGTGTGAGGCATCATGGCTCACTCTTGTGGCTTTGTACAAATTTTGCTCAACATACAAGTTGAACAGGATACGTGACGTTATACATGAGACACATTTAAGTATACTTAATTCTTATATTTCGATATCTTTCTTCAACGTAACATGTGAGTTGTTTACTGAGGTGCTGCCAGACTACAGTTACCTTATATTATGTGGCCTTTGTTCTCTTGGCGCTACCTCGCGCACATGAGGGGGAAGGGGGTTGTTTATTTCATGTGTGGCGGGGTGGCGGTGGGAATGAATAAAGGCAGATAGTATGAATTATGTACATGTGTATATATGTATATGTCTGTGTGTATGTATATGTATACGTTGAGATGTATAGGTATGTATATGTGCGTGTGTAGACGTGTAAGTATATACATGTGTATGTGGGTGGGTTGGGCCATTATTTCGTCTGTTTCCTTGCGCTACCTCGCTAACGCGGGAGACAGCTACAAAGCAAAATAATGATAATAATAATAATAATATATATATATATATATATATATATATATATATATATATATATATATATATATATATATATATATATATATATATATATATATATATATTGGAAAGGATCACAGTTTTGCGCGTGATCAAGATATTCCTATTAGTCCACGAGGAAAATAAAACACGAAAAGTTCCCAAGTGCACTTTCGTGTAATAATCACATCATCAGGGGAGACACAAGAGAGAAATATAAGTCAGTTGATATACATCGAAGAGACGAAGCTAGGACGCCATTTGGTAAACAATCACAAGTTTACCAAATGGCGTCCTAGCTTCGTCTCTTCGATGTATATCAACTGACTGTGATATTTCTCTCTTGTGTCTCCCCTGATGATGTGATTATTACACGAAAGTGCACTTGGGAACTTTTCGTGTTTCATTTTCCCCGTGGACTAATGGGAATATATATATATATATATATATATATATATATATATATATATATATATATATATATATATATATATATATATTATATATATATATATATATATATATGATTTTCTGTCAACATAAAACTCCTTTAGGTTTGTCTCTCAGAAGCCTGACGTAATAGATAACATTCTACCTGACCTTTGACCTCCGTTTTACTGTTTAACCCAGAAGGCAGCGTTGCCAACCTGGCAGATCATCCTATGGCCAGGGTTGCCAACATATATCCAGAACTTGGCCAGACCAGCAGCAGCGTTGTCAACATCCCAGCACATCTCCGTCCTACCAGGGATGCCAATAGCAACCTGGCTTTCCTGGCCTTCGTGATGGCCCTCTTGGACACTGTTGTTAATATTGTCAGTATCATCAACAACAATAACAACAACAACAATAATAATAACAATAATAACAACAACAATAACAACAACGCCAACATCAATGACCTCATTGCTATGAGCGAGTAAGTACTATATACATGAAATTCCTATAATGAATAGTTATCTATATATTCTTATACTTCATATAATGAATAGTTATCTATATATTCTTATACTTCATATAATGAATAGTTATCTATATATTCTTATACTTCATATAATGAATAGTTATCTATATATTCTTATACTTCATATAATGAATAGTTATCTATATATTCTTATACTTCAGATAATGAATAGTTATCTATATATTCTTATACTTCATATAATGAATAGTTATCTATATATTCATATAATTCATATAATGAGTAGTTATGCACGTATTCTTATAATTCATATATTGGCTAGTTATGTATATATTGCTGCATTTTGTATAGTAAGTAGTTGTGTTTATATCAATATACTTTATAAACTGAGTAGTCATGTATGTATTCGTATATAGTGAGTGCTTGTGTATACCTTGCTGTATATAGTGAGTACTTATGTATACCTTGCTATATATAGTGAGTACTTATGTATACCTTGCTATATATAGTGAGTACTTATGTATACCTTGCTATATATAGTGAGTACTTATGTATACCTTGCTATATATAGTGAGTACTTATGTATACCTTGATATATATAGTGAGTACTTATGTATACCTTGCTATATATAGTGAGTACTTATGTATACCTTGCTATATATAGTGAGTACTTATGTATACCTTGCTATATATAGTGAGTACTTATGTATACCTTGATATATATAGTGAGTACTTATGTATACCTTGCTATATATAGTGAGTACTTATGTATACCTTGCTATATATAGTGAGTACTTATGTATACCTTGATATATATAGTGAGTACTTATGTATACCTTGCTATATATAGTGAGTACTTATGTATACCTTGCTATATATAGTGAGTACTTATGTATACCTTGCTATATATAGTGAGTACTTATGTATACCTTGCTATATATAGTGAGTACTTATGTATACCTTGCTATATATAGTGAGTACTTATGTATACCTTGCTATATATAGTGAGTACTTATGTATACCTTGCTATATATAGTGAGTACTTATGTATACCTTGCTATATATAGTGAGTACTTATGTATACCTTGCTATATATAGTGAGTACTTATGTATACCTTGCTATATATAGTGAGTACTTATGTATACCTTGCTATATATAGTGAGTACTTATGTATACCTTGATATATATAGTGAGTACTTATGTATACCTTGCTATATATAGTGAGTACTTATGTATACCTTGCTATATATAGTGAGTACTTATGTATACCTTGCTATATATAGTGAGTACTTATGTATACCTTGCTATATATAGTGAGTACTTATGTATACCTTGCTATATATAGTGAGTACTTATGTATACCTTGCTATATATAGTGAGTACTTATGTATACCTTGCTATATATAGTGAGTACTTATGTATACCTTGCTATATATAGTGAGTACTTATGTATACCTTGCTATATATAGTGAGTACTTATGTATACCTTGCTATATATAGTGAGTACTTATGTATACCTTGCTATATATAGTGAGTACTTATGTATACCTTGCTATATATAGTGAGTACTTATGTATACCTTGCTATATATAGTGAGTACTTATGTATACCTTGCTATATATAGTGAGTACTTATGTATACCTTGCTATATATAGTGAGTACTTATGTATACCTTGCTATATATAGTGAGTACTTATGTATACCTTGCTATATATAGTGAGTACTTATGTATACCTTGCTATATATAGTGAGTACTTATGTATACCTTGCTATATATAGTGAGTACTTATGTATACCTTGCTATATATAGTGAGTACTTATGTATACCTTGCTATATATAGTGAGTACTTATGTATACCTTGCTATATATAGTGAGTACTTATGTATACCTTGCTATATATAGTGAGTACTTATGTATACCTTGCTATATATAGTGAGTACTTATGTATACCTTGCTATATATAGTGAGTACTTATGTATACCTTGCTATATATAGTGAGTACTTATGTATACCTTGCTATATATAGTGAGTACTTATGTATACCTTGCTATATATAGTGAGTACTTATGTATACCTTGCTATATATAGTGAGTACTTATGTATACCTTGCTGTATATAGTGAGTACTTATGTATACCTTGCTGTATATAGTGTGTGGTCAATATGATTCAAGAGAGCAGACCATCCTCCAGTTCCACCTCGTGTGGGAGATGATAATGAACAATCAATACTAACTTTCAAGTTAAGATAATTTCTTCACCTGCCATCGACATTGATGACGTAGTTGAGTGGCACGTCTGTTGGCCAACACTAATCTTAGTCACCTTCCCAGGAACACGAACGACAACTCGGTCATGGGCAAGACTCTCTTCGACAGAGTAAGTCGCTACCTGCAGGATGCCATCGCCATGGTCACTGCCCCACTCGCCTCCACCTTTTCATCTTCCTTCTAGTTTACTTACGTAACATCCTCTCCTGCTTCCTCTTCCTTCTAGTTTACTTACGTAACATCCTCTCCTGCTTCCTCTTCCTCTGGTAATTTTTCTCTTATTTCTTCATTACCAAATTCGCTTTTGTCATCTCCCATATCCACCGTCTGCTGCAACAACCCTTTCTTTTTCTTTTTCAATATCGTCTTTATCATCATCATCTTCGTCCTGTTTCTTTCTTCGAGTCTCCTACGATGTCAGTTAAGATATAAGAATGCGTCCCATATCAATAAAAAAAAATCGTTATTCTCTTTCTTGAGATTGTCTTTGTCTTCATTAAGTCAACCAGAATATCCACTCAGCAGGCCATCCAAACTTTCCCAGCAGACTTGCGCCTCTGCGAAATCGACTATTTCCTTCGTCAGGTAGTCCCCTGTATACTCCAGGAGGGCCAGATCTTTGCCAGGCGGGTCGTTGTCCACGTCCATGGTCCTTCCTCGGCGAAATCCTTGCTGTCCGCCCACAGGACTGTCACTTACCATCTCAGCATCCTATACTGAATTATAAAACTATCAGTAACTTGGCCGACTACGTCCATTGATGTTTTGTGTGTCATTTCCTCAACCATGATGGTAGTGTTTGTTACCCTCAGTCAAGGCAAGTTGAAGTGCCAGGTGAATATCAAGCCTGAATGTTGCTTGCGGCAAAAAGGAACTTATTTTGACTGGTTCACGTCTGCAACACTGTTTTCTTACCTCAGAACGTGATCAAGCTCACAAAACCGTCACGAATACTGATAGCCTCATTGAAACTTATGCCACACAGCCTCAGCGCTTTCCTTCCAGTCTCAGGAGTTATAAGGTGGCCACACTTGGTTCAAATTCATGGTCGAGACACGTCTGTGGCCTGATGTACCTTCCAGCTTGACTTGGCTATTTGCCTGACCCACCCTACTTCCAGACCTACCTTACCTGCTAACTTACCCTGTGGCATTCCCTACCATACCTTGCCTGCGTCCTGTTCACTAGCATAAACTACCTCGTCAACTCTATCCAAAATACTTACTCTCGTCAATAAATCAACTAGGTCAGACTTGTTGTGGGCATTGATACATGGATATCATTAACACAATATCATATGACACAAGACAGAATGATAACATCACTGCAGTATCATTTCTCAACTTAGATATGTAGTTATCAGTACCGTCTTGGCCTGAGAACTTATTATATTCTCTAAGTTTCTGTCCAGCATGTGCCAGGTGCCAGGACCTCGAACAAAGCACCAGCAGTAAATGTGTAGATTCTTTCATTCTATGTTTAACAAGTAAAGTACCAGCAGTTCTTCTGTACTTATGTAGTTGATACGATTAAATCAAACAAAAAAAATATTGTCATTATTATTAAAAGCCTTCATCACCATTGCCAATTACTGGTGACAATAGTAACAGGATAATTATCTTTACCATTGTTATTGTCTTTAATATCAATATATATGATTAATAATAATAACATATTTATCATTCTTAGAATTTTCAGCATTTATACATCTATCAAAAATATCAGTTTTCAGATATTTTCATCTTTCTTGCTCCTTAACCTGTCTTATTTTCTACGATTCATTTCTTCAACATTCGTGGTACCAAATATTGCCTTCCCTCTGCAGGACACCTATCTATCAACTTCCCAAGTGTCTATCATTATTTTCCCTCTACACTCGGATCTATCGTGCTTCCCCCATCAAGAGTCAGTTGTGTGCCTCTCACAGTACTCTGCCAATCCATCGTATGTCTCCTAAGTTTTCAAGCCACTTGACTCAAACCATCCCTACTCTCTCTGACTTTGTCAAATTTAAGTTTTGTGTATTTTCCCTTATATTCTTCCTTTATGTAGAAATGTTCGACCATCTGAGCTTTCTCCACCTACACTTGCTGAGTCCTCTCTCCTCCAGACTGGGGATTTCATTGTACTCTACAAGGACTGGTTAGGCTCTGCTCAGGATGATCTTGGTGCAGTTAAAACCCTTCAACAATTGATCTGACCTTTCACTGCAGCTGTCCCAATATCCGCTGTGAACAATACATTATATCTTACATAGAAAAAAATATCTTCACAAATTTGTTATTAGGGTTGGTAGAACATTTTTTCCTGATAAAATGATAGCAACTCAAACTAATGACACATTGTTGTTTACATGTGCTACGTGCTCTTTAATCAATGTTGTTATACTAGAGAAGAATCATCAAGGAGTGTCATCAAGGAGTATTATCAGATTATAATCAAGGAGTATTATCAGATTATAATCAAGGAGTATCATCAGGGAGTATCATCATTTTGTTAAAAACAAAAACAATAACTGAGGTTTTCATAACTGATATTCATTATCATGTTAGAGTGTCAGGCCTCACAAATATCATGAGAGCTAAGATCTCGTATACACTTCCTTGACCCATATGTGTTGACCACTGTATGAAAAGATAGTTAGGTAGGTTGTCGCATCGGGTTACAAGTCAGAGGATGTCACTGCAGGCATCAATGGTTGTAGACAGATGCCCCAGTCTTGGTGAACGGGTTCATTAAACACTCAGCCGAAGTCCCAATCATCACGACCACTTTTTCAGACACTCGATCTCTTGTTTTACCTATGATATCTTCCACTATGATTCCTTCCACTCTACACGTATTGATTTCTGCTCGCTAAGGGCACTCCGTCCATGACCTTATTTCCATTATTTCCATCACCTCTAAATGAGAACAACCATCAGCTACCCCACTGATACGCCAGCTCTGACCCTTGACTGACTTTCCCTAAGAATGGCTACTGCTCTGCTGCTGGTCGAGAAGCCGCCAGTTGTGCTGACGGTATAGCGGAGGTTATCTTGAGTGGAATGCTGTCTTACTTCCATTCATCTGCTGGATCATTTCCTCCATAATCATAGTTTGATCGTTCCTATTCTAATGTAATTTGCATGAAGGACTGAGCCAATTGGATCATAAAACTCTTCCTGAATGCCACATCGCTCTCATTTCTACTCGAAATCGCTGCAAAGCTGTTTATAATAAGATCAAGCACACCGTCGCAAAAATAAAATGTGATTTGATTTCTTTTTGTAGTGATAAATCTTTCTAGATCGTGACTAAATGTCTCTCCAGTAAGTTCTTTAACACAGCGTTTTCTCCTTAGTGATCAGTCTATACTTGACTCTAGCTGACAAAACCTCTCGCTTCAGCCGGTCTTCTTTAATTTTGATTTGGATGATTCCACCTCTAGCTGTCCTCCTCATCTCCTCCAGTTGAACCTATGCCCCACCCTATATTTTCCTCACGCAGCGCCTTTAGAGTACTTTCTCAGCTCTTACCCCACAAGGCGTATAGCTCTGAAGGCAAATCTATACCACTCTTACATCTCTGGTCCTTGAACTTTAGGCATTTGGTGACGCTTTCATCGTGGCCCTTCACGTTTCCAAAGCTTTTGACAGGTTGGACGTAAGTCTTTGCCCTCCAAACTTCCTTCCAAACTATAACTTCCCTCCTCTACTTTCTATGCGACTGATGATGTCACTGATGTCAAACTGCCGGAAAAGAAAGATGTCGTTGCTTCTGGCACCATTATCATTGTTGTTATCATTATTGTTATTATTATCGTTGTTGTTGTTATTGTTATTGTTGTTATTATTATTGTTATTTATGTTGATATTCTGCTGGATGAGCAGGAGGCTGTTCAGCAGAAGCATCAGAAACGAGAGAAACCCGAACAGTGGGAACGTTTTGCTTTGCACTTTACCAAACACGCCTCGGTCGCGTTCGATGCCCACTGCCACCAGGGTCCTGGCTAGATCTAAGAGGTATGTCAGGGTGTTCAACTTCCCTCGGTAAGGTTTACTGTCTTTAGTATCAAAACTTTGGCTTCCTCTCGTGGCTTGTAATCTCTCCTGGGGGTCTGGGGCGACGTCATCTTCTTGGTTATCTAGCGGACCACTAGGCTTCGAGGCTAGGAGGCCACTCTGTGCTGGACCATTCATGATGGAGGTCACGCTCGTATGAATGTCATCCAAGTAACTGTTGCTGACGGAGGACGATATACTTGTAACATCATATTCAGGCTTGGTTACGGTGTTACCATATGACATATTTGATGACATATTTGGTGTCTGGCGAGGATAGAGGCGACTTGGGTGCAACACTGGTGACGAT
Organism: Panulirus ornatus; assembly: GCF_036320965.1. Classification (NCBI taxonomy): domain Eukaryota; kingdom Metazoa; phylum Arthropoda; class Malacostraca; order Decapoda; family Palinuridae; genus Panulirus; species Panulirus ornatus. The sequence continues at coordinate 148,462 of NC_092257.1, forward strand.
GGAGATGAAAAGATTCCCTCAGCCATGGCCATATCTGACCAGTAAGGATCACCCAGGCTTGGCCACTGAAAAACTGAAGACTCTGACTTCTGGTGGAGCAGATTCTTCCAGTTTGACCCACGAGACTGTGATGGAATCAGCTCCTGAGGTGGAATTAGACCTCTACTTGGAAAATCAGTAGTATTTGGTGCCCCCAGATCAGTCAACTCTAATCCTTGAGAGCCATTGGGAATTGTCGCTTGTGAAACAGTCACACCTGAGTCTTGAGAACTTGTCAGACTTGGCCACAGCGCCTCTGTCATGCTCGGACGAGACTTCGGGGTCGCCAGAGCCCAAGACGTATGAGGAAGCAGCAGGAGTGTGACAGGCCAAGTGGTCGTCCCCACGAACAGCATCGCCAGCCACACTCTGTGGGAGTGATAGACATGTAAACAAGAACGTTTCATGGCAAAATTTATGTTTGTTTCTTTATGAATAAATAATTTATGTTTCACATGAGATAATTTACATAATCCCAGGATAGTTGGTAATGATATTCTATATTAGTTACCATTTAAGATAAAATCATTCATGATAATCAAGGACATTGGACAATGTTGCTCTTAACAAACATCATATAAAACGTTCTAAAAACTAAGGTAGACAAGTGTACCGCTACAAGCAGGATGCCAGTCAGCACAGGGCAGTAGTACCTGTGCCAGTGTTAGAATCACACGAAGGTGTTCTACACGAGGCTGGGCGGCCAGTTCACCTCACACCACTACTTGAAGGCCATTATTGAGGAAGGAGATTGCGTCACAGGATGACCCAATCACGTGATTAACGAAGTAAAGATTCAAATGATAATTTGGTTTAATGCGGCGGAGAAGGTCGGCCTTCAAGTAAGGTTCACATGGACGAGTTACCAGATGTCTCCTGAACCACTGGGTAATAATGCAAGTCGTTGCCCGGTAGTTAGACTAATATGTCAAATATTGAAGAATGAATGAATGGATCATTCAATACAAAATATAAATCTTTGAGTCTAGCTGGCATTCAACACCTTTGCTTAAATAAATCACTTATATAAATCATTCCCACGAGAAAAATGACATAACACTCCACAGTTAAATGACCGCTTCGAGAACTAACCATTTAACTGACTCGATAATTACTTATGACGCAGTCACTACCTATGATTCTAGTCACTACTAGTAACTCACCCACCACTAGTAACTCACCCACTACCAGTAACTCACCCACAATTATTAACTCACCCACCACTCGACGAATCGTAACTCGTTACTTCATAGATATTTACGTAGATGCATCGCCACTTCAGTAAGCGCGTAATAATATGACTCATGTGATAAGTCATGGCTAAGAAACCTGCTGAACGAAACCGGGAAACCACAATTCCAGTACGTAACAACTTCGTTACAATGTCTATCATTAAATCCATTTTTGATTCCACGAGGCAGATCAGGTATGTATATACCTCCTCTAACACCACTGTTACACATCCTGAACCCAGGCCTACTGAACGTAGAGATGGACTTCCAAAGTTATGCTTCTTACTTTACATTAGGCAATGATCAGCTCGACCAGTCGTAACATGAGTTATAACTTTCATAGATCGTGATCGTAACAAGAGTCTGGTTCAGGTGACGTTCTACAACACCAGTGCCACATACACTTGGGTAATATGGTTCTGAAGTGTAATATCATAATCATATACAAAGCTACAGTCTCTCGAACATAGTATGTATGCTTGAACCGCCTTAACCTTTGAGAGATTAACGCTACGCTCTCTTCTTCCTGACGAAGGAGCAAGTCAACATAACGGGAAGGTAAGGCTCGTTCCAGCGACCCGTGAGCAGGGCGCGCAGCCACATCATGGTGACTCCTGGTAAGACGGTCATGGTGTTTGTAACAGTCACGACGGTGTCGAGTGGTGAGCGGTCGCCAGGCCATCCTCACCATCAGACACAAAGTGAGCTAAATAATTTGTGGGTTTTAGACACTGGGAACACACAAGTGGTCTTAATGGCGGCTGTGTGAGCGAGGCGGTGAGGAGGCCCAGTTGCCCACGGAAAATAACAGCTCTCTCTCTCTCTCTCTCTCTCTCTCTCTCTCTCTCTCTCTCTCTCTCTCTCTCTCTCTCTCTCTCTCTCTCTCTCTCTCTCTCTCTCTCAGCAGGTTTGCAGTACGTTAATCATCGTTTCTTTTCTCAGTAATGTTTGCAACCAAAATCATGTACACATCCCAGCCCCGACCTTCACGTTCCAAGTATCCATATGTTACGGATCCGAACTTAATAAATCATTAGCTGCTCACACTCACACCTGGACCGCCTTACAGCCACACCTGGACCGCCTTACAGACACACCTGGACCGCCTTACAGACACACCTGGACCGCCTTACAGACACACCTGGACCGCCTTACAGACACACCTGGACCGCCTTACAGACACACCTGGACCGCCTTACAGCCACACCTGGACCGCCTTACAGACACACCTGGACCGCCTTACAGACACACCTGGACCGCCTTACAGACACACCTGGACCGCCTTACAGACACACCTGGACCGCCTTACAGACACACCTGGACCGCCTTACAGCCACATCTGGACCGCCCTACAGCCACATCTGGACCGCCCTACAGCCATATCTGGACCGCCCTACAGCCACACCTGGACCGTCCTACAGCTGTAGGTCGTGTTCAATGTATATTCTCATTTCCAGAACCACTAGGTTGACTCTCTGTTAGGCCAAGTTTGTCATACTATGTGATGTGTGAGTGTGTCGGCTCATTACTAGAGGTGAAGCGCCTGTTTACGTTTTAACGGGTCTTCCACTTCACATTAAATGTTCAGCATTATTGGTGTTGACAAATCATTGCAAGATGCGTTGAATGGCATGAAAAAGAAAAACTTGGTAAGGTAACATTTATATTAATCAAATCTTTTTTAAAAAGGTGAAATTTACTAGTACAGAAAATAAGCTCAATTTACTAGTACGGAAAATACTCTCCATTTCATAAAGGTAGTTTATGAAACTGACACGGCGTAATACCGCGTGGTGTTAGTCATCATCACTACCATCACATGTTGCCATGTTAACAACCATGACGACCAGGTGCTCAGCAGCTTGGCTTCTGCTGGTTATTGCTAGGGACGCCTTGGCCTCAGCTGGCTAGCTGAGGCCCGCCCCAGCGTAGACAGCCCTGGCGTTCATGATGTTCATGTTCTCAACCATGTTTTCATTCACGTTATTATTATTGTTGTTGTTGTTATTATTGTTATTGTTATTGTTGTTGTTGTTGTTATTATTGTTGTTATTTATATTGTTGACAATGTTGAGGATGGCGTTGAAAACTACCAGGATAAAATTCAGCAGAGCAAAGATGGACGATCCTCCGTAGCCAGACTCCCGCGTCATTATGTTATGTTCTGCCTTCATGATTGGCTGTGACGTCATTATAATAGGTGGTAAGACCAGTGATGATGAAACTCCAGACGAAGGTTTACCTGACGTAGGTCGTGCACCACCTACCCGCTCCTCACCTGTTGTGTCATCTTCTACACTCGTGTAATTGCACCAGTTTTCTGGGTTTAGTTGTCTGTGATGGTTGTCTCTTATATCTTCATTGAAAATATTCACATTCGGCTCCTTCATCAGGTCTGGTCGTCGGCCCAGCACAACCACCTGATCGTTCGCTCGGGGCATCGTGGTCCTTCGCCTCAGTCTCAGTCCGCTTTTCACCTCCTTAAGCTGAGTTCTGGGGGAGTCCCAGGAGTCCTGATGCCCTAATACTACGCCGTTGTCATAAATCCTCAGGTCAACACCCGATAAACTGGATGTCTTGATGGAATCATTACGGTACTCCTTCAGGCGACCAACACGTGGCTTCCACGGGCTGGTGGACACGACGTGGGACGAACTTGTATCAAACATTATCTTTCCATCTACAGTGTTAAACAGAACGAGGTTGGTTACTATGATGAGCATACCTCTCAGCACTGACCTTTCCATCTTGTTCCAGACAAAGGCGAAGGCGAGCTGAGGCAGGTGTGGGTTATGCACACTGGGCAACACCACCCGCCACACACACTCCTCAACTTCCCAGGTGTCACTTCGATTTGCTGTCCACCTCACCAAACACTTTACACTGCTGACACTTCTTGTAATATCTATCTTGCTCTTAGAGATAACGTCTTTCTAGATAAAGTTCATTCTGTCTCAATATGTATAAAACACGACTTTTACGTCGATGGTGGAGCGCACACTGCGAGCTGCCGACTGGCGAGGTCCTCCTGTGGTGGTGCCGACGCGGTGAGTAGCAGAGAGGGTCTAGCTCGCCTCCCTCACATGGGACCCTAGATCTATTACCTCCATGGATCATCTACGATGGTAAGGGAGCTCATACCTTCATATACATAGAGACAGATAGATAGATAGATAGATATGTCATTATGTAACGAGCTGTGTTGTCTACAAACGTGCTCTTGCTCAGAGGGACGATCGTTGATCATATTCTCTGTAAAATTTCTCTCATACTCACTAGATGGCAGTGACGTGCAATACCAGACGTACGGTGCGCAGTGTTGTATGATGATGATGACTTTATCTAGTGTGCAGATGACTTTAATACGAACTATTTTTCCAATGGTATTCTTTGAAAAGTTGTACAGATTATACAATGAATAACATGGAAGAGGAATTTTGTAAAATGAACTGGAAAATGAGCTTACATACGGGACACTGGTATAGCAATGAGAGCCCAACAGCACACGGCTGCCTGTGCTTCCGTGACACATAATATTTACTGGTTTTATACAAAACATTTAATGCCATATTATGATTATCATTTTGTGAGAAAAACATTTAAATCATTTTAAAGCAAAATCATATATCTAATGGACTGCAGACGAGATGTTAACTGGGTTAAGAGGTAGCCAGTTGTTCATATAACGATAATGGTGTAATGTTTCATGTCGTGCTATGAACACAACCAGTTAAACTATTCCCTGTAAACATAGACGTGTGGAGGTCCTCTCACCTGAACCGTGTTCTCGTCATGGTGTGTCTGTTAGTTTACGAAGGTAGCCAAGCCCCGCTGATCATCGTGGTCTTAGTGAAGTCATCCTTAAGGAGAATAAACGATGGAGAGCAATACACTGCCTTCACACAAGCAGGACATCACGTGCAGACGTAACGCTTCACTCGCCTTCCTGAGAGACAAGTGTTGTTACTAAGTGTAGTAACGTCCGCACTTCTCGTGTAACATGTAAGTTTACCGTACGTTGTAGTACATATAACATGAGTCACACACTCGTACAGTGGGTCATAATTCGCTAATATCATCTTCCTTTATTTCCGGTGTGTTACTAGACTGATAGAGTGACATGGACGGTAGATTTATCATTTCAATTGTATTTCCAGTTTACATTAAGATTGGCACGTCCGTTGCATCCGAAATTTTAATACGTACACCGTGTCTTGTTTGCTTCACTCTGAGTCAAACTCAGCATTAGCTTACTTGACGAAAGGCCAACACGATACTGCACTTGTCATACTTCTGACATGATATATGATCATCCTCACACTTCCCTCTTCTGAGATGATATATGATCATCCTCACACTTCCCTCTTCTGAGATGATATATCATCATCTTCACACTTCGTTTTGTTGACTTTTTTTTATAATTTCGCCAAAGTTTCAACCTTTTTGTATATTTCCCCCCATCATCCGGATCTTAGCTAGTTCACTGCATGATCGTTTCCATAATTTTGTGTTTTGTTAATATTTCATGACATAATCACACTTTACAGTAATTAAAGAAAGGCTTTACAGTCTTATGCCATTTAAAACGCGTCCTTCAATGAACTATTGTAAACTTTTTGAATGAACCTAAGTGTTGGAATCAACATATAGACTTGCTCCCCACCTCACGCAGGGTCTTAACGGTCCCGACCACCATTTCAAATTTTCCTGCTACTGATTGTTAAGGTAACGGGTCACGAAGATCTTATTAGTGATGAGAGAATAAAGTTCCTTCTGTAGATAAACTGGATCAGATGTTAAATAGGACATAAGTGGTGTTGATTACGTCACACAGGTGAATGTATCACCTTCACGAAACGCCGTCATTAAATCTTAGATTCATTTGGATTAGAACGAAAGATTTATTCCATGCCTCAGATGTTTGGTTTATACTGACATGTTATGGCGTTTATGTACACGGTTTTTTTTGGCAATCTTTTAGAAGTTTGAATTATAGGAAGCTGCCAGGTAAACTGTGTTTCCATGTTCTACCATTTATTGTGTAAACAAACTTACAATGGCTTGATGGAGACAAGTGGGTAACAGGTAGTTGAGCAACACAAGAGTACATTGCATCATCTAACCAGTGATAACGGTGGTTGTTGACATGTAATACAATATTATTCATTGTAAGTTTCTGGACTCTAATAATGCTATACTGTATATACATGGTAATCTTTAGAATGTTTGGTTGTGTTAGGCTGTTGTGGTTATATCGACCAGATATGTGATTTTATAGCCACAATAACAACACGGATGATCCAGAACCATATCGTGACAGTTGTTCATAGCTTTCATAGTTTTCCATTTAACTTCCGTGATGCATTTCTTCCATGAAGAGTTTATCCTTGGAAAGCTGGCTAGGTCTTATGTGGATCAATCATCACTAGTTGTCTCATAGCGACTGTTGAACACCTGACGCAGGAGCAGTAGTAGTGCAGGTGGGGAACATGGTGACACACAGGGTCCTCCGCTGGCACCCTGGACACGGGCCTCCTCCAACACTTGCGGGGACACGTGGTGGACCCCCACCCTCCCCACTGCTAACCTGGGAATGCACCGTGTTACAAAGTGTCTAAGTTTCTACCATTACTAGAATGGAAAATGAGGAATTATATGAAAATTTCAGAATGCATTGGTTTATGTTCATGTGTAGGATAACAAGAAAAATATTTGGTATTAAGAAGATAAATGTGTGTTAGGTAAAATGGTGAGATGAGTACTTAAGTAATGATCAAATATGAGGATTTCGTCACCCAGAGTTGAAGATACTAATGTAAAGACTGGCAATTAAGGAAGGCTAATGATTAGCGTGAAACGCCATGTTATAATAAGGGTTGTTGCTGGAGGTCTTCCCCAACTTACCCAGAAATCTTGAGGGCGAGTGAGGCGAGTCCCTGAGTAAGCTTGGCAGATCTGTGAGCCTCACACACCAGTCGTGGCACACACCCCATCATCCACACTAAACATGCTGGCCTTGTCTTCAGGTTCCTCTTCCCTGACTCCATCTTCAGAGTCGTCTGTGATGCTGGTGTCAGCGTCTTGGGTCCCTCTGGTCGCTCTTGCTGTTCCAGAGTTAATATGAAGTTTCTGGCGTTGGTTGTTAACATGTTTAGCGTTTGCTTACTTGGCTCCGCCGGTGTATCATGCTCTACTGTATCCCGACGTCGCACTTGGCGACCATGACACGCACAGGAAGTAGTGCTGTTGTGCATGGTGCGACCAGTGGAAATAGTATTATCGTTCATGTTGGAGTCCAGGTTATTGCTGACATTCTCATTGTTGATGTTATTATTGTTATTGTTTTCATTGTTATTGTTGTTCCGATTGTTGCTGTTGACATTTGCAACGGCGTTCATGAGGACGTTAACGGTCACGACGCCGAAAGTGAGGAAAGCAAAAACATTGCTGCCGCTTCCCGTGTGTGGCGAGGGTGGTGGGCAGGGGTCGACCTGGCTCACTGTTCCATCATCCTTCAGGGGCAGATAGTGGTACCGGCTGGCCAACATGAGGGGCGCTACACCCGCCGTCGACTGCCCCAGCTGATGGTTGGCGAGGTAGGACCTCTGGCCACGCCGTTTGACTGGTTTTTCACCCATTTTAGATTCCTTAATGATTACTGTAGTATCCTTATTGATTACTGTAGTATATTCATTCACATTGTGATTATCATCTGACCCCGTGTCTGTATCATGGATATGTTTGTTTACCGAGCCATTTGTCTCTGTAAATAGCGGAGTAGTTATGTTCATCGCTGAGTTTTGTGGACGATCCATTTTACCTTCCGATATTACGGACACTTTTGATGACGTGTTCATGAGCTCGTCCTTCTTATCATGGCGCTCTCGAAAATGACTCTGTTTGTCTCTATCGTTTCTGAACACGTCATCAGTGGTCACGTCCCTGTACAAATATGTCGACATGAAGTATGTCACATTAGCAATGCCAGCATCAGGTCGAGCAAAGCCACTACCCGCGGTGTAGCCAACTGCCTTTATAAATGGCCACATTGTGAGGGCAGGTACGTCGTCGGTGGCTGAAGGAGGAGGAGGAGGTTTAGTTGTGAAGGCAGCATTCCCAACTGCTGCCAGGGGACAGTATTGCATAGGTGGATTGGCAGAACCTAGAACCCTACACAACACGAGACCAATGAAGAGCATTACTGTCGCTACTGTGGTCAAGAACCAGATCTTCCAGTTCATTACTGCAGATGTCAGCTGGCTGGAGGCTGGGGAGACAACACAAAGATTAGCATTACTCTCCTTACCTTTCTGGGAAATTGATTTGATCACGAGGTGATCAAATGTCTAAAAGTAACACCAGCTCTGTGGGGCCACAGTCCATTGTCCAGTGAAACAAAGACGAGTACACGCAGCACGCAGGCCACCACACACACACACACACACACACACACACACACACACACACACACCACGTAGGTCAACACACAGCACGCAGGCCACCACACACACACACACACACACACACACACACACACCACGTAGGTCAACACACAGCACGCAGGCCGCCACACACACACACACACACACACACACACACCACGTAGGTCAACACACACACACACACACACACACACACACACATACACACACAGCACGCAGGCCGCCACACACACAGCACGCAGGCCGCCACACACACAGCACGCAGGACGCCACACACACAGCACGCAGGCCGCCACACACACAGCACGTAGGTCACCACACACAAAGCACGTAGGCCACCACACGCACAGCACGTAGGTCACCACACACACAGCACACAGGCCACCACACGCACAGCACGTAGGTCACCACACACACAGCACACAGGCCACCACACGCACAGCACGTAGGTCACCACACACACAGCACGTAGGTCACCACACACACAGCACGTAGGTCACCACACACACAGCACACAGGCCACCACACGCACAGCACGTAGGTCACCACACACACAGCACGTAGGTCACCACACACACAGCACGTAGGTCACCACACAGTACGCAGGCCGCCACACACACAGCACGCAAGCCACCACACACAACATGTAGGCCACCACACAGCACGCAGGCCGCCACACACACAGCATGTAGGTCACCACACAGCACGCAGGCCACCACACACACAGCACGCAGGCCACCACACACACAGCACGCAGGCCACCACACACACAGCACGCAGGCCACCACACACACAACACGCAAGCCACCACACACACAGCACGTAGGTCACCACACGCGTAGCACGCAGGCCGCCACACACACAGCACGCAAACCACCACACACACAGCACGTAGGTCACCACACACATAGCACACAGGCCACCACACACACAGCACTTAGGTCACCACACACACAGCACGTAGGCCACCACACACACAGCACGTAGGTCACCACACAGCACGCAAGCCACCACACACACAGCACGTAGGCCACCACTCAGCACGCAGGCCGCCACACACACAGCATGTAGGTCACCACACAGCACGCAGGCCACCCCACACACAGCACGTAGGTCACCACACAGCACGCAGGCCGCCACACAAACACCACGTAGGTCACCACACACACAGCACGCAGGCCGCCACACAAACACCACGTAGGTCACCGCACACACAGCACGTAGGCCGCTACACACACAGCACGCAGGCCACCACACACACAGCACGTAGGTCACCACACAGCACGCAGGCCGCCACACATACACCACGTAGGCCACCACACACACAGCACGCAGGCCACCACACACACAGCACGTAGGTCACCACACACACAGCATGTAGGCCACTACACACACAGCACGCAGGCCACCACACACACACAGCACGTAGGCCACCACACACACAGCACGTAGGTCACCACACAGCACGCAGGCCGCCACACACACAGCACGCAGGCCACCACATACACAGCACGTAGGTCACCACACACACAGCACGCAGGCCACCACACACACAGCACGCAGGCCACCACACACACAGCACGCAAGCCACCACACACACAGCACGTAAGTCACCACACGCACAGCACGCAGGCCGCCACACACACAGCACGCAGGCCGCCACACACACAGCACGCAGGCCGCCACACACACAGCACGCAAGCCACCACACACACAGCACGTAGGTCACCACACACACAGCACACAGGCCACCACACACACAGCACACAGGCCACCACACACACAGCACGTAGGCCACCACACACACAGCACGTAGGTTTCCACACAGCACGCAGGCCGCCACACACAGCACGCAAGCCTCCACACACAGCACGTAGGCCGCCACACAGCACGCAGGCCGCCACACACACAGCGTGTAGGTCACCACACAGCACGCAGGCCACCCCACACACAGCACGTAGGTCACCACACAGCACGCAGGCCGCCACACACACACCACGTAGGTCACCACATACACAGCACGCAGGCCACCACACACACAGCGCGCAGCCCACCACACACGCAGCACGCAGCCCACCACACACACAGCACGTAGGTCACCACACACACAGCACACAGGCCGCCACACACACAGCACGTAGGTCACCACACACAGCACGCAGGACACCACACACACAGCGCGTAGGCCACCACACAGCACGCAGGCCGCCACACACACAGCACGTAGGCCACCACACAGCACGCAGGCCGCCACACACACAGCACGCAGGCCACCACATACACAGCACGTAGGTCACCACACACACAGCACGCAGGCCACCACACACACAGCACGCAAGCCACCACACACACAGCACGTAGGTCACCACACGCACAGCACGCAGGCCGCCACACACACAGCACGCAGGCCGCCACACACACAGCACGCAGGCCGCCACACACACAGCACGTAGGTCACCACACACACAGCACACAGGCCACCACACACACAGCACGTAGGCCACCACACACACAGCACCTAGGTTTCCACACAGCACGCAGGCCACCACACACACAGCACGCAAGCCTCCACACACAGCACGTAGGCCACCACACAGCACGCAGGCCGCCACACACACAGCATGTAGGTCACCACACAGCACGCAGGCCACCCCACACACAGCACGTAGGTCACCACACAGCACGCAGGCCGCCACACACACACCACGTAGGTCACCACATACACAGCACGCAGGCCACCACACACGCAGCACGCAGCCCACCACACACACAGCACGTAGGTCACCACACACACAGCACGCAGGCCGCCACACACACAGCACGTAGGTCACCACACACACAGCACGTAGGTCACCACACACAGCACGCAGGCCACCACACGCACAGCACGTAGGTCACCACACACAGCACGCAGGACACCACACACACAGCACCTAGGCCACCACACAGCACGCAGGCCGCCACACACACAGCACGTAGGCCACACACACAGCACGCAGGCCGCCACACACACACAGCGCGTAGGTCACCACACACACAGCACGCAGGCCACCACGCCACCGACACACATGCGCGTTTCATATGTGATCTTCGAGCGAGTGTTTGGTTGTTGCTTGATGATCAACCAGTTAAACTTCCTCACACCACCCAGTGTTGGTTACAACCAGCAGCACCCTCCTCTCACCACCCAGTGTTGGTTACAACCAGCAGCACTCTCCTCACACCACCCAGTGTTGGTTACAACCAGCAGCACCCTCCTCACACCACCCAGTGTTGGTTACAACCAGCAGCACCCTCCTCACACCACCCAGTGTTGGTTACAACCAGCAGCACCCTCCTCACACCACCCAGTGTTGGTTACAACCAGCAGCATCCTCCTCTCACCACCCAGTGTTGGTTACAACCAGCAGCACTCTCCTCACACCACCCAGTGTTGGTTACAACCAGCAGCACTCTCCTCACACCACCCAGTGTTGGTTACAACCAGCAGCACTCTCCTCACACCACCCAGTGTTGGTTACAACCAGCAGCACTCTCCTCACACCACCCAGTGTTGGTTACAACCAGCAGCACTCTCCTCACATCACCCAGTGTTGGTCACAACCAGCAGCACCCTCCTCACACCACCCAGTGTTGGTTACAACCAGCAGCACTCTCCTCACACCACCCAGTGTTGGTTACAACCAGCAGCACTCTCCTCATCACCCAGTGTTGGTTACAACCAGCAGCACTCTCCTCACACCACCCAGTGTTGGTTACAACCAGCAGCACTCTCCTCACATCACCCAGTGTTGGTTACAACCAGCAGCACTCTCCTCACACCACCCAGTGTTGGTTACAACCAGCAGCACTCTCCTCACACCACCCAGTGTTGGTTACAACCAGCAGCACCCTCCTCACATCACCCAGTGTTGGTTACAACCAGCAGCACCCTCCTCACACCACCCAGTGTTGGTTACAACCAGCAGCACTCTCCTCACACCACCCAGTGTTGGTTACAACCAGCAGCACTCTCCTCACATCACCCAGTTGGTCTATGAGGATATGTAGATAAATGACGGAAAGAGACGAGGAGAGCAGAGAGGAAAGAACGATGCGGGTTGCCTGCACGTGTGTGAGGAAGTTCGTTAGAAAAAAGTGTTATCGCGCGCGCCGGGCAGGCATGTTGCATGTACACTCGCCACATACTGACTGGTGCCGCGCCGGGCAGGCATGTTGCATGTACACTCGCCACATACTGACTGGTGCCGCGCCGGGCAGGCATGTTGCATGTACACTCGACACATACTGACTAGTACCGTACCTTCAAGTTTCATGGAGTAGTCATATATTTAATCGGTACTTCCTTACCCAGTACAGTACCTGCCTGAGGGAGAGCTGGCTGACGTTCACGAGTTAACATTGCTGAGTAAGGTGACTGTAGCGCTAGTGTTGCCACAGGTCCTGCACCTGCAGGGAGTGGCGCTCTGCTGCCAGCACTGCTGACTGTAATGCTGCGCAGGTCCTGTGACGCGCGCCAGTCGTCACGGTGTGAAGGACCCGCTAGTTGAACCCTTGGTTACTAGGGTAGCGGGAACAGTGATGTGTGTGTAACTAGCAACGACCATCATGGAGGTAAACAGCTCCCTTCTGGTCAAGAGGTCGACCCTCCGTTATATTAACGGCTCCTGGCGTCGACTCTCCTGGTCACATCACTATACACATCCATCATATAAGCTCCTGAACAAATAGGTTAAGGCCAGTATTTGGCTTGCGATCCGCTACCACAACATGACAACGACCGTTCAGATGGTGGTTGTTTGGTGTTGACCCTACCATACAGAGACAGCCATGGTAGATGGTAAATGTACGTGATAGAGGGGATGTACAGCCATGGTAGATGGTACATGTACGTGATAGTGGGGATGTACAGCCATGGTAGATGGTACATGTACATAATAGAGGGGATGTACGGCCATGGTAGATGGTACATATACATAATAGAGGGAATGTACAGCCATGGTAGATGGTACATGTACATGTGGACCCACGGGTGTCCTCAGCTCCTTGAACGAGTTAACGTTAATCGCAAGTGTTGACCTGGGACGAGTTTTTGAGGCAACGCATCAGGTGTACGCACACAGACGCCAACTAAAATCGTAAGACCTCAATATTTAAGTAAGAGTTTCGTAATGATGCTCCATAGATGCTACATACCACCATCACAGACTGGATCTTACATATGCAATAACTCTACCAACCGTCCTACCTTCAGCCAGAAAGCCTTGCTCAGTCTGGCTGGTCCTCACCGGGTCAGAGCAACACTGTGGGTTGGTCTGGCTGACCTGCGAGGTCAGTCAAGACACGCCACACGTCAGACACAGTCGGCTTGTGGCTCTGTGGGCATCTTATATTCCAGCTTGTATTAGCTGGAGTAGCTCGTCAATACGTCTAATTCTGATAATATAATGTTTGCCCATCTTTCCATTCATGTAATTTCTTTGTTAATACAAATTTTCATTCTTGACTCGGGAAAGGTCATGAAAAATTGTATAAGTCAGAGAAGTGTGTTATAATGAGGCTCTGTGTAGCTGATCCACACCCACATCAAGTGAGGCTCTGTGTACGTGATCCACACCCACACCAAGTGAGGCTCTGTGTACCTGATCCACACCCACATCAAGTGAGGCTCTGTGTACCTGATCCACACCCACATCAAGTGAGGCTCTGTGATACACACCACAGGACTAGGAACAATTGTGATGATAATGAAAGTAACAGTCAGCCAGCTTCACTGTCAGTTCGTGTGTCACCATTTGTGCATCTTACAGTTGTTGACGGTCATATCTGGTGTATCACTAGTGCTGTGAGGGAGATACTCTCTGGTGTTGTAATGACACGACGTAAAGGGTTGGCGTCTGTCGCTGGTGGGCGGAACGTTAACAGTTTTCTGTAACTATGATGACTGTCATATCCAACTGTGACGGCAGATGTTCTGTGTGTGGCTCTTGTCACACCAGATGTCCTACGTTTGTCACACATTTCCAACAAAAAGCTCTTAAAAACATTTGATATTTTTATATCATTTTGTTCAGATGTTGCTTTGGAGAGGTCCCTCCTATTGGTTATCCCTTCTGGCAGTTACACGGTGAGTGGGCCACATGATGAGGAGGGAGGGATGAGGAGGGAGGGGTGAGGAGGGAGGGGTGAGGAGGGAGGGGTGAGGAGGGAGGGGTGAGGAGGGAGGGGTGAGGAGCGAGGGGTGAAGAAGACAAACATTTTTATATCAGGATCACCTACGTCATGATACTGGCTCACTGAGGAAGCCACACACACCATACATGACCGAGTCGGCAAAAAAAGGGAAACAAATTTTAATTTCTTGATTGACTGGTCATTTATCCAGTAATGATCACGTTATCATTGTATATCTTAATCTCCTCATCAAAATCACATCTTTGGCCGAAGTTAACAGTAGAAGAGTTAGTTGCTACGGTCAAGAGAAAGGTTTATAATAAAAGGAGATGCACACTGTAGTTGCTTTAATCTTGGTGGTGTGTCATTGCACGTTATGTGTAAATGTATGAATCGTACAGAAATACATGTTGACATAATCTTTACAGAATGACTCTTGCTCAAACTGTAATGTTCGTGTTGTCTGCCATGTAGTTAACACAGTATGTAGGTGTGTAGTGCCCTGATGTGTAGCACAACAGATGATGGCAGGCAAGGACAGGGAGGCGGTGCACCTGCCGGGTTACCGAGAAACACAAGGACCGTTTTGGAGAGTCATAGAAAGATGGTCAGATGGCGGTAGGAGGAAACGGGAGGCTCAGTGAATTATAAGGTGAGGGTATCGTGTGTGAAGCCACAGGAGGACGGCAAAGCATGAGAGTCCCGGCCTAATTTCAGGCAAGTTCTGTAACATCCTGAAGCATCTGTACGGCTGTGAAGGGCTGGCAAGGGAAGCTGCTGCAGGAGAGTGTCGTGGGGAGGATAAATGTAGCATGAGACACCAGCAGACGGCGTGTCAGGACCTGGCCAACTAACCTGACGGTGCAGGAAATGATTTCAACATTGAGATTTCATCTCCTGAAGTAGACTTTGACATAATCTTAATTGAAACTTTCTAATATCAGAATAATTGTTTATCAGTTATAGCTGTTAATTTTCATCAGTTGATTGGAAGTAAATATTCAGACATTTGTAATCAGATAAAGTTTTCGGGAAATTAGATAAAATATTACTGAGATTATAGATAAAATCTGAACTGTATTTGAAAGCTGTGGATATAAACACAGTTAAATTTAGTAAAAATCTTGGAACACGTATGACCCCAGCAGAAGGGGGAAGCCGCGGAACCCACCCCGACAGCCTGGTGAAGACGCGGTCAGTGCCCCGCGTGTAACGGGCGAAGAGGTTCAGCTCACACAGCAGCCGCAGAACACACGTCCTCCATCGCCACCCGTTGCCCTCCCTCTCCTGCAGCACGCTGGGGAACTCCCGGATGAGCGCGTCTCCATGTGAGTTCTCTAACATAAATGGCTCACCAGTCTGCATGCCCACAGCAAGTTCGTCTTTTTCCTCCGGCGAGGCAGGCCTCTGGTGACAAGAACAAGTTCTTTGTATGTGAGGTAAACTTCTGACTTGCCTCTCTTGACCAGTGTAGGAATGACCATGTGTTGGAGAAAGAGTTTTCTGTAAGGAGATTTCTGCGTATCTAGAGTTATGTCGCCACTTCCTTGTGTTGGACGAGTGTGCATCTTGACACGGTGTCTGATTTCCTCCGAACTTAATATCTTTACCGACGAACGAGACTGTGTTCGGCTTAGAAGTTAAAGGTCGAGCGAGAGTGAGGATAGGAACTTCACCGTCATCCACGTCAACGTTGGCATTTTGCTGTTCTATTTGGTTGATCGTGACGGGGACGATGTCAAGCTTAGGTTGTACGCGGTCATCCCCCGCACCTCCGTCCTCGCCTCCGCCGTTAGCGCTGAGGTCATTGTTGTTGTTATTGTTACCGTTGTTATCATTATTATTGTTATTGTTGTTGATAGCGTTCAGGACATTGGCTACGGTCACGGTGATGGACACCATCATGCTCAGGAAGCCGAACACAGAGAGCCTGGAGGTTGCTGGAGGGGACGGGGGGCAGTAGTGTTCACTGATGGTGTTGGCGTAGGAATCCATCGCCACGTATTGGTAGGACGACGTGTGATCCCCATGTTTCCTAGCCTCCCTCACTGGTCGCTGATCCTCATCACTGACTGCTGACGGAAGACTTTCGTTGTAGGTTTGGTGGACACTCACAGACGACTGAAACACTGAAGAATTTTCTTCAGTTGAGGGAGGAGGACTAAGATGTTGAAGCAGAAGGTTCCTGGAGGTAGATAACTGACGTCTAGTGGTTTCATAAGAGAAGCCGACCAAAGCCGAGATGGTCCACGCCATGACCATACTGCTCACTCCCACCACCATACCTGCTGCATCACATATGATGTATATCTATGTATCAAGGTAATGAACAGACCAAAAGTGTCCTTGTGTAACATGGGTTTGTTATTATTAATGATTAGAATAATAATCATTGGTACTGAACAAGAAGTTTAGTCGACGTTGTCTTTGGAAGGTCGTGAAAATCGTTTCAAAACACTTCTAGCTAAACATTAGGTTATAGTTACCATACCTTATGACCATACATTAGGTTATAGTTACCATACCTTATGACCATACATTAGGTTATAGTTACCATAAGTGGTCGTGAACGGGACTACTAATTTCCAGGTACACCTTAACGTTTAAATCAAATTTATTAGTTGGATTCAAATGCTATCCCTCAGTGATTGAAATTTAGATATAAATAAATTGTTCTTACCTACTTGTCGTGTATGTCATCCACGGATGTGCGTGAAGTCAATGTGATTTCGTCCCACAAAAACCCGAGTGACGTGAAGGTACAGCAGAGCATGAACCCAACACCGCCTTGCATGGCCACAGCTCGGGGCCAACTGAGTGATGCAGACAGAGGTCCCGCCTGTTTGTGAAGGTGTCATGAAGCCATTTGTGATGTGAACAAAACATTTACTATACTTTTAGTCACGGTGTGATTTTTCAATTTGCACATTTTTCCTTTATTCAATATGATAGTAAGAATCTCAGAAATCTTTGAAAATATTTTAGATGGTCCTTAAATTGTTTTCTGTGAACAAGATTAGAACATAAGAAAATGAAAACTGTGGAAGGGATACATATCTATGTGCCATTGTCTAATTCCAATATATTACTAACTGTTGTACGTCTTCTATCTCATTCGTGTATCTCCATGACGGTGTGATCATTACACAAAAGTGCACTTGGGAACTTATCGTGTTTCATTTTCCTCGTGTTTTCAACAAATACAAGATCACGCGCATCACTGTTGACCTCTTGCAATATATATTGTTAGTCATCTCCCCTCTCTCCCAATAATTGTTTCAGTCACCAATTATATTACGTTCAGTTTCTGTGTTGTTACATTAATGATAATAGTTTTATTAGAACAGAGCTTGACTTCAAGTTAAAGTAGCACTTTGTTTGGCAATCCGTAGATGTAAACTGTGTGTGTTATGAAATGACGTTCATTTTTCATTGTGGATTTTGACGTTTCCAGGTTGCCATAATTCACCTGTTCATCTCACCTGAAGTCAAACAACATTGTCTTCGGTGCTCACCTGCTGACAGAAGTCTTCGCTCTTCTTCATAATTATGTGGTTCTTCAGAAGACAGAAATTTGAATCCATCAAAATATTGTTCTCCACCAGAACCTTTGACATGCTCAAGCTGAGGTAAGATATGTCTGTTTTTGTATTGCCAACTCTTCAATACCTATTTGGTTATGGTGTGTCATGCCCACCAGGTGTGTCATGCACACCGTGTCATGGCCACCAGGTGTGTCATGCACACCGTGTCATGGCCACTAGGTGTGTCATACCCACAAATTCTGTCGTGGCCACCAAGTATGTCATGCCCGATAAGTGTGGCGGATTAACATTTTTTTCAACTTATTTGTAGTTTTATCGTCTCTTCCGCATCAAAACTTTATTATCTAAAGAGGCAGCCTCTAGTTCAATAAGTGACCCCACCTACTTTTTTTTATTTCGTTTTCATTGGCTGGGAAGGTAATATAAGCGAATATCATTCAGCTTTAAGGGGAATAAAAAGATGCTTTGGAAGGAGATGAATAACGTGCGTAAGACAAAAGAACAAATGGGAACATCGGTGAAGGGAGCAAGGGGGAAGTGATAACAGGTAGTGATGAAGTGAGATGGAGTATTTCGAAGGTTTGTTGAATGTGTTTGACTACAGAGTAGTAGATGTAGGGTGTTTTGGTCGGGGTGGTGTTTGCGACGCGTTTACTGGTTGACAGAATAAGATGTGGGCCACAAGTTCTTCAGAGTAGCATAATTGGTCTATCACCTCAAAATTGTTGGGAACTATTTGTTTAGTGTTACGTAGACTACCTTCTCCGAGTCGGTCTTTTGTTCACTGTGTCACTGCTGGCAATTGGTGTCTGTTAGTGACTCCATGACTGCATTACCCTCCTCTTGATATCTCCTGCATTGTGCCACCTTCTTGTAAGACTTAATTATCGCCTGCTTAGGACCATCTATTGGTGAGATCTACTACTCATTTTTCTGTAGTTTCAAGACAGTCAGTCATAAGTGACATTTGGGCCACTTAGATCTAGTAATGTCGTTTGTTGATGAAGTTTGTCATTAGTTTCCTGCTCGGTGCCAACTGTGGATGGGCTGCTGATCATGTCCTGCAGACTGGCAGTTCTTGTGACCCACAACTGTTTCCTTAGCTTTATATTCCTAATCATCATCTGCACAGTGGAGGTGATGGTGGAGTTAACTAGTTAGATGATGCAGCACATTACTACCAACCACGTACATAGTTGCCTCTCTCCAGGCGGTAGTTACGAGCTTCGTCAAGAGATGGGACTGTGTAGGTGGTTAGGAATCTTCAGAGTAGAAAGTAGTGCTCTGAAATTGTTCGTTAATTTCGGTGATAGATGGCCTTATTAAACACCTGAGGACAGATATTAATTAAGGATGGATATGCAGGAGGTATGTATAACCTGACCAGAAAAATGGCATTCGACAGGAGGCCGGTAATTTTTCTACATAGCTGTCGTACATTGTTGCTTGTCGGTGGCCAAGTACTGATGAACTGCAAACAGTTTTATACAGACATCTGCCGTGGGATGTTTATATGGGTCATTTTTAAGTGGACTGCAGCAGATGGGCGAAATTCTTGTCCATAAACCAAAAGTGAGAGCGATTTCATTACCGACCATCGAAGAGTCATCCAAGCAAGGGCTTTTGACCTAAAGCCAATTGATAAGCAATCACAGGATGAATTTATGCAGAGAACTACCTACCTTTGAGCAAGTTCCATAAGACTGTTCACATGCGCCAAGCCAGGCATGACCAAGAGCCATGATCATCTGTGTAGAGCGCGTCGTGTGTGAGGGAGTCGTTATCTCCTCATGTACAGGGCGAACCCGGGACGAGAAAATCCTATTAGTGAGTGTATTAATGTGTTCCCCTTACCCTCGCCAGCCATCGCTACCCACCAATATTTGCCAACTCGGGGAAACCACAAAACTTCTCAACTCCACAAGGGCGTAACATCCCGTTCCGCACGGTAGCCAACCGCCCCTGTGTGCACAGAGATCTAAGGTTAACTTACCCGGATTTGGACCCCTTGCTGTAGGCGCAGTGTAATGTTTCCAATATAATGAAGCCATGGTGAATGTTGGCATGTAATTTAAGTGGTATTTACCTCGATTATTTGGTGGGGATTTCATATAACTTCCCTGCGGGGAAATTAGTTAGACAGAGTGATGATTTGTGAACGTTGGGAAGATGACTAGCTCGCCCTACTTCTGTATTGACTGGTGGGTGAGGCCAACTGGTGCGGTCGGTACTGCTGCAGCGCTCTCACAGCCCCAGCAGCAGTCACTGTATTTAGGAAGGACCATCGGTCTGGAGTAATGACCAACATCATGGTCTAACATCGTCTGGCTTACAGAGAGAGCCATGATGCGTAGTGAGGGAGGGCCTGTGGGCCTGTCAGCTGCTTGCTGGGATCACTGACACACTCGCCTCAGGGGACGACCACCGTCCTCAGGGTGGCTGGTCCAGTAACTGGTTGTGACGACGGAAACGACTACTATCCTCCGGGATCCACCGGCAGATGGCAGTGATGACTAGCACCACCCACCAGTCACCACTAGTTAGTGGTGGCACTAGAGGCACGGAGACTCAGTGGTGGCAGTAGAGGCACGGAGCGTCGGTGGTGGCAGTAGAGTCACAGAGCGCCGGTGGCGGCAGTAGAGGCACGGAGCGCCGGTGGCGGCAGTAGAGGCACGGAGCATGTGTTGGCAGTAGAGGCACGGAGCCCCGGTGGTGGCAGTAGAGGCACGGAGCCCGGGTGGTAGCAGTTGAGGCACGGAGCGTCATTGCTGGCAGTAGAGGCACGGGGCGTCAGTGGTGGCAGTAGAAGCACAAGCTTCAGTGTTGGCAGTAGAAGCACAGAGCGTCAGTGTTGGCAGTAGAAGCACGGAGCATCAGTGTTGGCAGTAGAGCCACAGAGCGTCAGTGTTGGCAGTAGAAGCACGAAGCGTCAGTGTTGGCATTAGAGACACAGAGCGTCAGTGTTGGCTGTAGAGGCACAGAGCTTCAGTGGTGGCATTAGAGGCATAGAGCGTCAGTGTTGGCAGTAGAGGCATGAAGCGTCAGTGTTGGCAGTAGAGGCACAGAGCGTCAGTGTTGACAGTAGAGGCACGGAGCCTCAGTGGTGGCAGTAGTGGCATGGAGCGTCAGTGGTGGCAGTATTGGCTCAGAGCGTCAGTGGTGGCAGTAGGAGGGTCATTGGTGGCAGTAGAAGAGTCATTGGTATCAGTAAGAACGTAATTGGTGGTAGCAGAGTCACGGAGCATCAGTGGTGGTAGTAGTGGCACGGAGCGTCAGTGGTGGCAGTATAGTCATAGCGCGTCAGTGGTGGCAGTAGAGGCACGGAGCGCCAGTGATGGCAGTAGGAGCGTCATCAGTGGCAGTAGAGGCAAGGGGTGTCAGTGGTGGCAGTAGAGGCATAGAGAGTCAGCGGTGGCAGTAGGAGTGTCAGTAGTGGCAGTAGAGGCAAGGAGTGTCAGTGCTGGCAGTAGAAGCACAGAGAGTCAGTGGTGGCA
Organism: Panulirus ornatus; assembly: GCF_036320965.1. Lineage (NCBI taxonomy): Eukaryota > Metazoa > Arthropoda > Malacostraca > Decapoda > Palinuridae > Panulirus > Panulirus ornatus. The sequence continues at coordinate 170,388 of NC_092257.1, forward strand.
GTAGAGGCACGGAGAGTCAGTGGTGGTAGCAGAGGCACGGAGAGTCGGTGGTGGCAATAGAGGCACGGGGAGTCGGTGGTGGCAATAGAGGCACGGAGAGTCAGTGGTGGCAGTAGAGGCACGGACTACGCTAATGGATTTGTGTTGTGAGGAGGTGATTCGTGTATGAGGGTCAGGGGCACGTGGCCAGAAGGAGGGTCAGGGGCACGTGGCCAGAAGGAGGGTCAGGGGAACGTGGCCAGAAGGAGGGTCAGGGGCACGTGGCCAGAAGGAGGGTCAGGGGCACGTGGCCAGAAGGAGGGTCAGGGGCACGTGGCCAGAAGGAGGGTTAAGGATATATTATAGAAGCTAAACATACCAACCATGTCCTGTTTTTGCCTACTTCTCCTCCTCTTATTCAGCTTCACTTTTTCCCCTGTCTTTTGTTTGTGCACACTGGCCCTTTCTTCTCTTATCTTCCTCACTTACAGCCATCCCATCCTTGTTACTGCCTCTCCTTTGTCCTACCACTCGTCCGTCTGCCACAGCACTTGCCCAACCACCATAGCCGGGCAAACACAAAAGATTATATCACTGTCGAGTTAGAGAAGGATTGTAAATTGCCATTTCTGGACACTGTTATTCACAGGATAGATGAGAATTAAGTTTTTTTTTATTTGTACACAGAAAACCCACCAACAGGTATGATTTTATTCACTGTTACTCGGGTCAACATGTTCTAAATAACAATGCTTGTAATGTTGCTTTCCAGTACATAACACCATCAGTAAGACCTTGGTAAATAGTAGGCCAAATCATGCAACATTGGGAGTGTTTACACGGTCAAATGCAAGGCATGTAAATATATTTATATAGGCCAGACAGGAAGAACTGTAAAGGAGAGGTGTTATAGGCACGGTCATGCAGTACGCAGGGATGACCACGAATATGCGATCGGCTAGACAATGTCATGAAAATGATCACCCTGGCCACAGATCTTGAAAATCCCGTTATTCTATACCCCTCTGCTGATTATACCACACGTAACGTCATTGAATCTGTCTTAATTGATAATAGTTAGAACTTTAATTTGTCCCCAGGCAATTTCAAAGCTCATCCTAGCATTAACCAAATCATTATGAGAGAACTGAAAACACACGAAAGTTGTTCAAGACACACCCAGCTACCCAGGTCATCCCCCGCCATGTGACCCTCCTTAATCACTCTCCCTTACAACGGTTACTGCTAGACATAGCAGACAGTGGTTGGTCTAGATAAATTGGTGTTGTAAGGCAGGAACCAACTGTGATGTTGGGATTGAAATAACTTTAAGTACTGCCATCTGACGAGGTGGCTTGCCTCCACGAAACATGTCGTGCCACATGTATAGAAAAATTTCATGTTAAATAGAATTGTATGAACCCCTACTGAAGTGCGATTTCACCTTACTATCATTAAGGACAAGTGTGATCATCATATCTGTATGTGTGTGTGTGTGTGTGTGTGTGTGAATGGGAATTGAAATTACAGTGAACAGTGAAATCTTTATATGGACTGATAGAACAAAATATGTGGTTCAGATATAATGAAAATTGATGCTCTAACAAAGATGAAATAATGCTGATTGGAATGTGGTGTGTGTGTGTGTGTGTGTGTGTGTGTGTGTGTGTGGTGACGGTCCGGCCGGCCGGGAGTGAGGGAGGGGAGGATAATGTGAGGAGCACATGTATGGCTGTCGTCTATAGGTACACCAGCAACACTAGAAGGAGTTTGTACAAGATCTGACGTTGGTGCTCCTCCCTCAATATTAAAATTGATATGTGTTAGTAGGAGCCTCTTGTGTGTGGTCCAGGGGCAACATCCGACCCCATGGTCAGGGGTACAGCTCTTGTGGTATGATGGAGGGAGTTGTCTGTGGCGAGTGGAGGAACAGTTGCTTCTGGGAACATTATAATGTTTATCTCACTCTGCACGACAACTTGCCAGCAGAACCTCTGTATGGTTGCAGGTTGTGATATGTAAACAGAGCTACTTCAATTATGCTTGTACTATATGGTGAAAGGAAGGAAATGAACCTCGGGTATAATATTCAATCATTTTTTTATTCATTTCAGCACAAGATCAACATTTAACAGTCAGTAGATAACAGCATTTGTCCTAGTGTCTACATCCACCTCACTACGACATGACACAGGGGCCGCTACACCCTACACAAGCTGCAACACACACACACACACACACACACACACACACACACACACATTCTTCACTCTATCCTGTTGTATTCACATACATATACACTCATTTAGAGGAACAAACACACAGACAGACACATACACACAAATGCACTTTGTGCTTCGCATAAACTTGCATTTTGCCATTAAGCTTGACTAGCAGCGAATCATGGCCAATTATCAAGCTTAACCAGCTCCCAGTGACAGATCATTAGCCAACCATCGAGCCAGGTCAATACCCTCACTAACTCCAACGTGCACCTACGTGACCACCACTACCCTAGTACACAACCCGTCACCAGGTGTGCTCTACACATCTGGTATGTTCACTACAACTGTTCTCGTCACCATCCACAAGATGCATCAGTCCATGGGACATCAAACCACCTCATAAATAAACACAAGCATTATGTACACATCCAAGATGTGTAAATTAAGATAAGCCTGCTGCACCTGTACGCCACTCAGCCATACATACACCCACATACATAAAGTTTCACTCGGCACACACACACACACACACACACACACTATTAACACTGGAACGCTGGTAGACGGACGCTTCCTGAAATTAAGCAATTGATTCCATTACTGAAACGTGTACATCTTAAGTGAGAGGCAGCAGGTCGTGGGTCTGGAGGGACCAGTGACAGGTCGTGGGTCTGGAGGGACCAGTGACAGGTCGTGGGTCTGGATGGACCAGTGACAGGTCGTGGGTCTGGAGGAGACAGTGACAGGTCGTGGGTCTGGAGGGACCAGTGACAGGTCGTGGGTCTGGAGGAGACAGTGACAGGTCGTGGGTCTGGAGGAGACAGTGACAGGTCGTGGGTCTGGAGGAGACAGTGACTGGTCGTGGGTCTGGAGGAGACAGTGACTGGTCGTGGGTCTGGAGGAGACAGTGACTGGTCGTGGGTCTGGAGGGACGAGTGTGTTTGGCATGACAATGGTAGGCTGTGTTTGAGGCGGGGAGTGCGTGGCGTAGGGAGTGTTAGGTAGGTGTGTATGGGGAGGGTGAGAAGCTTGGCATTAGGTAGATATTGTAGTATATTAACACAGACACTTGTGAAGAGTGTAGACGGAAGGAAGCCTGACAGTAGACGGTCATCTTTTGGTAGATATATCAAAGCGTCCACACTCACGCATACTATGATAACATGATGAAGATACATCGGTCATGTCTTATTGATTTTCGAGGCTGCCACTCAAACCATTACGTTTAGAATGTAAGGAAGATCATACTGCCAGAAAGAACTGTGACACTCGTCAGAGTACTCGATGTACATATATCGATCATACCCGCCTCCTGATTATGCCTTCCTAACTATATCCACCTCCTGACTGACTATACTACACCGGCAGCCCCCGTGTGGCATCCATCCCGGACAGCTGCTACAGACAAGCTAGATATATGTACAATTACTGAAGCATTCTTGCCTGCAGTGTAACAAATGAAGCGGCTGAAATGTGAATATATTGAGACTGAACAAATCGTGGATGTAACTAGTTCTGAAAGATAGGAGTGAGCAGAGAGGATGAATATGTATATGTCTTGAATGTCATAATACATGGCCTACCAACCAAAAGGCACAAACAAAATTTAAGATAAATTGTTTGTTGTGAGCCAGAGTGTTTATATATATGCTCGTACCAACAGTGATGAACATAAACTATTTAGGGAAGACATGGCAAGGGAAACGTCACAACATTCAGGTATCAAGAATGGTCTCAGCAACATACAGACTCCTACAGGCATTCCCAGTCATCCTCAGACACAGGAAAGATGAAAGTTCCATACACGATAGACATACAAGCTCACAGAATGAAGTTGTCTTGGGCACAGAAACGTCAGACACGCACACGCTCTCACAAGAACATGGCAACATATTACTGTCAACTTAAGAACATTCACCACAATATAAAATAATATGAAACACTGAGGAAACACAAATGCTTCCAGGACAGCAGGTAACAGACGTAGTCATAACATTTCTGTACGAGTTATTGTTCATTAACGTCCTCTATGGAAATATGGAATACAATGTGCCGTCACATTAACACCTACACTAGTTAATGTCTCACTGAAACTCCCTCAAGTGGCAATATTGTAACGTACATAAGGAAAACTCTCCAAAACAAACCAATAACATACCATATATCTTCTACACAACTTCTATATCTATTATTTTGCCAAGATTTGGGATTGATCACAGAATTCTATGGAAAAGTTTGACAGTCACTAGAACACAAGTTTACATGTAGAATGTAGCAATTAAACAGTTGTTCAAGACTGGTATCATTATTGCTGTCTTAGGTTCAGTATACAACCTGCATCATGTTTTTTTCACCTGCCAAAAGAGACTGCCTCAAACTGCACTGCCAGCGAAGTAATCCTGGAGGAGTGCCATACAGTTGTGTTACTGTAAGCTGTGCCTCCTCCTCCAGCTAGACAGCACCATGCTCATACTACCGTCCGTCAGTATGTATGTTATGTGGGTGTAGTTAGTGTCGTGTTATAGTCATCAGACACAAGTCACGGTGGTGCCGTACCCACAACGAGGAGACACTGAGGCTTGCAGAAAGTGTTAAGCCTGGCAGTAATGCAGTAACTGCCTCTGTGACAAGCCAACAAAACATGAAGGGTTAAGACTGGATTGTCACATTCAGTTGCGCAACATTTCACTTGTAACAAATTCACGTTCTTACTGTAATGTGCTAACATGGTTGACCGTTCTTACTGTAATATGCTAATATGGTTCTTACTGTACTGTATTGATAGTGCAGAACTTTTGCTGTATTTGGTTACCAGTGAAGGTGGGTTGTGGAACTGGTGTATGTGGTCGTAGGCACACAACTCACAGCTTGGTAAGAATTTGTATCAACAAGACAATCAACTGCCCATATTACCTTAACAAACTCTCCCTTAACATGAAAACATCTTTCATAATGTATGAATAATGGCGAGTGTGGTAAATCTTGTTTACAATAAACACATATATACATACAGCACCAGTGCCTCACGGTACACACTGCTCATCACCGTAAACATAAAAATATCAAACACAATTACAAGGATATCATCATCATCATCATCATCATTCCGTCTCACAATTTCATGTGGTGCATTTTGTTTGTTTGTTGAGACCACTGGCACCTGAATGCTTATTCAAGGCCATTTCATCAACGATATATATATATATATATATATATATACACACACACACGAATAAAGTGCATATGAACGCGCACCTTCATAGAACATACAAACCTCCAACAGCCAGGATCGAATCCGGGACCCCTGTGCAAGAGACAGGCATGCTAACCGCTAGGCTATGGGACTGTATGATAAGAAACAACTATTCGAAATACTAAGTACCCGAATACCCTTCGTCTCACAATGGTGAGCAACGGGGTCTATACTTGGTTATTTCCGAACAGACGCACATAGCCAGCTGATAGCGTTTTAACGAACCTAACTGTACAACACGGAGGTATATGAATACGAATAATACAGTCCCATAGCCTAGCGGTTACATGCCTGTCTCTTGCACAGGGGTCCCGGGTTCGATCCTGGCTATTGGAGGTTTGTATGATATATATATATATATATATATATATATATATATATATATATGTATATATATATATATATATATATATATATATATATATATATATATATATATATTGGAAGGGATCACAATTTTGCGCGTGATCAAGATATTCATATGAGTCCACGGGGAAAATGAAACACGAAAAGTTCCCAAGTGCACTTTCGTGTAATAATCACATCATCAGGGGAGACACAAGAGAGAAATATAACAGTCAGTTGATATACATCGAAGAGACGAAGCTAGGACGCCATTTGGTAAACAATCACATGTTTACCAAATGGCGTCCTAGCTTCGTCTCTTCGATGTATATCAACTGACTGTTATATTTCTCTCTTGTGTCTCCCCTGATGATGTGATCATTACACGAAAGTGCACTTGGGAACTTTTCGTGTTTCATTTTCCTCGTGGACTCATAGGAATATATATATATATATATATATATATATATATATATATATATATATATATATATATATATATATATATATATATATATATGCAGAACCTTCACCGTAAAGAGATATATGCAACAATCACCACTGGAAAGAGACTGTATAAATAGTGAGTACTTTCGTTTATTCCATCCTCAGACATAGTGGGTGAGGCAGATACTTTTTTAGATGGTCTGACCTCTGCTTGCTCTGACACGAGCCTTTGCCTGTTGATCATTATGTAACTACGTCCTTTGGCCATTTTAAATGTGATAAACTGTTAATTGAAATAATCATCAAGTATCCAGCAAAATAGCCCTGTCCACACACAATGTAGGGAGAGGATACCCAATTTATCAGCCAGCCCACAGTGGATGATGAACAGCCACGTTGACTATGGACCGACAGCCGATCAATATTCGCACCTACGTGGCCTCGACCCCGTGCTGGCCCGGGAATGCGTCACGGTCACCAATAATAACCGCTACACCACGGAGGTCAATATATCTGTACCAAGTCCAGCCCTCAACACCTGGTACCAGTGTTACAACCCTCAACACCTGGTGCCAGTGTTACAACCCTCAACACCTGGTGCCAGTGTTACAACCCTCAACACCTGGTGCCAGTGTTACAACCCTCAACACCTGGTGCCAGTGTTACAACCCTCAACACCTGGTGCCAGTGTTACAACCCTCAACACCTGGTACCAGTGTTACAACCCTCAACACCTGGTACCAGTGTTACAACCCTCAACACCTGGTACCAGTGTTACAACCCTCAACACCTGGTACCAGTGTTACAACCCTCAACACCTGGTGCCAGTGTTACAACCCTCAACACCTGGTGCCAGTGTTACAACCCTCAACACCTGGTACCAGTGTTACAACCCTCAACACCTGGTACCAGTGTTACAACCCTCAACACCTGGTGCCAGTGTTACAACCCTCAACACCTGGTACCAGTGTTACAACCCTCAACACCTGGTGCCAGTGTTACAACCCTCAACACCTGGTGCCAGTGTTACAACCCTGAACACCTGGTACCAGTGTTACAACCCTCAACACGTAGTCCTAGTATAGTTACTGGGGAGGCATCATACATGGTGGGAATGGTTTGGTCTTTCTTTCCGCGGGGTGAGGGTAGGGGAGCAGACGGGTCAATAATCTTGGTGAAAAAGTAAATTAAGCTGATCAAAGCGAGCGTCGGCAACAGACGTTGTGGGTCCTGGGGTAAAGGCATGAGAACCTTCCTCCTGTTGACCTGTGTTCTCTAACAGACTTAATTTGTTTATTGAGACCGGCGGAAACAATGGTAAACTACATCATCATCATCCCAGTGAACGTTGTATTTATCCTCCTGCGTTGTTTCAACTTTTGCCTGGATGGATTTGAGCTGCAATTATTATGAGTTTGGGTAATTTATGAATTCAACAAAAATTTGCAATCCTTTATTTTTTATTTGTAGATTTTACACTGTATCGTCGCCTTCCTTTATTTGTATCAGTCATGTTATGAGTCATGTTATGACTCATGTGATCAGTCATGTTATGAGTCATGTTATGAGTCATGTGATCAGTCATGTTATCAGTCATGTGATCAGTCATGTTATCAGTCATGTGATCAGTCATGTGATCAGTCATGTGATCAGTCATGATATCAGTCATGTTAGCGTTTCCCGCCACATGATCACCGGATCTGTGGTGTAAGTTGTCAAGTGTCAAGACACAAAGGTCAGTAAGAAGGTCACACTGTGTATAGTGAGACAGTGTTGGTCACGGACCTTCATGTAACATAACACATTACCAGTTTGGGTTAGGTTAGGTTAGGTTAATGTTTTGCCTTGACCAAACATTATAACACTACAAGTGTCTGGTAAATAAAGTGGTTACACACAAGAAGACACAACACCAGAACTGTACCACCACACTACCTGCCATCACTGACCACCACATTTTGAACATCTTGAGCAGCACAGTACGAGCGTTGAGCATGACGGGACGGCATGACCATGAGTGTATGACCCTCATGCATGATGACGTGTCCTATGATCTGTCCCTCATGACCAGGTCATTATGCTCGTGTGTCGTGAGGTCAAACTTACAAGATTCAGGTAGAGGCAACTGATGTGGTCATGTGTCTTGTTCTAACACAACAAAGTTAATATATTTCAGTGAGAAATGTCGTAACAACATCAGTAAACTCAATAAACACATCCCGTAGTATTGTATATACGGCACTATAGCATATTCTACAGTAAAGTATATTTTTCAATATAGCATATTTTCCAGTATATCCTGCAGGATATTGTAGTATAGTGTAGTTATCCTGCAGGATGTTGTATGTTGTAGTGTAGTAGTTATGTTATTGTAGTGTTGTAGTTATCCTGCAGGATTTTGTATATTGTAGTGTAGTAGTTATGTGTATTGTAGTGTTGTAGTTATCCTGCAGGATTTTGTATATTGTAGTGTAGTAGTTATGTGTATTGTAGTGTTGTAGTTATCCTGCAGGATTTTGTATATTGTAGTGTAGTAGTTAACGTTGCTGACCATGGGTCATGCACCGTCTCGCCCAACTCGAGTCCCGCACGCACCCCAACCCTTCATCCTCTCATTCTGGTCGAAACATATCTTCATATCCAATATGAAGGCTAAAGCCATACTTCACGGAAACATCTTCATATCCAATATGAAGGCTAAAGCCATACTTCACGGAAACATATCTTCATATCCAATACAGATTCATCTGTCCTTCTAAACTGGGATGACCTGAGAAGCAGAGAGAACCAAGTTATACATGTACCGGTCTCACCTGTTACCTCATCTACCACGACATCTTGCCCCGCCCACTGACACCTTCCTCTCTTCCGAAACCTTTAGGCAGGTTTACATATTTCTTAACCTTATCATATATATTTCTTAACCTTATCACATATATTTCTTAACCTTATCTCATATATTTCTTAACCTGAACACATATGATATATTTTTTAGTAACAGCTGGCCTCAGATACATACAAATCATGCACAGAATTGAGTTATGAAGCAGATTCGACAATGGTGTTTTTAACATAATTTCTAGACTTAAAAGCATCATTACAGATGTTGAAATCAATATCTTGGCGAGATGATGTGAACAACATACTTCATCAATATGTTGACTTGATAGAGATTTTGATGAAATGTATTGTGAAGTAAGTGGTGTGAATCACTCCGCCAAGTTCAAAGATTACCGAGAAAGAAATGTACAGATCTCTATTAGATATCATCATCAATATGAATAACGAAAGATATATATTGAATATTATCATCGATATGAATAATGAAAGATATCATAAAATTATCATCAATATGAATAATGAAAGATATCTATTAAATATTATCATCGATATGAATAATGAAAGAATAGAATCATGTTTGTATAAGCCAGACACCATCTTCCACTCACAACTTCTACTTTCATGATGACAATCAAGGAAAATGTTAATGGTGTCCAGAGTGTTAGTCACACTCTTGTATTGATGCTCAAATATAAAAAATAATATATATCAAGATCTTATCCTTCATATGGTTCAACATATCTACCACCTTAGTCCACCTTCTGTAACACTAAAGCAATTACTGCCAACAATGATTAGAACAGTATTGTCCTTCCCTACAGTATTGTCCTTCCCTACAGTATTGTCCTTCACATCAGTAATTTCCTTCCCTAAACTATTGTCCTTCCCTACAATATTGTCTCTACCTACAGTATTGTCTCTTCCGACAGTATTGTCTCTCCCTACAGTATTATCCTTTCCTACGGTATTGTCCTTCCCTACAGTACTGTCCTTCCCTACAGTATTGTCTCTCCCTACAGTATTATCCTTACCATAGTATTCTCCTTCCCTCCAGTATTGTCTCTCCCTACAGTATTATCCTTTTCTACAGTATTGTCTCTCTCTACAGTATTGTCCTTCCCTACAGTATTGTCTCTCCCTACAGTATTATCCTTACCACAGTATTATTTCTCCCTGCAGTATGGCCCTCACTACAGTGAATACCTCATTGAAACTTGTCAAGTCGTAGGCGTTAATGTGACATTTGAATATAGCAGTAACTCATTAACGGCTCTTCCAACATAGAACCAACCGTAGATTGATGGTAAAAAAAAAAAAAAACCAGGTTCCTGCGTTATTTCATGGAAGGTTTGTTATGATAATGAATGTGGAAGATACATTGACAAATGTGCTCCTTTTCTACATGTAAGGCAATCTGACCGTTACAATTGATTTCAACAGAATTTCTATGTATCTGAAGCCAGTTGTCATCTAAAAATATATCATACGTGTTGAGCTTAACCTTATGTGATAAGGTTAAGAAATATATGTGATAAGGTTAAGAAATATGTAAACCTGCCTAAAGGTTTCGGAAGAGAGGAAGGTGTCAGTGGGCGGGGCAAGATGTCGTGGTAGATGAGGTAACAGGTGAGACCGGTACATGTATAACTTGGTTCTCTCTGCTTCTCAGGTCATCCCAGTTTCGAAGGACAGATGAATCTGTATTGGATATGAAGATATGTTTCCGTGAAGTATGGCTTTAGCCTTCATATTTTTTCACAAAATTTTGTTCTCTTATTTCGTATCATTTATTCATTTATTATACTTTGTCGCTGTCTCCCGCGTTAGCGAGTTGCGCATGGAAACAGACGAAAGAATTACCCAACCCACCCATACACATGTATATACACACACGTCCACACACGCACACATACATACCTATACCTCTCAACGTATACATATATATACACACACAGACACATACATATATACACATGTACATAATTCATACTGTCTGCCCTTATTCATTCCCGTCGCCACCCCACCACACATGAAATGACAACCCCCTCCCCGCGCATTTGCGCGCGGTAGCGCTTGGAAAGGACAACAAAGGCCACATTCTTTCACACTCAGTCTCTAGCTGTCATGTATAATGCACCGAAACCACAGCTCCCTTTCCACATCCAGGCCCCACAAAACTTTCCATGGTTTACCCCAAACATTTCACATGCCCTGGTTCAAACCATTGACAGCACGTCGACCCCAGTATACCGCATCGTTCCAATTCACTCTATTCCTTGAACGCCTTTCACCCTCCTGCATGTTCAGGCACCGATCACTCAAAATCTTTTTCACTCCATCTTTCCACCTCCAATTTGGTCTCCCACTTCTCCCCGTTTCCTCCACCTCTGACACATATATCCTCTTCGTCAATCTTTCCTCACTAATTCTCTCCATGTGACCAAACCATTTCAAAACACCGTCTTCTGCTCTCTCAACCGCACTCTTTTTATTACCACACATCTCCCTTACCCTTTCATCACTTACTCGATCAAACCACCTCACAGCACATATTGTCCTCAAACATCTCATTTCCAGCACATCCACTCTTCTCCGCACAACTCTATATATACAAATGGATTTGCATGTAGCATTTATGGATCTGCAGAAGGCATATGATAGAGTTGACAGAGATGCTCTGTGGAAGGTATTAAGAATATATGGTGTGGGAGGCTAGTTGTTAGAAGCGTTGAAAATTTTTATCGAGGATGTAAGGCATGTGTACGAGTAGAAAGAGAGGAAAGTGACTGGTTCTCAGTGAATGTCGGTTTGCGGCAGGGGTGCGTGATGCCTATGGTTGTTTGATTTGTTTATGGATGGGGTTGTTAGGGAGGTGAATGCAAGAGTTTTGGAGAGAGGGCAAGTATGCAGTCTGTTGTGGATGAGAGAGCTTGGGAAGTGAGTCAGTTGCTGTTCGCTGATGATACAGCGCTGGTGGCTGATTCATGTGAGAAACTGCAGAAGCTGGTGACTGAGTTTGGTATAGTGTGTGAAAGAAGAAAGCTGAGAGTAAATATGAATAAGAGCAAGGTTATTAGGTACAGTAGGGTTGAGGGACAAGTCAATTGGGAGGTAAGTTTGAATGGAGAAGAACTGGAGGAAGTGAAGTGTTTTAGATATCTGACAGTGGATTTGGCAGCGGATGGAACCATGGAAGCGGAAGTGAATCATAGGGTGGGGGAGGGGGCGAATGTTCTGGGAGCGTTGAAAAATGTGTGGAAGTCGAGAACGTTATCTTGGAAAGCAAAAATGGGTATGTTTGAAGGAATAGTGTTTCCAACAATGTTATGTGGTTGCGAGGCGTGGGCTATAGATAGAATTGTGCGGAGGAGGGTGGATGTGCTGGAAATGAGATATATAAATAAATTTGTATATTTTTTTATTTGTTTATTATACTTTGTCGCTGTCTCCCGCGTTAGCGAGGTAGCGCAAGGAAACAGAAGAAAGAATGGCCCAACCCAACCACATACACATGCATATACATACACGTCCACACAGGCACATATACATACCTATACATTTCAATATATACATACATAAACATACACAAACACATACATACATGTACATGTACATATTCATACTTTGCCCTCAGCCATTTCCGTCGCCACCCCGCAACACATGAAATGACAACCCCCTCCCCCCGCACGCGCGCGAGGTAGCGCTAGGAAAAGACAACAAAGGCCACATTCGTTCACACTTAGTCTCTAGCTGTCATGTATAATGCACCGAAACCACAGCTCCCTTTCCACATCTAGGCCCCACAAAACTTTCCATGGTTTACCCCAGCACTTCACATGCCCTGGTTCAATCCACTGACAGCACGTCGACCCCGGTATACCACAGCGTTCCAGTTCACTCTATTCCTTGCATGCCTTTCACCCTCCTGCATGTTCAGGCCCCGATCTCTCAATATCTTTTTCACTCCATCCCTCCACCTCCAATTTGGTCTCCCACTTCTTGTTCCCTCCACCTCTGACACATATATCCTATCTGTCAATCTTTCCTCAGTCATTCTCTCCATGCGACTAAACCATTTCAATACACCCTCTTCTGCTCTCTCAACCACACTCTTTTTATTACCACACATTTCTCTTATCCTTTCACTACTTACTCGATCAAACCACCTCACACCACATATTGTCCTCAAACATCTCATTTCTAACACATCCACCCTCCTCCGCACAACCCTATCTATAGCCCACGCCTTGCAACCACATAACATTGTTGGAACCACTATTCCATCAAAAATACCCATTTTTGCTTTCGGAGATAATGTTCTTGCCTTCCACACCTTTAACGCTTCCAGAACCTTCGCCCCCTCCCCCACCCTGTGACTCACTTCCGCTTCCATGGTTCCATTCGCCGACATGTTCACTCCCAGGTATCTAAAACACTTCACTTCCTCCAGTTTCTCCTTCGACTTCACACCCTAACTAACACGTCCCTCAACCCACTAGACCTAATAACCCTGCCTTTATTCACATTCACTCTCAGCCTTTTCCTTTCATACACTCTTCCAAACTTAGTTACCAACTTCTGCAGTTCCTCAATCGAATCCACCAACAGTGACCCATCAGTAAACAACAAGTGGCTCACTTTCCCGGCACTCATCCCCCACAGACTACACACTTACCCTTCTCTGGTCTGTCTCCAAGCTTCGTATTAATCTCGCTCATCATCCCATCCATAAACAAGTTGAGCAAACATAGTGACATCACACACTCCAGCCACAGATCAACATTGAGCCTGCAATATACAGCTCCCAGACAGTATGTGCCTAGGATCGTACCACGTCTTACAGGATAAGGAATTACGGTGTGTCGTACTCTGACCAATGGTCAATAACCAGTAACGCTGAGCACAGTCATTATTCCCGTAACGCTAACCACATTTAATAGCCCCGTAACGCTGACCACACTCGATCATTTTCAAATATCTTGTTCATCGTCACCATTTCCTAAAACATTCTTGCTGGAACCTAATTGTGTTTACTTTTAGAATAGTTATCACCCTCTGATATGTGTGTGTGTGTGTGTGTGTGTGTGTGTGTGTTTTCCTTCTATAAGTCGTGTTTGGGTGGTTCTGGGCGAGACGTGAAACTTGGTCAGCCACACAACCCAGTCTGGGGTTAAGGTCATCATCAACAACAACAGGTTATCTACAACGCCTGACCTTTGATGAACTACTGTAAGAACAACTTTGTTGTGATGACTAACTTATATTATGCAACAGACAACAACCAGGTTGTTATGAAGGAAGGGAGGCGCTGCAACGATGGTTGTGAACGACGGAACAACTGACACTAGGCGATTATACGTGACAACTGACAGTTGTGAGTGAAAAGGTTGTGATAATGATGGAAGAGAACATGTGAAGGTGATGATGGTTGTGTAATAGAAGGTATTATAATCTAAGCCTGGGTTATATTACAAAGTGAGTGAGTGGTAACGGTATGTTAGGATACGTTACATATGTTAGTTGCTTCGTTATTATTTTGATAGTGATGTCATTAGCCAGTTCTAGTAGCGGGTAAGATGGGCGGGGAGTCAGGCAGTAGAATGGCCATACTTCCGGCCGTCAGTACAGACAGGCAGTCATGATGTCAATGAACTGGTCGTTGAGTGATCACCGTTGATGATACAATCTAACGAGTGAGCGATTATAACTCTAGTTATTACATTGTACGTACGAACCAGTTAGTGGGTGCATGTGACGTCATGAGTCAGCTGAGTGATTTGTACCATGAGGCGAGTCTGCCAGCCCCGGTCGTCAACACCCGCGTTCGCAACGTTTGACATGTGAACATAACAGTACAAGTGTGGTGACCATATAATGAAGAACACTCAGATGGACATAAAGTGACGGAATACCTATAGAACCTTACAGCGAGTCACATATACACAGATACAGGCTCTGAGGAGCCACAGGTATCTTGTAGGTCGATGGAAGTTTGTGTCGTACCCCAAGCTGTGACTCAGGTAGGACCTGGTTCAGCGGCGCTGAAACACAACTCACTAACTGCTTCCGCAATTTTCTAATGAGTTCCCTCGACGTACTCTTTGTCCTATGATTTCTGGTCATCAAGGACAGCCTTAAACCTATGGAAAACACTGGATTTTCTGTATATTACCCTGCTGGGGACGAAGCTGTGTGGCACCCTGAGCGATCTGGATCCTAAACTAACAACCATAAGACATGTTTTCCCAAAATGATTCGGGAAAAACATTCCAGTACGTTAGTTCCAGATCCCCATGGCTGCTGGCGTCACATTGCACCTACATCCCAGGGTATAGCATTAACTAATCTACGGGGTGAGGTGGCACGCGAGTTTTGCCCTTACCTGAGACACGACAATAAGGCTGATGCTAACCTCACTAAGGGTGGGAAAGGGAGGCGTAAAGACTGTTTGGTTAAGTCACAAAACTCACGCGTCAAATCACACATATTGCACAGAAGTCGGAGTCTCATGTGGTAACTGGACTGTACAGTTTCGTTGGTGAGGAGAAGGTAAACTGTGCACCATAGATGATCACACTTATGATGATAAGATCCTCACGTCAAACAACTGAACATCTGGTGTTACAACACCACCAACGTAAAGATGTACATCATACACACCAGTAAGGAACCTCCACCAAGCGAGGGAATCCCTGGAACCGTAATATTCCTGGAATCATGAATTCATAAACTACAAGAACCAAGGGTGTTCAGGAAGAGGGGAACTCAAGGAACCAACAATTCCAGGACCAGAAAAGCCTCTAGAATAGTTTGTGAGGATCACAATCATGAACATCATCGTACAACACACAAGTTGTTTGTCTGGACATGCAGGAAGTGTGGTAGATGATGACTGATACGTGGCGGCATATGTGTATTTCTGGAAAACTATGAATCTTGATACTTGTATCCAGTCATCATTATCACAACCTTGACATATCTGACAAGCCTTCGTCAAAGTAATTAACATACGTAGCCAGTGATTATATAACCAATGTCAAAACAATGCGTTGTATCATTCAGTAAAGATGAGTTTTTTTTTGGAAAGCAACGTGATGCTATGATGATTATGTACTTGAAGTAAGTCTAACCAAGAAGTATGATGAAGTATACTACAACATTTCACTTACTATATCATCATCAATTAGAAATAACCGAGACACACTGTGCCAAGCTGGACTGGACAAAGGACAACAATGTAAAGATGTCAGTAGTCCGGTGTAGAGTAAGTCTTGCTAGTAAGGAGGAGTAATGAAGGAGAGTTGTAACAACCAGTGTTGTAGTAGAGTAAGCAACGGTTGAGAACTTCTAGCAAGGTGTCAGGATATACAGGGAGGAGTGTGGGGAGTGAGTGCTCTCAGTGAATCATTACACAATCAGTATTCCTGGGACTGAGTGAGTGGGTCAGTGTGGTGGGCGTGCGTGGACTACCTACCAACATATATACAAAATGAAACAGCCTAACGTACGTGGCTCTGCTGTGACTACTACTACGTAAGGCAAAGATTAATGGGAACAAAATGCTCTCAGTGATAGTGTACTATCATATGGTGTACCATGATATCATGTACCATGTTATGGTGTACCATAGTATGGTGTACCATGTTATGGTGTACCATGTTATGGTGTACCATGTTATAGTGTACCATGGTATGGTGTATGCATGAAATGTGTGTCGAAGGTAAGTAAACGCTAGTATGAAAGCAAACTCTGACATGAGTTTGTTTATATAGCAATCAGTAAGGTTGTGGGAAGTGACTATACTGACAGTGAGATCTGGCAGGGTCAGGTTAGTGTATGTATGGAGTGGCAACGTTGGTTCGTAGGTCAGTGTAAGGACGGAGTAAGTGTTCACACAGTATGTGCATGTGAGGTCACCCACCCTTTTGGGGAGCGAGTGTTTATGATCCACAAAGAATGGCTGTTTTCATATCCTGGTGACAGAGAATGATCCTTCACGAGCGCCAGTGGGAATAAGATCTGGCCTCGGGTTTATGCAAGTGATCGCCAGAGTCGGCATAACTGCGTCCTTCATGATAACAATTGCCTTGCCGTCGCTAGGTCAAGCCAGTGCTGCACACCCTCGCTAGGTCAAGCCAGTGCTGCACACCCTCGCTAGGTCAAGCCAGTGCTGCACACCCTCGCTAGGTCAAGCCAGTGCTGCACACCCTCGCTAGGTCAAGCCAGTGCTGCACACCCTCGCTAGGTCAAGCCAGTGTTGCACACCCTCGCTAGGTCAAGCCAGTGCTGCACACCCTCGCTAGGTCAAGCCAGTGCTGCACACCCTCGCTAGGTCAAGCCAGTGCTGCACACCCTCGCTAGGTCAAGCCAGTGCTGCACACCCTCGCTAGGTCAAGCCAGTGCTGCACACCCTCACTCACGTCGTCACTGCTTGGGAGATATTCAGAGGAAAGCAGTGTTATCACAGACACCATTCCATATCAAAGGCAGTGTTGTCACTCGAGCAATATGAACATACCGGACTTCATCTCATTCAATAACAAGATTGGTTCCGTACCTTTGATTGAATAACATGTCATGCTACATCTGGCAGTTCCTTAGCCAAAATTTGATAAATTTCCGGACGCTAATAGTACATGTGACGTGTGAGGCTTCACCACCTCACGTGCAACCACCACGTAGACCAAGCTTGATCTGTCAGTAGACCAAGCTGAGTGATCCCTCATTAACATACTCATGAGTACCACGTACTCATCCTCTTGATGGGACGGGATAGGCTGGTGTAACACCAGTGTTGTGCACGTGAGGTGATATTGTGCACATTTGGGGAGTGGTGACGGTAGTGTTCGACAAGTGAGGGGAGTATTGGCAGCACTGTTGTCCACAGGAATGAGTGATGGCAGTAGTGTTGTGCACACGTGGGCAGTGGTGGCAGCCCTCTGTGTACATGAGGGGTGCTGCCCGCACTCTTCTACAGACGAGATAATGGTGCGCTACCACTGGGGTAATAATGTGCTACCACTGGGGTAATGGTGCGCTACCACTGGGGTAACAGTGTGCTACCACTGGGGTAATATGGTGCAACCAGTAAGGTGACGGGATGCTGCCACAGGGGTAGTGGGATGCTGCCACAGGGGTAGTGGGATGCTGCCACAGGGGTAGTGGGATGCTGCCACAGGGGTAGTGGGATGCTGCCACTAGGGTAGTGGAGTACTACCACTAGGGTAATGGGATGCTGCCATTAGGGTAATGGAGTACTACCACTGGATAACGGACAACGGGGATGATGAGGGGAACAGTGGAACTTTACCACTGATGAAACAAGAAGCGATCGCTGGAGATGTGTGGTCCCATCTGACCCTGCCACAGGAGGGTACACACACACTCGAGGTCCCTGGTTCCTGGTTCTGTTCTGGTAACATAAGAACACTTGCACAGTACTTGCCTTCATGGCCACATTATGGTTCTGTCATGCACACCAGGCCAGTGTTCAGGGCAGAGTGCATAGAGGCAGGGAAGTGTACGTGAAAGCATCCACGGCAGGGGAATACACGTGCGATGTAAATACAGCAGGTTATTGCACGTGGGGAAGTGCCCACAGCGAGGAATACACGTAGGATGTGTTTATAGCAGAATATTGCACACAGTAAGTGCCAACAGCAGGGGAGTGCATGCAGGGGTGCCCACAATAGGGAGTGCACGTGAGAAGTGTTAAAAGCTGGGTATTGCACGCGGGAAGTGCCCACGGCAGGGGAGTCCACGTAGGGAATGTTCACAGTAGGATACTGCATATGGGGAAGTATCCACAGTATGGGAGTACACCTGAGTACACCCACGGCACGTGACTGCACGTGCGGAGTGTTTAGAGTAAGGTACTGCACGTGGAGAAGTGACCACGGTTGAGAAGTGCACGTGGGAGTGCCTAATGCAGGAGAATGCACTTAGGGTAGTTCACGTGGAGAAGTACCCACAGCTGGGGAGTGCACATGGGGAAGTACCCACAGCTGGGGAGTGCACATGGGGAAGTACCCACAGCTGGAGAGTGCACATGGGGAAGTGCCCACAGCATGAGCATACGTATGGAATTGTTTACATAGGGTAGTGCACATGGGATTGCTCAGGGTAGGAGAGTGCACGCAGGGGAAGGCCTACAACAAGGTATGCAGGCGGGAAGTGCCTGAGGTAAGGGAACTCATCATGTGCAGTGTCTGACACAGGGGAGAGTGCACGTGGGTGACATGCAGGCAGCAGAGTGGAACACGTGTACCTCAAGTACTTGTACCAGAAAGGGAAAGTGTACGTGACCTGCTCGTGACTTAGTTGTATACAGTAGGGAGAGTGCACAAGGGGGGTTTTCATGATTCAAGTGCTCGTAGCAGGGAAGTACACACGCTGATGTTCATGATTCATGTGCTCGTAGCAGGGAAGTACACATGCTGATGTTCATGATTCATGTGCTCGTAGCAGGGGAAATGCACAAGGGGTTGTTCATGATTCATGCGCTAGTAGCAGGGGGAGTGCATATGGGCTGTTCATGATTCATGTGCTCGTAATAGGGGGAGTGCACATGGGAGTGTTCATGACTCAAGTGCCCTTCGCAGGGGTGAGCACATACGGATGTTCATGATTCAGGTGCTTGTATCAGGGGGTGCACATGGGGGTGTTCATGATTCAAGTGTTCGTAGCAAAGAAAGTGCACATGGGGTGCTCACGATTCAAGTGCTAGTAGTAGGGGAGTACACATAAGGGTGCTCAAGATTCAAGTGCTCGCAGCAGGGGAATGTGCTTAGGGTGTTCATGATTCAAATGTCCGTAGCAGGGGTAGTGCACATGGGGGTGTTCATGATTCATATGCTTGTAGCAGGGTGAGTGCACATGGGGATGTTCATGATTCATATGCTTGTAGCAGGGGTAGTGCACAAGATGTTGTTCATGATTTAAGTACTCGTAACAGAGGAGTGCATATGGGGTGTTAATTATTCAGGTGCTCGTAGCAGGGGAGTGCACATAGGGTGTTCACGCTTCAAGTCTCGTAGCAAGGGGGGTGCACAAGGGCTTGGTCATGATTAAAGTGCTCGTAGCGGGAGGTGCACATGAGTGCGTTCATGATTCAAGTGCTCGTTGCAGGGAGAATGCTCTCACGGTGTTCATGATACAAATGTTCGTAGTAAGGGTAGTGGCCATGGGGTGCTTATGAATCAGGTGCTCGTAGTCAGGACGTGCCCGTGAAAGTGCTCATGATTCATGTGCACGTGGGAGATTTCGTCACACGACTGCTGTCGTATGGACAGTGCACATGGGGGTGCTCATGATTCAAGTGTACGTAACAACGGTAGTTCATGTGCGAATGCTCATGATTCAATTGCTCGTTGCGGGAGGAGTGCAGAAGATGCTCATTATACAAGTTCTCGTAGCAGGGGCGGTGCACGTGGGGTCTCATGATTCAAGTGCTCGTAGCAGGGCGAGTGCACGTCGGGGGTCTCATGATTCAAGTGCTCGTAACAGGGGGAGTGCACATGGGGCCTCATGATTCAAGTGCTCGTAGCAGGGGGTGCACGTGGAGGTCTCATGATTCAAGTGCTCGTAACAGGGGGAGTGCACGTGGGGGTCAAATGATTCAAGTGCTCGTAGCAGGGGAAGTGCACATGGGGTCATGATTCAAATGCTTGTAGGAGGGGGATTGCATGTGGGGGTTTCATGATTCAAGTGCTCGTAGCAGGGGGAGTGCACGTGGGGGTCTCATGATTCAAGTGCTCGTAGAAGGGGAAGTGCACGTGGGGTCTCATGATTCAAGTGCTCGAAGCAGGATGAGTGCACGTGAGGGTCTCATGATTCAAGTGCTCGAAGCAGGGGTATGCACGTGGGGGTCTCATGATTAAAAAGCCCGTTGCTGGGTGAATGCACTTAGGTGTCTCATGATTCAAGTGCTCGTAGCAGGGGAAGTGTACGTGGGAGTCTCATGATTCAAATGCTCGAAGCAAGGGGTGCACGTGGGGGTCACATAATTCAAGTGCTTGTAGCAGAGGGTGCACGTGGGGTCTCATGATTCAAGTGCTCGTAGCAGGGGGTTCACGTGTGGGTCTCGTGATTCAAGTGTTCGTAGCAGGGGGAGTGCATGTGGGGGTCTCATGATTCAAGGGCTCGTAGCAGGGAGAGTGCACGTGGGGGTTTCGTGATTCAAGTGCTCGTAGCAGGGAGAGTGCACGTGGGGGTTTCGTGATTCAAGTGCTCGTAGCAGGGGGAGTGCACATGGGGGTCTCATGATTCAAGTGCTCGTAGCAGGGGGAGTGCACGTGGATCTCATGATTCAAGTGCTCGTAGCAGGGGGAGTGCACGTGGGGGTCTCATGATTCAAGGGCTCGTAGCAGGGAGAGTGCACGTGGGGGTTTCGTGATTCAAGTGCTCGTAGCAGGGAGAGTGCACGTGGGGGTTTCGTGATTCAAGTGCTCGTAGCAGGGGGTGCACTGGGATCTCTTTATTCAAGTGCTCTTAAAAGGGGGGGGACATTGGGGGTTTTCTGATTCAAGTGCTCTTTTTGGGGTGCACATGGGGGTGCTTTGTTAAATTTAAGTGCTCTTAGTTGGGTGCACATGGGATGCTCGTGATTCAAGTGCTCTTAGTTGGGTGCACATGGGATGCTCGTGATTCAAGTGCTCTTAGTTGGGTGCACATGGGATGCTCGTGATTCAAGTGCTCTTAGTTGGGAGTGCACATGGGGTGCTCATGATTCAAGTGCTCTTAGTTGGGTGCACATGGGATGCTCGTGATTCAAGTGCTCTTAGTTGGGTGCACATGGGATGCTCGTGATTCAAGTGCTCTTAGTTGGGTGCACATGGGATGCTCGTGATTCAAGTGCTCTTAGTTGGGTGCACATGGGATGCTCGTGATTCAAGTGCTCTTAGTTGGGTGCACATGGGATGCTCGTGATTCAAGTGCTCTTAGTTGGGTGCACATGGGATGCTCGTGATTCAAGTGCTCTTAGTTGGGTGCACATGGGATGCTCGTGATTCAAGTGCTCTTAGTTGGGTGCACATGGGATGCTCGTGATTCAAGTGCTCTTAGTTGGGTGCACATGGGATGCTCGTGATTCAAGTGCTCTTAGTTGGGTGCACATGGGATGCTCGTGATTCAAGTGCTCTTAGTTGGGTGCACATGGGATGCTCGTGATTCAAGTGCTCTTAGTTGGGTGCACATGGGATGCTCGTGATTCAAGTGCTCTTAGTTGGGTGCACATGGGATGCTCGTGATTCAAGTGCTCTTAGTTGGGTGCACATGGGATGCTCGTGATTCAAGTGCTCTTAGTTGGGTGCACATGGGATGCTCGTGATTCAAGTGCTCTTAGTTGGGTGCACATGGGATGCTCGTGATTCAAGTGCTCTTAGTTGGGTGCACATGGGATGCTCGTGATTCAAGTGCTCTTAGTTGGGTGCACATGGGATGCTCGTGATTCAAGTGCTCTTAGTTGGGTGCACATGGGATGCTCGTGATTCAAGTGCTCTTAGTTGGGTGCACATGGGATGCTCGTGATTCAAGTGCTCTTAGTTGGGTGCACATGGGATGCTCGTGATTCAAGTGCTCTTAGTTGGGTGCACATGGGATGCTCGTGATTCAAGTGCTCTTAGTTGGGTGCACATGGGATGCTCGTGATTCAAGTGCTCTTAGTTGGGTGCACATGGGATGCTCGTGATTCAAGTGCTCTTAGTTGGGTGCACATGGGATGCTCGTGATTCAAGTGCTCTTAGTTGGGTGCACATGGGATGCTCGTGATTCAAGTGCTCTTAGTTGGGTGCACATGGGATGCTCGTGATTCAAGTGCTCTTAGTTGGGTGCACATGGGATGCTCGTGATTCAAGTGCTCTTAGTTGGGTGCACATGGGATGCTCGTGATTCAAGTGCTCTTAGTTGGGTGCACATGGGATGCTCGTGATTCAAGTGCTCTTAGTTGGGTGCACATGGGATGCTCGTGATTCAAGTGCTCTTAGTTGGGTGCACATGGGATGCTCGTGATTCAAGTGCTCTTAGTTGGGTGCACATGGGATGCTCGTGATTCAAGTGCTCTTAGTTGGGTGCACATGGGATGCTCGTGATTCAAGTGCTCTTAGTTGGGTGCACATGGGATGCTCGTGATTCAAGTGCTCTTAGTTGGGTGCACATGGGATGCTCGTGATTCAAGTGCTCTTAGTTGGGTGCACATGGGATGCTCGTGATTCAAGTGCTCTTAGTTGGGTGCACATGGGATGCTCGTGATTCAAGTGCTCTTAGTTGGGTGCACATGGGATGCTCGTGATTCAAGTGCTCTTAGTTGGGTGCACATGGGATGCTCGTGATTCAAGTGCTCTTAGTTGGGTGCACATGGGATGCTCGTGATTCAAGTGCTCTTAGTTGGGTGCACATGGGATGCTCGTGATTCAAGTGCTCTTAGTTGGGTGCACATGGGATGCTCGTGATTCAAGTGCTCTTAGTTGGGTGCACATGGGATGCTCGTGATTCAAGTGCTCTTAGTTGGGTGCACATGGGATGCTCGTGATTCAAGTGCTCTTAGTTGGGTGCACATGGGATGCTCGTGATTCAAGTGCTCTTAGTTGGGTGCACATGGGATGCTCGTGATTCAAGTGCTCTTAGTTGGGTGCACATGGGATGCTCGTGATTCAAGTGCTCTTAGTTGGGTGCACATGGGATGCTCGTGATTCAAGTGCTCTTAGTTGGGTGCACATGGGATGCTCGTGATTCAAGTGCTCTTAGTTGGGTGCACATGGGATGCTCGTGATTCAAGTGCTCTTAGTTGGGTGCACATGGGATGCTCGTGATTCAAGTGCTCTTAGTTGGGTGCACATGGGATGCTCGTGATTCAAGTGCTCTTAGTTGGGTGCACATGGGATGCTCGTGATTCAAGTGCTCTTAGTTGGGTGCACATGGGATGCTCGTGATTCAAGTGCTCTTAGTTGGGTGCACATGGGATGCTCGTGATTCAAGTGCTCTTAGTTGGGTGCACATGGGATGCTCGTGATTCAAGTGCTCTTAGTTGGGTGCACATGGGATGCTCGTGATTCAAGTGCTCTTAGTTGGGTGCACATGGGATGCTCGTGATTCAAGTGCTCTTAGTTGGGTGCACATGGGATGCTCGTGATTCAAGTGCTCTTAGTTGGGTGCACATGGGATGCTCGTGATTCAAGTGCTCTTAGTTGGGTGCACATGGGATGCTCGTGATTCAAGTGCTCTTAGTTGGGTGCACATGGGATGCTCGTGATTCAAGTGCTCTTAGTTGGGTGCACATGGGATGCTCGTGATTCAAGTGCTCTTAGTTGGGTGCACATGGGATGCTCGTGATTCAAGTGCTCTTAGTTGGGTGCACATGGGATGCTCGTGATTCAAGTGCTCTTAGTTGGGTGCACATGGGATGCTCGTGATTCAAGTGCTCTTAGTTGGGTGCACATGGGATGCTCGTGATTCAAGTGCTCTTAGTTGGGTGCACATGGGATGCTCGTGATTCAAGTGCTCTTAGTTGGGTGCACATGGGATGCTCGTGATTCAAGTGCTCTTAGTTGGGTGCACATGGGATGCTCGTGATTCAAGTGCTCTTAGTTGGGTGCACATGGGATGCTCGTGATTCAAGTGCTCTTAGTTGGGTGCACATGGGATGCTCGTGATTCAAGTGCTCTTAGTTGGGTGCACATGGGATGCTCGTGATTCAAGTGCTCTTAGTTGGGTGCACATGGGATGCTCGTGATTCAAGTGCTCTTAGTTGGGTGCACATGGGATGCTCGTGATTCAAGTGCTCTTAGTTGGGTGCACATGGGATGCTCGTGATTCAAGTGCTCTTAGTTGGGTGCACATGGGATGCTCGTGATTCAAGTGCTCTTAGTTGGGTGCACATGGGATGCTCGTGATTCAAGTGCTCTTAGTTGGGTGCACATGGGATGCTCGTGATTCAAGTGCTCTTAGTTGGGTGCACATGGGATGCTCGTGATTCAAGTGCTCTTAGTTGGGTGCACATGGGATGCTCGTGATTCAAGTGCTCTTAGTTGGGTGCACATGGGATGCTCGTGATTCAAGTGCTCTTAGTTGGGTGCACATGGGATGCTCGTGATTCAAGTGCTCTTAGTTGGGTGCACATGGGATGCTCGTGATTCAAGTGCTCTTAGTTGGGTGCACATGGGATGCTCGTGATTCAAGTGCTCTTAGTTGGGTGCACATGGGATGCTCGTGATTCAAGTGCTCTTAGTTGGGTGCACATGGGATGCTCGTGATTCAAGTGCTCTTAGTTGGGTGCACATGGGATGCTCGTGATTCAAGTGCTCTTAGTTGGGTGCACATGGGATGCTCGTGATTCAAGTGCTCTTAGTTGGGTGCACATGGGATGCTCGTGATTCAAGTGCTCTTAGTTGGGTGCACATGGGATGCTCGTGATTCAAGTGCTCTTAGTTGGGTGCACATGGGATGCTCGTGATTCAAGTGCTCTTAGTTGGGTGCACATGGGATGCTCGTGATTCAAGTGCTCTTAGTTGGGTGCACATGGGATGCTCGTGATTCAAGTGCTCTTAGTTGGGTGCACATGGGATGCTCGTGATTCAAGTGCTCTTAGTTGGGTGCACATGGGATGCTCGTGATTCAAGTGCTCTTAGTTGGGTGCACATGGGATGCTCGTGATTCAAGTGCTCTTAGTTGGGTGCACATGGGATGCTCGTGATTCAAGTGCTCTTAGTTGGGTGCACATGGGATGCTCGTGATTCAAGTGCTCTTAGGTCGGGGTTGGGCATGGCTCTGGTAGACGCGTGGTGAAGGGTGGGGCATGGCAAGGGTACAAGGAGGGTGGGAAGGGAGAAAGATAATCCTAGGTGTAACAAGGAGGGTAGGAAGGGAGTTAGGTAAACCATAGTGTAACAAGGAGGGTAGGAAGGGAGTTAGGTAAACCATAGTGTAACAAGGAGGGTAGGAAGAGAGTTAGGTAAACCGTAGTGTAACAAGGAGGGTAGGAAGGGAGTAAAGTAAACCCTGGTTATCAAGAAGTACAGACTGCTCCAGAATAACTGTTTACTTCAGCCTTGGTAAACTATGGAATGTATTAAGCCTTTACTGTCCAGTTATCCGCATGATACAAATTTTGACCACATCCTCCGGATAAAGCAACCGTCATCTAAGGTAATTTCGACCGTAAATTTAGTAATTTGAAACACCTCGTTAGATAAACGGAACCATATCTATATGTAGCAAAGTCACTGGACAATATTTGCTTTATCTGGACATCATTACTATACAAGAACGTCATACAAAAATAAAGATTAGTTAGGCATACAAACAGCAGCACATATACTTACACCGGTAGAGCACTGTACACTAACTGTACACTAATTACAACTTGTACACATTAAGTCCCTCGTGTGAGTGGGGAGATATAGAAATGTTTTCATTGTAAAAGCCCAACCAGAGGAAACATGAATTTTGCTCTATACAGTGTCAAGTTGTACACTGATCGCCTCCATCAGACAGACATACAGTATACTGACCCCCTCAGTGTGTCAAGTTGTACACTGATCACCTGCATCAGACAGACATACAGTATACTGACCCCCTCAGTGTGTATCTTAGCAGTTCAGACACGCAGCAAACTGCCACCTTACCACGCTACATGTCACCATCAGCTGAGATATATACACAGTATTGTCATCCTTGCACACCACAGTGGTTGGTCCACATGATTAACATTTAACAATAACATTATGTGATGCGAGTCACCACATGACTGACACCATCATGTAACATGAGTCACCACATGACTGACACCATCATGTAACATGAGTCACCACATGACTGACACCATCATGTAACATGAGTCACCACATGACTGACACCATCATGTAACATGAGTCACCACATGACTGACACCGTTCAATCAGGATGTGTATCACTGCTGTGTACGTCACACAGTAACAGTAGTTGTAACATGTTATGCTACACTCCTGGCTGGTGAACAACACAGTTCCCTGGTGTGAGTTGTAACACTGGCAAGTATGAGCACGCTGCACATGAAAGTGCTCTACAATATACCATCAAACATTAATTATTTGATGAAAGTTTTGGCAATAATGACCTTGACTTAACTTGAACTAGACACGTCTTGAAGTACGTCAAATATGATCACCCCTCCCTTCCAACATGTCCTCAGTTCGTCACTGTAATCAATAACAAAGTAAACCAAAATACAAACATAACCACGACATATCCATCTAATTCATGAACAAGTTCTTGTAGTATGTAATATGTTCAGTACTGGTGATCCTACACTCATGCCTTACATTAACATGTTCTTCATGATAAACCTGGTTCATAGTAACGTACTGCATAGAAAACGTACATTAGAGCAACTTACCTTACCTTACTTAGAGCCAATATCACCCGTGTTCTACCTACAGTTTTCGAGAGGAACTACTGCCCTACTGACGCTGCAGGAAGTACTGCCCTACTGACGCTGCAGGAAGTGCTGCCCTACTGACGCTGCAGGAAGTGCTGCCCTACTGACGCTGCAGGAAATACTGCCCTACCGACGCTGCAGGAAGTGCTGCCCTACTGACGCTGCAGGAAGTACTGCCCTACTGACGCTGCAGGAAGTGCTGCCCTACTGACGCTGCAGGAAGTACTGCCCTAATGACGCTGCAGGAAGTGCTGCCCTACTGACGCTGCAGGAAGTACTGCCCTAATGACGCTGCAGGAAGTGCTGCCCTACAGACGCTGCAGGAAGTGCTGCCCTACTGACGCTGCAGGAAGTGCTGCCCTACTGACGCTGCAGGAAGTACTGCCATACTGACGCTGCAGGAAGTACTGCTCTACTGACGTTGCAGGAAGTACTGCCCAACTGACGCGGCAGGAAGTACCGCCCAACTGACGCTGCAGGAAGTACTGCCCAACTGACGCTGCAGGAAGTACTGTCCAACTGACGCTGCAGGAAGTACTGCCATACTGACGCTGCAGGAAGTACTGCTCTACTGACGCTGCAGGAAGTACTGCCCAACTGACGCTGCAGGAAGTACTGCCCAACTGACGCTGCAGGAAGTACTACCTTACTGACGCTGCAGGAAGTACTACCTTACTGACACTGCAGGAAGTACTGCCCAACTGACGCTGCAGGAAGTACTACCATAAACTCTAAACACATATAAATAACCAAATATGTTTTCTATATCCATTAATGTTAAGTTTTTATGCCTTCAGTGCACAGCAGATGTGGGGCAAATGTCTTATTATTTTTGATGTTTACAACAGGTTTCTTATATAGCTAACCTCAACATCCACTGACCTTGATATGAAGACCATTCCAATGTCTGTAAATATAAACAGTGGAGTTTCCACTCGTTACAAACCCAATATGACAAATGGACATATCCTGATTCAATCATTCTTTTTCCTTGAGAAAATTCTATGTTTAATATTGATTAGCAAATGATAGCCTGGCTGTGCAACCGTATCTATCTTCACTACTTCACCGACCTTAAAACATTTCGAATTTCTAAAGCAACTATGAAAATATTGTGCTTTTACAGTGACGTAAACAAATGTTATTGTATTGCCTGATTTTCTTCTGCCAAGAACACTCGACACTACTGCTACAAACATCATTGATCTTCCATACACTGATCGTCCCAGATCTTCCATACACTGATCGTCCCAGATCTTCCATACACTGATCGTCCCAGATCTTCCATACACTGATCGTCCCAGATCTTCCATACACTGATCGTCCCAGATCTTCCATACACTGATCGTCCCAGATCTTCCATACACTGATCGTCCCAGATCTTCCATACACTGATCGTCCCAGATCTTCCATACACTGATCGTCCCAGATCTTCCATACACTGATCGTCCCAGATCTTCCATACACTGATCGTCCCAGATCTTCCATACACTGATCTTCCCAGATCATTCATGCTTGGTAGTAACATCACTACTGCTCACTCTTCTTACAGCAACAGATAGCTGAGGGTTGGTTCTAGACCTCCTGCACAAAATATACAAATCCTACAACTACTTAGTGATCTACTAGCATGATATCTAGATGTTGAATTTGTTGCCACAGAACCAACCAAAGATTTCCTTGAACTATACCAGAGAATTTGGAAGTAGGTGTACAATGATATCCTAAACCCGACACAGGTGAGCTACCTGCTCATCTTACCCTATTAAGTAGGTTTTCATAATGACTGGATTTGGTGTAGAATTCCCGCGGATGTTTTCAAATTAGTTGTAGCTGATCTGGAATTCACTGTAGGTGACCCTGAACTACTGTAAGTGTGCTAAGTAATGATGTATGATTATTGGTATTGTAGTTCTAGCTGAAAAGATGCTGCACATATGCCAAACTGCTTCACTAAAGTAGCTCTTACTGTGGACAAGTGTGTGTGCGCTACTGTTTACCACTTAAAGAATGCTGAAGAAACGGGGTTGAGCATACAGCCCTCAACTGGCATAGTTCCTTCACGCCGAACTTTGCTCCCGTGTAAGATCTGCACTCTTGATCTGAACAAGTTCATGTATTAGTAACATCGACTGTGACCTCGAAACACCTCATCGACCAGTTCCAGTAACCCTAGATGACCTATTACAGCCAATGATAAGAACAAGTGCTTTTTAACCTACACCCACCTGAACAGCACAGAATTATTTCACTCTAGTTATCCTGGATGACCTAACATAGTTATCCTGGATGACCTAACATAGTTATCCTGGATGACCTAACATAGTTATCCTGGATGACCTAACATAGTTATCCTGGATGACCTAATATAGTGGTACACCTTTTAACACTTTTGGTGTTCTAGCAACATGGTAGATTGACCCAGCAAGTGTCGGCGCACAAGACCTTGATATGATTTCGACCTTATGTTATCTAGTTAGACTTGGGTTGACCTAGTACTGTCCCTGGGTATACTGTGAGTGGGGAGGCTGGACTGCCTCTTGTGTGAAGCCTCCGCTGAAGGGGTTAGAGGAAGGTGGGGCCGTGGCGAAAGGATTGTGAGGGTTCTGCGTGGTGTAGTCGGCTCCAGCGACCTGGAAACAGTTATGACTATCACTTTACAAGACAAGAAAATGAAGCAAAACATTCTCAGTAATTATACACACATCACTGTGGCCCAGTACCATGCCTGCCACATACAAGTATTTTCAACCGCTTAGGTTGACACAAATAAATCCCAAACATATGGAAACATACCAACACAATACCTAACCAGACACCCTCACTCCCACTTACCATTACTTCTACTGCCCCATGTCACTTACCATTCCTTCTACTGCCCCATGTCACTTACCATTCCTTCTACTGCCCCATGTCACTTACATCACCGACACTCAAACTTCCAATTTCGCCCATATATCATGGTTTCAGACCTACAAACCGTAACACCACAGAGTCAGAAGGTTATAATGTTGTCTCGGACCTCATACTGTGGTAACTAGTATGTTGTCTCGGACCTCATACTGTGGTAACTAGTATGTTGTCTCGGACCTCATACTATGGTGACTAGTATGTTGTCTCGGACCTCATACTATGGTGACTAGTATGTTGTCTCGGACCTCATACTATGGTGACTAGTATGTTGTCTCTGACCTCATACTATGGTGACTAGTGGGTGTTGCGTGACAACAGGTGTTGCCAGCAGTGCAGCATAGTTCCATGGAACACTGTATAGGAGGATAAGTAAGTATATACTGTGGTGCAGTAAGTATATACTGTGGTGTAGTATGTGCTGTAGTGTAGTAAGTATATACTGTGGTGCAGTAAGTATATACTGTGGTGCAGTAAGTATATACTGTGGTGCAGTAAGTATATACTGTGGTGCAGTAAGTATATACTGTGGTGCAGTAAGTATATACTGTGGTGCAGTAAGTATATACTGTGGTGCAGTAAGTATATACTGTGGTGCAGTAAGTATATACTGTGGTGCAGTAAGTATATACTGTGGTGTAGTAAGTATATACTGTGGTGCAGTAAGTATATACTGTGGTGCAGTAAGTATATACTGTGGTGCAGTAAGTATATACTGTGGTGCAGTAGGTATATACTGTGGTGCAGTAAGTATATACTGTGGTGCAGTAAGTATATACTGTGGTGCAGTAAGTATATACTGTGGTGCAGTAAGTATATACTGTGGTGCAGTAGGTATATACTGTGGTGCAGTAAGTATATACTGTGGTGCAGTAAGTATATACTGTGGTGCAGTAAGTATATACTGTGGTGCAGTAAGTATATACTGTGGTGCAGTAAGGTAAGTAGTATATACTGTGGTGCTAGTAAGTATATACTGTGGTGCAGTAAGTATATACTGTGGTGCAGTAAGTATATACTGTGGTGCAGTAAGTATATACTGTGGTGCAGTAAGTATATTACTGTGGTGCAGTAAGTATATACTGTGGTGCAGTAAGTATATACTGTGGTGCAGTAAGTAGTAAGTATATACTGTGGTGCAGTAAGTATATACTGTGGTGCAGTAAGTATATACTGTGGTGCAGTAAGTATATACTGTGGTGCAGTAAGTATATACTGTGGTGCAGTAAGTATATACTGTGGTGCAGTAAGTATATACTGTGGTGCAGTAGTATATACTGTGGTGCAGTAAGTATATACTGTGGTGCAGTAAGTATATACTGTGGTGCAGTAAGTATATACTGTGGTGCAGTAAGTATATACTGTGGTGCAGTAAGTATATACTGTGGTGCAGTAAGTATATACTGTGGTGCAGTAAGTATATACTGTGGTGCAGTAAGTATATACTGTGGTGCAGTAAGTATATACTGTGGTGCAGTAAGTATATACTGTGGTGCAGTAAGTATATACTGTGGTGCAGTAGGTATATACTGTGGTGCAGTAGGTATATACTGTGGTGCAGTAAGTATATACTGTGGTGCAGTAAGTATATACTGTGGTGCAGTAAGTATATACTGTGGTGCAGTAAGTATATACTGTGGTGCAGTAAGTATATACTGTGGTGCAGTAAGTATATACTGTGGTGCAGTAAGTATATACTGTGGTGCAGTAAAACTGGATGGAAATATGGTTTGGTAAATATGTGTAATTAATTTCCTGACCAGGGGATCTCGTTATAAACCAACTAAAATTCAGAGGAAACTTTTTTAAATTTGACAGAAATATAGCGAAGGTTAACTGTCTTGCGCCAGTCAGGTCTTTAACTGTTGGCTTACAACCTTATAAACTATCACAACCATGAGGAAGGTAACGTTATGGGTAAAATGTTATGAGGAAGGTAACGTTATGGGTAAAATGTTATTAGGAAGGTAACGTTACGGATGAAGAGTCTTCATGGGTGGACAATAATGAGTCGTGGAGTGAAGAGTGTGTCATACTGTGCAGGCGAAGTACTAATGGTAAATCCGACAAAAAATGGAAAATCTATTACAACAAAATGTTGAGTTGTTACCTGAGGCAACTGCTGGTGTTGTGGGAACTGTTGTTGTTGTTGTTGTTGTTGTTGTTGTTGTTGTTGTTGTTGTTGGGTGTAGGGCTGCTCCTGCTGCTGGAGGTAACCTTCCTGCGTGTAACTCTGCTCCTGCCCGCCCGTCATCGTGCCGTAGGTGGCAACCTTCCCGTTAGGCTGACCAGACACGCCCATGGCAGGCGTTGTCTCCTGTTGCAGATTATGAAGGTCATGTGGGAGGCAGGAACTTACATGACATCACATGAGGCAACGAAGACCAAACGTGACAACACTTCATCTAACCATAGTCACAAATCTGTTTATTTTTCTGTCATCAAAGGTTTTTGTACGAGTTTACTGTTGTTGTGTGACTGTAGGAGAAGGGAAGCGAGGCATTACTGACCTTCACATACTGCTGCTGCTCCTGCAGGATCTCCTCTGGTGGGGGTTCGGCCCAGGGCTGGAGGTCCCCCGAGGCGAAGATACCGTAGAAGATGATGCCCAGAAAGTGGATGATGGAGGCCACCAAGAACACCACCTGCCACTCCTCCGCACTCTGGCGCAGCAACGAACACACAGTTAGTGACAT
The DNA here is from genome assembly GCF_036320965.1 of Panulirus ornatus. Taxonomy (NCBI): domain Eukaryota; kingdom Metazoa; phylum Arthropoda; class Malacostraca; order Decapoda; family Palinuridae; genus Panulirus; species Panulirus ornatus. Next base: position 203,493 of record NC_092257.1, read on the forward strand.
GTTCTGCTGCCGGGGTGCATGATGATACTGGGATGATCAAGAGGAATGATGAGGAGGTATGATGGTTGTGGTTATGGGATGACCAGGAGGGACTGGTGAGGTTCCAGCCAAGCGGAGGCCAGTCGGACCGACTAGGTAGGAGGTCACCTGCGCTCGAGAATAGAGAGCGACACACACCACAGGCCACCAGAACCTGGCCTGACCTGAGGTGACACGCTAAAGTCTTGGTCAACAATACCTCCAGGCAAGTTAGGTTGTGCCGGATACAACCACATCTAGGAACATATTAAACCCAGGAAGACGATTGTTAGTCTCTGTGTGAGGAGTGGTTTGTAGGCAATAACTCGTACTGAGACACAACCACCTTCATGATGCTGAATGCCAGATGCAGGTAAAGCAAGTACACGATAATACACCTACACACAAGACACTTACACTAGCACTACACCACGTGCTACTACAACCTCCACGCAGGAGGCTGGAGCTCCACCACACTACCCACATATTTCAAGCGTGTGCTGAGCAATATCTCCGTGGAAACACCCATTACGTCCGGATCCCCAGACGGACGGACGTATACTGACACACGGACGGACGGACGGACGTATACTCCTGACACACGGACGGACGGACGTATACAGCAGCCAGCCTGGCGTCTGGGGTCCCACAGATCAATGGTGGTGCCGAGCTGAGCCGGTCTCCCCCGGGCGGCCGCTACCTGCCTTTCATCTCCAGCTCTGAATGGGAGCTTACGGGGGAAGGATGGGGCTGGGGGGGGGGGGGGGGAAGGATGGAGCTGAGGGAAGGATGAGGCTGGGGAAGGATGGGGCTGGGGGGAAGAATGAGGCTGGGGGAAGGATGAGGCTGGGGAAGGATGGAGCTGAGGGAAGGATGGGGCTGGGGGAAGGATGGAGCTGAGGGAAGGATAGAGCTGAGGGAAAGATGGGGCTCAGGGAAGGATGGAGCTGAGGGAAGGATGGGGCTGGGGGAAGGATAGAGCTGAGGGAGGGATGGGGATGAAGAACAGGGATTGTAATATATCAATAATGTTAGTCTGGATAATATCCGGTGAGTTCTTTCTTGTGTTATAACAACTGTTGTAAATTAAGCTTTGACCAACACCAGTACCTTTAATTTCACGCCACCATTTCTGGTTCATTGTCTGTCTGTGTAATGAGAAGGAATTAATCTTAACAAATTTGTCAAAAGCATCATTTTGGAAACTTCAATTAGATCTCGGAATCTGGGTCGTTCTTTTCTTTGAGAAAATAATTTTAGGTTTCAGTCACTTTGTTCATAAGGTTTACCTATGACAAAGTTAGTTTCGTTCGTCCCTTTTGTATTCTAGTTTTTCTTCGTCATTGCTTTGATAACCAGATATAAACAGCATATTCTTAATGTGTCCTGAACAGAACGTTGTCTTTCATCCTACAGTTCGTATTTCTAACTATGAAGCTTCATCCAGTTTGCTTTATGATATGTAACACATCACTGCTTCGTGGGATGATCTTCACTCTCACGTCTTATTGTGACTCTGATGTTCATAACGGCCTACCGAATATTCTCTGCTCATCTGACTGACGTAGACCAAACTGCATTACCACCTGGTCAAGACGACTTCTGGCCTGGTCGGGTCATGTTATTGACATTCTCTCTAAAACACAAGACTAATCCTCTGATAATTGAAGGAACATTTGTACAGACGTTTTAGTAACTTTGCTATACTTTCCCAAAGTCTGTTACTTTCCCCAAGATGCTTTCCCAAAACTGCAGTTACTCTCTCAAAGTTATAGTTTCTATCCCAAAGTTTCAGTTACTTTCTTAAAGTTACTTTCTCAAAGTTGTGGTCATTGGGAAGGTTTTTAATCACGTAGAGATTACTGTAGGGACATGTTATTTGTGGAGCCACTCGCAAGTGGTCTCGTCCACATCATCATATTACTGAACCACATTTAATGTCTCTGAATGAGTCAGTACTTAACAGCTGGGAATGGAGGGAAAGGTTGGGGATGTAGGGGAAAGCTGGGGATGGAGGGGAAAGCTGGGGATGACGGGGAAGGTTGGGGATGAAGGGGAAGGCTGGGGATGGAGGGGAAGGCTGGGGATGGTGAAAGTGGATGGCAACATCATTTCTACTCTGTATGATCATTTGTACAATATGTATTTCATTCCTTCTTTTCTCTTGACTGCATATACCCTTCCTCTTCTTCCCTCCATCCCATTAACCGAACCGTCTCCACCTCATCTCTCCATCCCAACACCCGGGATTCACATACCCTCATTTCCTTTCCCCCTTACATGACCTTCACCACGCCAACATGCCAGCAACCCTTGCTCTTCTCTGCTCCATTCTTTTATCTGCATCTTATTACCTCGTTCTTATCCTCCCAGGACCTGTATCTTACAGTAGACAAGAACCTGTTCTACTTTAACATCATGTTCTTCATTCACTCACTTGTGTCTTCCTCCAGGCTACGTGGAGGCAACAGGTACTTCTCCACCTTCCTCCCCCCAGGGACCTCACCTTGTACAGCCCCCGCGTCTCGGTATCTACGGCTTCACCATCAATACCCTGGTGACGAACGAAACAAAACGAGACGCCGAGAAAGCTTATGATAAATACCTGTGGTAGGGGTAGGGCAGAGCGCTCGCTCGCTCCCGCCAAACATTCAACTAATGAGCCGTAACATTCAGTGGTCCCTGGTGTCCCCCCCCCCCCAGTCCCCCGAGCAGCCAACCTCAATGGAGCCTCATCATCCTCACGAGTACAGACACACAGTACCTGCCTGTGTGATGCTGCTTCTGTGTCCACCATTGGTGAACACATGATTAAACGGACACCAAATGGTCTCATTTTCCCTGGAAATGAATACAAAAAAAAAACAACAACCACACCAGAAGCAGAGGGGTGGGTAAAATGTGTGGAAACCTCGGCTATTTAATCCGAAGCAAAAAGAAAGTGGACGGAGGCTGGCGGAGGGGGAGGCCAGACGCCGCCGGAGGGGACGACACAGAAGCCGGCCTCCCGAGGGAACTATGTCATTTTCTACTTTAACAAATTCGGTGCGCGAGTATCTGTGAATCTGCGGAATTATATCTATCCTCCAGAGGCTTAACACAGTCCTGGCGTGGTGAGTCCAGACCTAGCCGCGCCTGCGCCTCCCCCCTGCAGTGTGTGAGGGGGGCCTCACCCTCCACACCTCTGTGCAAAATGCTCCCTTATGTCCACACATGACTTAGCGCTTCCCTGCTCAATACTTTACCTGGTGATAGAACGAGGAAACAAGCTATGTAGACCCACACAAAACACCTGTAGTAAGATGCAACCCAACAGATCATATAGTATGTGAATATCATGTTAAGAGCAACACACATGCTTGACCAGGGAGGGAGCGGCTGAGCAACACGCGTCTCCTGCCCCAGGTGGAAGGCAAGGTTGTTCCTTAACGACGAGTAGACGAGGCCTGGCCAGTGGTTACATGTGTCTAGTGTATACAGGTAAGTTAAGCAGAGCCATCTCCTTGGGTGTAGCAACGAGTGTAGGAAGTTAGGAGGAAGGCTCAGCAATCCCCTGGTGTCCCACAACTTGAGGCAGACATCCATGTTCTCCTCCTGACCATAAGTCAGGTGGTGGGCAGGGCTCCTGGAAGGGCCGGCCTCCAGCACCTGGCAACGCTTAGGAGAAACAGTAGCAGTTACGTGACGTCATGTGTCCCAGTTCGTTGTGGTGACTTTCTTCCTGTCACATATCAAACTTGTGTATCAACACCAAGACTTCCATCCAGGGCTAAACGACGTCACCTATATGTTATCTGACGCTTGTATCTCCTGGTCTGGCCAGAACGACTTTAATATTTCCTTACAACTTGACCTGACACATCACTGCTGCTACCTCCTCACTACTGCTGTTGTGTCTGGGTTTGGTATGTGGTCTTAATCTTTCAATGAATGACAGGAAATCCTGTACTATCTGTCCTACGTCACAGGTCACTTAACGTTCTCTGATAATTACAATCGACATGTCAAGATTCAACATTATTAAGACTTTGTCCTTCAGAAATGAAAACAAGATTAACTTGAATCACTGTTGTTCCTGGTCTTCACACGAACAATCAAACGAGTGACCTTCAGGGGGGGTCACGGTCCTGAGTCACAAGGTGCTTCCTCTACTCAGGTAACATGATCGTAGTCAGCCAGATCGTGTCCTGTGGTCTGTAGATGTTTTCCTCGTCATTCTGTATGTTGGCCATGAAGGTCCTCCACATTGTACATGCCACACGGCCATGATAAAGTTATATCATCTCATTATCTGAGGATTGGCTACAGTATAGGTGGTGGCAACTTCCAGGTGATGTCTCGTGAGTCTTATATTTTCCAGAGTTATTCAATGAGGAAATTTGATATCGTATATGGATAACACAATAAAGTTTGAGATGTTCTTCAACCATCCATAACACGTTCAAGTTCCAACACTTGACGCGTCAGACACCTGGCCTGCATCACAGCAGGTCAGCTGTCATGCTCCTTCATATTCAAGTAATTCCAATTAGAATTATACACCGTTTTCTACTGGTGGTCATAGTGTTCATCCCGTCCTTCATGGCTCGGGAACCTGTCTCCTGTGAGTCCGGAAATGTAAACCGAAGCGGCAAATCGATGTTGCAAACTTTGTAAACAAACTCTGGTTTCCATGGTTACAGGTTTCGAGATCGAGGCACCAGATGGCAGCGCTGACTCTCAGCTTGGTGAGGAGACTTGAACTCTACTGTCATTGGTGCCTGATCATCGCGAACCTAATTACTGCCTCTTACAATGAAGGAGTGATCCAAAGTGACACACAGTAACAATATCTATTGTTGGCCACCTTGACTCTCCTACCACAGGTACTGCCCACTCACTGGTGCAGCATTATGTACTGGACGTGTGGATTACACTGGTGTCCGTTGTGTTGGGCCGAGACCATCCTTGCCTACCAGCATGTCGCACGTCATACTTCAGCCTCACCATCAACCCGACTCCCTCACTAATGATACTACATGATCCATCATCACTCCCCTCCTTCCCTCACTCACTCCCTTCCTCATCAGCTCCTTCACCCTACCACCCGACATCCCCTGATCCCTCCTGTAGCACCACCACCACATCAATCCACTCCCACAAACTAACCCCTCCCATCGCTAACAGTCCCCTCCCTCCCCTCCCCTCACCTCCCCTCCCCTCCCCTCCCCAACCTCCAAAAAGATAAAACTGTCACCACCACCACCAGCCCCGCCTCCCCACCATACCTAACCTCTCACTTCCTACCCCCAGCAACCTGCGCCACAACACCACCCGTAAAATGTGTTGTTACAAGGGGTTACATTATGGTCTTGGGGGTGCGGGCGTGCGCGGGCGGCCAGCGCCAGGATCAGCCAGGATTTACAGTGTTTGGGGGCGTGAGTGAGTGTGTTTGGGCGCGTCTCGAGCGCACACGCTTACATACAGACGTACGCATGTACATACACAGAACGTATCAGTACTGTGGGAGAGTCACAATACACAGTAGTAACTTGTACATACAATACAGACATGACTCTATGCCGATCAGGTCGGGTCGCGTCATGTACAAAAACATGAAGATTAACCTGACATGATGTACAGAAGACCCAGTATGATGCCATGTACTACGAGAGCTAGGCGGGAGTGAGGGGCACCGCGGATGTGAGATGATGTGGAGTAACCTGAGTGTGGCTTCACCACGCTGAACAGTTCTTCATGAGACACATCACTTGTGTAACTTGAGACTAACACAAGATCCTGCTCACAAAGTGTTACTGACGGTAGAAACAACAATGATGAGGATCACAAGATGGGTCCTAACCACTGTAAACTCTCTATCCGTCATGATACGAATAGATGATTATATATTGGATAATTAGAGAACAGGTAATAACACACGAGCCTACACGGAGGACGTGTAGGTAATCACACGTGCCTACACGGCGGACGTGCCTATACTTGTGTGAGAACCTTAAGTACACACACTGGAGATATGTACACACGCTCTCAGACACAGTCGTGTACTCACACAAAGGTACACATCAACATCCACACATCTGCCTCCACCAACGTGAGCTGGACCGCTGCGCCCAGCACCTCACGCAGGTGGATGGTAGCCCGGCACCTCACGCAGGGGGATGGTAGCCCGGCACCTCACGCAGGGGGATGGTAGCCCAGCACCTCACGCAGGTGGATGGTAGCCCAGCACCTCACGCAGGGGGATGGTAGCCCAGCACCTCACGCAGGGGGATGGTAGCCCAGCACCTCACGCAGGGGGATGGTAGCCCAGCACCTCACGCAGGTGGATGGTAGCCCAGCACCTCACGCAGGTGGATGGTAGCCCGGCACCTCACGCAGGGGGATGGTAGCCCGGCACCTCACGCAGGGGGATGGTAGCCCGGCACCTCACGCAGGGGGATGGTAGCCCGGCACCTCACGCAGGTGGATGGTAGCCCGGCACCTCACGCAGGGGGATGGTAGCCCAGCACCTCACGCAGGGGGATGGTAGCCCAGCACCTCACGCAGGGGGATGGTAGCCCGGCACATCACGCAGGGGGATGGTAGCCCGGCACCTCACGCAGGGGGATGGTAGCCCGGCACATCACGCAGGGGGATGGTAGCCCGGCACCTCACGCAGGGGGATGGTAGCCCGGCACATCACGCAGGGGGATGGTAGCCCGGCACATCACGCAGGGGGATGGTAGCCCGGCACATCACGCAGGGGGATGGTAGCCCGGCACATCACGCAGGGGGATGGTAGCGTTATGAGATGTTACTTAAATCTTGACGTGTGGTCATGTGAGGGGCATCAGGTGTGCAGGTGGTCTGTCTGCTGACGTACTCGCCCGTCTGTTCAAAATGAACCTGTTACAGTCTGGTGTACGACTGTGACCCAGCCAGCCGCGTAGCCCAGCCACAGGAAGGACCCCTACCTGGTACTATCGCCCGTGTCACGAGCCAGCTTAAGACTGGTAGGGGTAGGTACCATGGGCAGTGGGGAGACGGTGGTCAGCAGTATGGTGTAGTATGATGTGGTGTGGTGTGGTATGACGTGGTGTGGTGTGGTGTGGTATGATGTGATGTGGTGTGGTGTGGTATGTGATGTGGTGTGGTGTGATATGATGTGATGTAGTATGATGTACTGTGTTGTGGTATGATGTGGTGTGGTGTGGTGTGGTATGACGTGATGTGGTGTGGTATGGTGTGGTATGATGTGGCGTGGTGTGGTATGATGTGGTGTGGTTTGGTGTGGTGTGGTGTGACGTGGTGTGGTGTGGTATGATGTGGTGTGGTGTGGTGTGGTGTGGTGTGGTGTGGTGTGGTATGATGTGATGTGGTGTGGTGTGGTATGACGTTATGAAGTGTGGTGTGGTATGATGTGGTGTGGTGTGGCATGACGTGGTGTGGTGTGGTGTGGTATGATGTGGCGTGGTGTGGTATGATGTGGTGTGGTGTGGTATGACGTGGTGTGGTGTGGTGTGGTATGATGTGGTGTGGTGTGGTATAACGTGGTGTGGTGTGGTATGAAGTGGTGTGGTATGGTATGACGTGGTGTGATATGGTATGATGTGGTGTGGTGTGGCGTGGTGTGGTATGACGTGGTGTGGTGTGGTTTGGTGTGGTATGACGTGGTGTGGTGTGGTATGATGTGGAGTGGTGTGGTATGATGTGGTGTGGTGTGGTATGACGTGGTGTGGTGTGGTGTGGTGTGGTATGATGTGGTGTGGTATGGTGTGGTGTGATGTAGTGTGGTGTGGTATGGTGTGGTGTGGTATGACGTAGTGTGGTGTGGTGTGGTATGATGTGTGGTGTGGTATGACGTGGTGTGGTGTGGTGTGGTATGATGTGATGTGGTGTGGTGTGGTGTGGTGTGGTGTGGTGTTGTATGGCGTGGTGTGGTGTGGTGTGGTATGATGTGGTGTGGTGTGGTATGATGTGGTGGTGTGGTATGATGTGGTGTGTTGTGGTATGATGTGGTGTGTTGTGGTATGATGTGGTGTGGTGTGACGTGGTGTGGTGTGGTATGACGTGGTGTGGTGCGGTGTGGTGTGTTGTGGTATGATGTGGTGGTGTGGTATGATGTGGTGTAGTTTGGTATGACGTGGTGTGTTGTCGTATGATGTGGTGTGGTGTGGTGTGACGTGGTGTGGTGTGGTATGACGTGGTGTGGTGTGGTGTGTTGTGGTATGAGGTGGTGTGGTGTGGTATGATGTGGTGTGGTGTGGTGTGATATGATGTGGTGTAGTGTGGTATGACGTGGTGTGGTGTGGCATGGTGTGGTATGATGTGGTGTGGTGTGGTATGACGTAGTGTGATGTGGTATGATGTGGTGTGGTGTGGTATGACGTGGTGTGGTGTAGTATGATGTGGTGTGGTATGACTTGGTGTCGTGTGGCATGATGTGGTGTGGTGTGGTATGACGTGGTGTGGTGTGGTACGATGTGGAGTGGTGTGGTATGATGTGGTGTGGTGTGGTATGATGTGGTGTGGTGTGGTGTGGTATGATGTGGTGTGGTATGTTGTGGTGTGGTGTGATGTAGTGTGGTGTGGTGTGATGTAGTGTGGTGTGGTATGATGTGGTGTGGTGTGGTATGACGTGGTGTGGTGTGGTGTGGTATGATGTGGTATGGTGTGGTATGACGTGGTGTGGTGTGGTATGATGTGGTGTGGTGTGGTATGACGTGGTGTGGTGTGATGTGGTGTGGTATGATGTGGTGTGGTGTGGTATGATGTGGTGTGGTGTTGTAAGCGTGGTGTGGTGTGGTGTGATATGATGTGGTGTGGTATGATGTGGTGTGTTGTGGTATGATGTGGTGTGGTGTGACGTGGTGTGGTGTGCTATGACGTGGTGTGGTGTGGTGTGGTGTGGTATGATGTGGTGTAGTGTGGTATGACGTGGTGTGGTGTGGCATGATGTGGTATGATGTGGTGTGGTGTGGTATGACGTGGTGTGGTATGGTGTGGTGTGGTGTGGTATGATGTGGTGTAGTGTGGTATAACGTGGTGTGGTGTGGTATGATGGGGTGTCGTGTGGTATGACGTGGTGTGGTGTGGTATAATGTGGTATGGTGTGGTATGACGTGGTTTAGTGTGGTATGATGTGGTGTGGTGTGGTATGATGTGGTATCGTATGATGTGGTGCGGTGTGGTATGATGTGGTATGATGTGGTGTGGTGTGTGCACGGGTGGTTGTTGGTGAGAGTACACATACTCCAGTAGTGTAGTTTGTAAGAGTACACACACTCCAATAGTGTAGTTGGTGATAGTACACATATACAATAGTGTAGTTGGTGATAGTACACATATACAATAGTGTAGTTGGTGAGGGTACATATACTACAGTTGTGTGCATGGTACATGGTAAGGGTACATGGTGAGGGTACATGATGAGGGGACACCTACTGCAGTAGTGTGCAAGGGTACATGGTGAGGGTACACACAGGGTACTTCGTGATGGTACATACATGGTGAGGGTACACACAGGGTACATGGTGAGGGTACATGGTGAAGGTACACACAGGGTACTTCGTGATGGTACATACATGGTGATGGTACATACATGGTGATGGTACATACATGATGAGGGTACATACATGGTGAGGGTACATACATGGTGAGGGTACATACATGGTGAGGGTACATACATGGTGAGGGTACATACATGGTGAGGGTACACATACTCACGTTGTGCTTGGTGAACTCCTCCACCACAATGGGGCAGATCATGCCGCTCAGTGTGCCGAAGCCGTTGCTTATACCCATCAGGATGGAGGCGTAGCGCGGCGCGATATCCAGGTGGTTCACGTTGAAGCCTGGAGAGAGAGAGAGAGAGAGAGAGAGACGGGGGTGAGGAGCGGGAGTTACCATGAGGCATGGGACAGGTGGGAGGAGCCCTGTGCTACCATGAGAAAACAGTGAACCTGATGTTGAGATGGAGGCAGAGGTTGAGGAGGGAGTGTGGCAAGAGAGGCCCGGCTGGGGAGGGACGCACCAGCACGGTACCCACACCAACTTGTCTGTCTTTACAACAGAACGACATGGACGACTCTCTCACACATTATTATTACTTAAAGAAGAAACTAATGATAGTTCCAGAAGACATGAACAGTAGCCTCTTATGTGGATCAACTCAACACCAGCGAGTCATACAGACTGTTTCCCTTCCTGGGGAAGACCACGTCCATGGCTTACACAACAAACAGGAATGAAACAAATCATTGATTTGTCACCAACAGATGAAATGTATTTACTTTTGCCATCAGTCAGACGCACGCATGGTCATCATCATCATCATCATGCTGCACACATCAATAGTATATCTGAACCAGTGATATAACAACCACTGGACTAACGTCAAGGATCGGGACTTACGCCACAACCACCACAATTAATGCAACAGTTGCTAACACTATACAAGTTACAGTTACGGGTACAGCACCACACCAGCAGGGTACAGCACCACACCAGCAGGGTACAGCACCACACCAGCAGGGTACAGCACCACACCAGCAGGGTACAGCACCACACCAGCAGGGTACAGCACCACACCAGCAGGGTACAGCACCACACCAGCAGGGTACAGCACCACACCAGCAGGGTACAGCACCACACCAGCAGGGTACAGGAGTGTTTTTCACTCCGTGGGGTCATGTGCTGCTATATATACAAACATACCTATACATATATTCTACTGGATCGAAGTTAAAGTATCCTAGATCTTTCATTGATAAATCCCTCAAGTTGGCAAAGAAATCATTTAATAGAATTAAACTCAAATTTCCCCTTGATACCAAAAATCGTTTAGTTCTCCCTTTTAGTGATAATTTTACATCACTTCCCAGGTTGCTTAAATCCTTTAATTGTAGCCTTCAGTAATAACAATATTGTAAAGAATATCTTAATCAAAAACTCACCAGAAAATTCTGCGGGATGTGTTTTCTAAATACCTTGCAAAAACTGTAATATGTTGGGTAGACTGGTAAGGATCTTTATATTAGACTTGAGCAACATGAATATAACATAAGAACAGGACAAGAATCAAATGATTTGTTTGTACAGGAATAAAGGCGTGGTACATATATGAAAGGTTAACAGAAGGGACAACACGAGAGTAAGACTTTCCCGGTAACACAGCGCTATCAGGCTACCACCACCCACCCACCCACCGATACCTCCATTATCTACTCATCGTCTCCATCACACAACAAGCTCTTTTTAAGCAATCGTCCTCCTTCCTCGCCACAGCCATTCCCATCAACCTCCTTCCCACTACCGATCACCAGTCCTCCAGACATCCCTCTTCCTCCACCCTCTCAGCCCTCCCTATACTTTCCCTTCCTCCCCCTAACCATTCTCCACCACCTTCCTCCCCAACCAATCTCCAACACCTTCCTCCCCCTCCCCCCATCGACCCCCAGCCCCGTTCCCCTCCACACTTCAATATATGACCCTAGCATGTAAACCATAGCAAGGTAATGGTCTCAGTGCATTATAGAGATTGTCCTCGCCCCTTGGGGAGCACAGCCACACCCTACACAATCTTACCTGATTTACGGAGACTAGATCCAGGCCTGTCTCACCCTAGGTCACCTCCTCGCCCTAGCTGCTCCTGCACACCGCTTTGTATGGCTCTCACTGTACGCCAGTAGACGTCAACTCCACAAACATTAAGGTGCAGCGCCAGGTCCGGCCAGAAGATAGTAGTAGAGATAGTAGTATGACTAGGATGGATGAAGGGTTACGACGAACACGATTGCCACGCGATAGTAAAGTTAGTGGTGGGACGAGGAAATCAGTCGCCCACGACATAGAAAAGAGAGATATATGGGCGCTTTCTGCAGGGAAACAGTATGAGTGACTTGGAGATGAACAAAAGAAAGCGGCAGGAGGTTAAGAGGAAGAAGCAGGGGCTGAAAAAGAGGGCAAATGAGAGATGGGGTAGGAGGATATCGGTAAAGTTAAGGGAAAACGTGAAAATGCTATGGAAGGAGGTCAATAGTGTGAGAAGCAGAGAAGAAATGGGAGCAACAATGACGGATGTAGTTGGGGAAGTGGTTACGGGTAAGGAAGAGGTAAAGCGGAGATTGAGTATTTTGAAGAATTTTTGACTGTTAGATGACAAGGTGGCAGATGTAGGGTCTTCCAGACATGGATATATACATAGAGTCATAACGCATTGTGTGATGAAATGAGAAGGTGGAAATCTTGTAAAGAAAAACCTGGCAAAGTGGCTTGGGTCAACAGGACTGCAGTTGAATTTCTCAAGAAAGGACGGATGTTAACTGTATACATGGCGCAGGGTGAGGTTCCTAAGGACGAACGGAACTTCGCCTGTATGGTGCCATTATTCAAAGATAAGGGAAACAAAAGTGAATGTTTGAATAAGAGAAATTAAATTCTGTCTAATGTTCCTGGTGTGTTGTGCAGGAGTGGTGACTCAAGCGAGGGCGGTGGCATGCACAGAGCAGTAGACTGGGGAGGAGTAATGCAACTTTTCGAGCGGTTGATGATGTGTGGACCTGGTGTTTGCTTTAAAGAATTTGTATGAAAGAAGCTTAGAAAAAGAGAAGATTTATGTGTGGCAAACATGGACTTGAAGAAAACGTAAGTTAAGGTTGACAGACATGCCGTGCAGAAGGTGCCACGGATGTGTGTTGGGAGGAGAAAGCTACTACAAACAATGAGTTTTGGAGTAAAACGTGTGAGCAAGTGAGAACTGGAAGGGTGAGTGGTGCAGGTGAAGGTGGGTCTGCGTAATGTCATAGTGTCACCATGGCTGTTTAACCTATTCATGGATGGGATGGTGAGGGAGGAGAGTGCGGGAGTCCTGAAGATAGGGCGAATTTAAAGTATGCTGGGGAGGGACTGGCCTACTATTTAGTTGTTATTTGCAGATGACACGACTTGCGTGGCAGACTCGAATGAAAAACTGCAGAAGCTGGTGTCTGAGTTTGGGAGTGTGTGAGAGGAGGAGCTTGAAAATTAATCTAAATATGATTAAGATTATAAGGCTCAGCATGGGGTAGTGACACGCTGGTGTGAGTGTTTGAATGGGGAGAACTTGGAGAGTTTCAGATTAAACTAGGGGACCTGAAGTGAAGGCTGCTGTCTGTGAGGGCAAAGATGTTTGGTGGTATAGTAGTGTCAACGATACCGTATGGATCAGAGTCGCGCGGCCAGTATACAGAAGAACGGAGGGTAGACGTGTTGGAAATAAGAGTGCTTGAGGACAATATGCGGGATGAGGAGGGTTGATCGTGTGAGGAAAGATATCATGAGAGAGAGAGAGAGAGAGAGAGAGAGAGAGAGAGAGAGAGAGAGAGAGAGAGAGAGAGAGAGAGAGAGAGAGAGAGAGAGAGAGAGAGAGAGAGAGAGAGAGAGAGAGAGAGAGAGAGATGAGGTAGTAAACTAAATATGACAGAGAGCTGAACAGGTTGTGCTAAAATGGTGGACATACGGAGAGGTGAACGAAACAAACTGACTTTAAAAAGTAGATGAAGCAAGGTGGAAGGTGAGTCATGAAGGAGCGGAAGGATGGAGGGAGAGGGATCTTGAGTTCTCATGGAGTGGACATGCAGGAGGGTGAGAGGCGTGCTTGGTGCACAACATATTGAACCCGTGTGCAGAACGGGGGGTGACGTTCTGTCAGTGGGCTGACCCAGGTAGTGGTCAGTGGGGCTCGACTGTGGATAAAAGCTTCTGTTCACAGGACATTGTGCATGACAGTAAGAATTATGCGAGGAAATGAGGCATTTCTTCTTATGTTCGTTGCACTACCTCGACATCTGAGAAACGACGAACATGAATACCACCATAGTACCACCAGCAACAGGACAACCACCATCACCACCACCACCATCACCACCATCACCACCATCACCACCATCACCACCATCACCACCATCACCAGCAGCAGCAGCGGGAGGAGGAGGGACATCATCATCTTCATCAAGGGCGAGCCCCACTGGAAACTTTACCTCCCTGGGGAGCCTCACAAACTTGATAAAAGATTTCATCAAATGGATTTCACCCCCAACCCCTCTCCCCTCTCCACTCCCTTACTATACCCTCCCACTCCCTTACGCCAGCCAACCTTTATCCTCCCCTCCCCTCCCTTCCCTCACCCTACTCTCCCTCTCCTCACTATCCTCTTAATCTACTCCTCTCTTCTCCCCTTCCTTACTTTACACCCCCTTCCCTCACTATGACCCTCTCACTCCCCTTACATTACTCTCCTTGTCCATTAACCTACCATCCCTTCCCTTACTCTGCCCTAGGTCAAGTGTGTTTACACAAGTACAGAAAATGAGAAATCAGACCTACGTACGTAAGTGTTATGTTCCCAGCCTCGCTCTCACTGGGTCAACCACAGATGAGTCTCCCTGGGCGTCATCCTCCTCGTCTCCTCGCCCTGTGATCAACAAGCCAAATTCATCCAGAATTCCCTTGCTAGAACAGACCATAAACCCCTCAGAGAGAGAGAGAGAGAGAATGTGTCATGACATCATAACGTTTACCGAGGATTGCTTCTGGTCGCTGGGTCAAACCATCAACACTTCCAGTGAAGGCCGGTGAAACACACACATCAGCCTCACTGGAGCGTCAATTGTCATGATTACTTCATACGATATTCCCAGCGCCAGCCAGCCCTGCAGTGGCCATCATTACTATCAACAGATGACATTTCAGCGCACACATCCCACTCCTTTCATAGGAAAGTGTCATCTTCGTGAGTTGAATAGCTTGCAGAATGGCTTGTCTCAGAGGGTATATATATATGGTGAGGTATATGTGGCAACTTGTTATGTGCAGCTTTGTAACTTGTTATGTGCAGCTTTGTAACTTGTTATGTGCAGCTTTGTAACTTGTTATGTGCAATTTTGTAAGTAATGTTTCTTCATAATCCCCAGAGTTGTGGAAGATTGTCTCTTGCTGTATTACAGATCAACGGTTAAGTCATTACCTTGACAGTATATCCTGGTGTTCCTTGGTAGTATATGCTGGTGTTCCTTGGTAGTATATGCTGGTGTTCCTTGGTAGTATATGCTGGTGTTCCTTGGTAGTATATCCTGGTGTTCCTTGGTAGTATATCCTGGTGTTCCTTGGTAGTATATGCTGGTGTTCCTTGGTAGTATATCCTGGTGTTCCTTGGTAGTATATGCTGGTGTTCCTTGGTAGTATATCCTGGTGTTCCTTGGTAGTATATCCTGGTGTTCCTTAGTAGTATATGCTGGTGTTCCTTGGTTGTATATCCTGGTGCTCCTTGGTAGTATATCCTGGTGTTCCTTAGGAATATACTCCTGGTGTTCCTACCTGAAGACGGGAGCTTTCTACTAAATTATACTATGGGGGGAAGAGGGAGCCTTATTCTTGACTATCCTTCCTCACTGTGTGGCTTAAAGATTTACCATTCTATTTATACTCTGTAACTGCTGGCGTCTTGATGAAGCATGGCCCTCTCACGTACTGTCATGTACAGCTGCATGGCCTTCCCACGTACGGCCATGTACAGCTACCGGGCCCTCTCACGTACTGTCATGTACAGCTACCTGGTCCTCTCACGTACTCCATGTACAGCTACCTGGCCTTATCACGTACCGCCATGTACAGCTACCTGGCCCTCTCACGTACTCCATGTACAGCTACCTGGCCTTATCACGTACTGCCATGTACAGCTACCTGGCCCTCTCAAGTACTGCCATGTACTCATTTGTCTGTCATGTTTCCTCTGTTCTGATCTCACCTTCATCGTCTCACGTTCATACACAACCCACAATGAAAAAAATAATTTCTTTCCCCCGGAAATGCATCTTATCCTACGGGTGAACACCTTCAGGGTTTATATAGCATGAAATATTACAACCTGAAGACTTTAACTTCCACTAAGTCTTCACTGACGTCAGTGCATCTTCACAACCAGATCACACAAAGACCAAACACCAGCCATCCCTCCCCTACAACCACAACCATCTTCACCTCTCCTCCTAAGCCTCGTCAGATCCCGGCCAGCCATCAGTGCGTCGCACCGAAGCACAATTTGTAATCCCAAGTGATAAAGCCGACATCAGCCAGCAACAAATGGGCTGGAACACCACATATCCTGTACAAAAGATTCTTAATCAAGCGAGAGTACGAGTCAATCGATGGTGGAATTTCAAGGCTTCAATGATTTCTCGCCTGGAAGCTTGTGTTCGAACGTCTGGCATCTTCATAGCACATTGCAGTCACCTTCCCAGGGGTCGGAACTCCGCTTTCGATGACTTAGACACTTGGATTTACTTATCACTTGTATGGTTTTAAATCTTTTGTAAATAAACTCTTGGTGTTTATAATTATCGTGTACAGGTACTTAAGAAGTCATGAGTTTGATGTTCGAATATTCGGATCTTTGACGTTCTCCAAAGGCAGCCGTGCCACCAATAGGGGACTTTAACATCTGTATTCGAATATTTGTGGTCTGAGGATTTTTCATAGGTCTTGGTGTTCAATTTCTGAATATTTGAGCACTCAAAGTTCCGTGTCCGGATACGGATATTTCAAGGGTCTGCGAGCAAACAGTCATCATCCTACGTCTGATGATTCAGTTACAGAAGATGGAGCTCATGGTAATTCAGAGGCTCAAGCTTCAGCCTCGGTCTGCTTCAGATCTTCAGAACTGTATTGAAATATTCGGGAACACGAAGTCGTTTCTTCATGGAGTAAGCGATTCTGGGATTTTCCTCTCCGGATTAACTTGTGTGAATATTGTCATTAGTAGAGGAGAGATTTGATTACCGGGACCCGTAATTCGATTGAGGCAGCTTCGATACGACTTTAATGGAGAGCTGTTGATGTGCCCGGGACGTCCCAGGCAGGAGGAACCTTGTGTCACGGCTGAACCACCTCCTCCTGCGGCTGTGTTCAAGGTAACCAGTGAGTACTGTCTGTTGAGGGAAGGGAACGTTCTACTGACTCTAGCAAAGTATATAAAGAAAATGTGGGATTTATATTTCTGAAGTAAGACTGTGTAAGTAATTTCAACGGATGTAGATATCAGCTTAATGTGAGAATGTTTACAGTTTTCTGGGTAAGAATGGGTTGGTGGTCCGCTGGGTTATATCTTTGTTGTTGTAGTAAAGTCTCAACTACTGTGGCACTGATTAACAAGCGCTAATTGCAGGTTCCTCAAAACTGAAGATCTTCCTCCAGCCACCCCTGGCAACCTGCACACCTCCAGTACTGGTAAGGAGTAAGTGCGCCTCTCTGTGTGGCCCAGGCTGGGCCTCCTCTCACCACCACCCACCCACCCACCCAGCCAGGCAGGTAAGTCACAACTGGAGTTTGTTTGACCAAAATGATATAAAGTTACGGGTCGTGTTGTTGTGGTTATGAAGGTGGGGAGATCCCTATGATGCAGCACCACATGAAGATAAGTCTCCACTTCAGTCCACAGTGGTGGTATGTGGACGATGTTGACGTGCACAACGTGTTCTTATACAGAGTCACTTACTAGAACATCAATACATCAAAATCTGGTGAACGAAATGTAATATACATTTCCAGAGCTGTCAGCAGTCGTCAGCCAGGTTTCCACAAACTTAGGATGTCAGTTTTTTTAAAAAAGATTCAAAATTATAATTTACAATATAGAGAGACTCATTTTCTTAATAACCCTATTTTATGAGGATCAAAACAACCTTTTTTATCTTTTTTGTAGAGAGGCAGATAATGTTCATGTTCTAATAGGATGATAACGTATACAAAGATTAAACTGACTCCCCCGAGGCCTGAGCAAATTTCTAATAATGGTCTGGAAAATTATTAAAAGTTTAGTAATGATGAGGCTACTTCCCCCCCCCCCCCTCCACCCACCAAGCAGCCTGTGTTGATACGTGTAGCCATGATCACACGGGTGAGCCCTGTGTTGAGAGCCAACACTGCTCTGGGGTCGAACCCTGGCTGTCTTCTGGTGGAACTATAGAGTCGGACACAAGAAAGATTGCCGGCTCTATGTAGAGGTTATAGTCGAGATAAAAAGCCTGCCAGGTTATAATCTGGGTAGCAAACAAAACTGCAAGTGTTCATATATCAACACAAGTCTGTATCGTTAAACAAACGTCTCGAGACTCAGAGAAAATTATAGAATTCGTAATAACGTAAAACATTGCTCAGAGCAACACACACAACGAACACTTGTATCATTTTATGTATATCTTGTGCGGTGTCCATATAACCACATCACCAGCTCCTCCCTACATAACATCATTACCAGCTCCCCCCTACATAATGTCATCACCAGCTCCCCCCTACATAACACCATCTGTCTCCCACCTACAGTTTACCCCCTCCATCTCACTAGTCATTGTCCTTCTCAATCTGCTCAAGTTTTTACATGGATTCTCATGTTGTCGTTAACCCTCCTCTTTGTACCTAGGTATTATCTTTGTGTGTACCAAATACCCACATTTGTAACCAATAATCATTGATTCATATTCTTATCATCTCACCTTCCATACCCTCGTCTTCTGATCTTACACTCTTGGTCCCCCTCCAGTGATTCTATTTGTTCATAATCATTTTACAATTCTATATATATTTTCTTGTGATCTCTTCTGTGTGTGGGCCAATCTTTTCTCTCACTTATGGCCGAGGTCCTGTCCTCTCGCGTCTTGCTCTTCTCCCGTTATCAGCACTAGCCATCTCCCCTCTCGCCCTTCTCCTCCCTCCCTTCTCCCTCTAAAAGACTAGCTGTCAAGAGTTGATACCTTGGCTGGTGGAAGCCATTAGACCGTGTTCATAGGAGCCAGTCATCGGCGCTCGTCTCTCCTAACTACCCGCGACTTGTTACCTCAGAAACGACCCATTAAGCCACCCCAAGGGATGGGCTGTAGGGGGCAAATTGTTATCCTTTAACCCACATCAGCAGGACGTAAGGATAGAGGGCCTTATCGAGGTAGTGGCGGGACGGTTTGTTACGAGCTGTGATGGATGACAGGGGTGGCCGCCGCTGGGGTGGTACTGGACGATGGGGAGAAGGGGAGAACTGGGGAGGGCTGGGGGTAATGGGGAAATGTACTGAGGGTGTGGGAGACGAGGTGAGGAAGGGAGGAGGAGGAGGAGAAGTTAGGGTGACGGTCAGGAACAGTTGATTAGTCCGATGTGTTGGAGGGGAGGGAGGTTAGGAGCTGGAATACACACACACACACACACACACACACACACACACACACACAAAATTCTCCATACTTTCTTCAAGTGATCCTATAACCATAACAACACAAGTGGTCCTACAACCATAACAACACAAGTGGTCCTACAACCTTGGCAACACAACCAACACAGCCTCCCGGCCTACAAGAAATGGTAAATGGAGGGAGCCAACTGCACCTACCTGATATAGCGAAGCCAGAGAATCCTACGGCGGCGGTGAGGGCAGAGATGGCCACGTATATATTTCTGGAGAAGGCCACCACCAGGAGGAAGACGGCCTCCAGCCCGAACCCGCCGCAGTTAAACAACTTCCTGACGTTGGTGGTGGAGAGTATGTTGTTCTTACGGAAGTAGTCGGCTAGCTGACCTCCGAATGGCACTATGATCGTCATGACCAGGTGAGGCAGGGCGGAGATGGTGCCGCCCTGAGGGGAAGCAGGGAGAGAGGGTTGTTATGGTCAGCTCTGAGGGGAAGCAGGGAGAGAGGGTTGTTATGGTCAGCTCTGAGGGGAAGCAGGGAGAGAGGGTTGTTATGGTCAGCTCTGAGGGGAAGCAGGGAGAGAGGGTTGTTATGGTCAGCTCTGAGGGGAAGCAGGGAGAGAGGGCTGTCATAAATGCCGCCCTTTGACAATGAGAGGAGGCTTGTTGTAGTGCTAGTATAAGTACAAGGATGCTGCAAGATGCTACCCCACCCTCTACCCCCGATCTACCCTTCCAGGTTGATAGTAGAGGAGATGGTGCAGCTTGGAGGGAGGAGGGATGGAGGTGATCAGTATATGAGACAGCGTTGCTAGCAGCAGTCATCTTACCCTTGAAGTAACTGTTGACAACCTGAACGATGTAGAATGGTACAGATCGGACTGGTGACCATTACAAAGACAAAAGACCCAACACTACCCAGAATCCTTCAGTCACTGCAGCATGCACACGTCTCTAAATGATCTCTACAGTCACCTATTCTGTATAACATAACTCAGACTAGCTCTACATAATTCAGACTGGCTCTACATAACCCAGACTAGCTCTACATAACTCAGACTGCCTCTACATAACTCACACTGGCTCTAC
This sequence comes from Panulirus ornatus, assembly GCF_036320965.1. Classification (NCBI taxonomy): domain Eukaryota; kingdom Metazoa; phylum Arthropoda; class Malacostraca; order Decapoda; family Palinuridae; genus Panulirus; species Panulirus ornatus. The sequence continues at coordinate 223,788 of NC_092257.1, forward strand.
ATAACTCACACTGGCTCTACATAACTCACACTGGCTCTACATAACTCACACTGGCTCTACATAACTCACACTGGCTCTACATAACTCACACTGGCTCTACATAACTCACACTGGCTCTACATAACTCACACTGGCTCTACAGAGCACAATATAATCCCACACTAACTAAAGACCCAGGATGACTCAACCTGGATGCCAGTGTATTACAGTGATTGATCATGACCCAGGATGACGGCCGGATGATCATCTCATTATGATGATAGGTAACATCACACAATCCACCAACACACCACAAACTGACCCCAGGTGACACACAATGACTTAACTAACAATAAACTCTCTGATCTTCATGCACAATGAACGAAAATTACAAAACAGAAAGACAGCAATTTGGTCTCGTATGTCATAATCCGACCCAGAATGATCCTACACTACCCAGAATGATCCTACACAACCCAGAATGATCCTACACGACCCAGAATGATCCTACACAACCCAGAATGATCCTACACAACCCAGAATGATCCTACACGACCCAGAATGATCCTACACAACCCAAAATGATCCTACACGACCCAGAATGATCCTACACGACCCAGAATGATCCTACACGACCCAGAATTATCCTACACGACCCAGAATGATCCTACACGACCCAGAATGATCCTACACAACCCAGAATGATCCTGCACAACCCAGAATGATCCTACACGACCCAGAATGATCCTACACGACCCAGAATTATCCTACACGACCCAGAATGATCCTACACAACCCAGAATGATTCAGGTCTCATATGACCTACGATGACCCTAAACAAACCGGCCTGACCTTATGTATCCGTGGTCTCTATACTACTACATGATTGCACATGACCACGGGTGACCCTGACTGACCAAGCATGACCCAAAATGAATGACCATAACATATCTTCACCTTGTATGGCCTAACGTGACCAAAAGGTGATCGTTATGGTACAATGACATGACCAAACACAAAACAGGATGACCCCACATGACCTCTGACAACCATGACCACTGACAACCCACCTTGGCTATGTTGAAGTCGAACACCTCCTTGAAGTATGTCGGCTGAGAGATGATGAGCAGGTAGAAGGTCCAGGAGCGGGCGACGTTGGCTACGATGATGGCCCACACCGGCATGGAGGCAGCGAACGCTCGCCACGGGGTGGAGGCGAAGGTCGGCTGCTTCGCCACCTGTGCAGGTAAGAAGGTGGGAGGAGGATGTTATAGGTGGTGGGTGTCAGCGAGTGCGTGCCTTGCTTGTAACTCACGTGTAAGTATATGTATGGTTGAATGTTTATGTGTTTTTACGTCCTTTAACAGCTTATAGTCGGCGCACGTCAAGGAGAAGTGTGAATACAACGTTCGTATGACCTACGATGTTACACTCAGGTAAGTGTGTACGAGAAGCATGAACCTATACAAACATCTCCTTCATTACCTGTCCTCACTACTACTACTGCCAGACCCCCTGAGTCCCAACTTGTAGGAAACAATGATGACCAGACCTCTCCCTGCAGACCACAACCCCCCCCCCCCCCACCACACACACACACACACACTTGGAGGACCAGCAAGATATGAGACACTGTTCCTGATCCAACCTTTTGGTCGGCCAAACATGAGGAGGCCGAAGTGTTCCCCACCCTCCATACTGCAGCAGGAGGTCAGCGTCCACTCACCTGCTTGCCAAGGCTCTCCTCGATGTAGATCTGCTCTCTGGCGGAGATGGTCGGATGCGTGGCCGGTTTCTCGAAGGCTAACCAGTACCAGATGAAGCCCCACGCGATGCCGGCCATACCTGAGGTAGAGCCAAGCACAGCGTTAGTGGCACTAATGCTAAACTTATCAAGTACCTCCATGTATTAGTCCCACCTACCTGTAGCGGTGCCTAGGTATGGTATGCACCTGTAAGGCTGCTAGTGATGCCTGGGGAAGGTTATAAAGGTGGGTTGTTACGAGAAGCTAATGAGGTAACAAGCTGAGTGATCACTGATGGTTGTGGTAGTAAGACAACAGGCTGTGGCACCTGCCTGCCGGTGTACTGAGCTGGTTGTTGGTGACTGCTGGTGAGGGAGCCAGTCAGTAGCGGCAGCAGTGTTCCTCAAACCACACCCACAACCAGCAGAACACACCAGCTACACAGGTGATGATTAACAGTGACCAACACAGCTAACAACGAGTTACCTACTACAGGTATGGAGAGTCTCGCCTGCGTCAAGCAACGGCTTCTTACCGTAGAAGTAGAAGGGGGCTGGCCAGCCGATTCCCTCCGTCAGCCAGGCTGAAAGCGGCATCCCCAGGACGGCGCCGGCGTAGCTGCCGCAGAAGGCGAGTGTGGCCAGACGGGACCTCTCCAGGGGCGGCGACCAGTTCCTCCAGATCCCGTGACACGCCGGGTATGTCACACCCTGGTGGAGGAGAAGGTAATGTCAGGGAACGAGAACCAAAGGTAGTGTGGCCCTGTGTTACCTCCATCATAACTGACCACCACACTCACACTGACTGACGGAACTGCTTCCTACCACATCACCACCACTATCCCTCACCATCACCACTATCCCTCACCATCACTATCCTTGGGAACAATAAGGTGGTCAGAGAAAGCAATGAGCAAGCAGCGAGGAGTGGAGAGGAGCGCGCGCTCCGGGAGGACATGAGCTTCGTGCACCATCCGTCCTGACTTACAGTGAAATATTGATGTGGCTCGCTAACCTCTCTCCCAGCCTCCCCCTCCCTGCTACACCTGAACCCCTTCCCCTCGCCACCTGCCACCTTACTCCGACCCAAACCTCCCCAGTTCCACCTGTAGGTGATCACCTCCCACTTTCTCCTCCGGAAATAAAAAAAAAATCCATCCCATCTGGCCACTATCCCGGCCCCCCCCCGTGTGTGTGTGTGTGTGTGTGTGTGTGTGTGTGTGTGTGTGTGTGTGTGTGTGTGTGTGTCATTAAGCAGGTCATTCAAACATGTCCGTCCTAACATAAAGGCCAACATTTACTCATCATGCATTCATTAATGATAATTCAGACCGAAAACATCAAGGATCAGGTTGGTGCTACAACCAGCGAGATCAAGCGTGACGAACTCCCGCAACATGACTCTAGAAGTGTGAGGGTTGGTCATGCCGGACACACCATCCATACTGATGGAGACACACGTCCTACTCTCCCAGCACACACACACGCACACACACACACACACACACACACACACACACACACACACACACACACAATGATGACATGGTAAACACAGCCAGGATACACAAGTTCAAAAAGCTGTTAGCCAGAGACAGTTCCAGAGATGAGGCCACACGAGTGTACACATCTTAGCGGATTGTACAAAGAGGGAATTCCAAACACCATCAGTATCGCTAGGGATCATTTACAATTCATCTATGCCAGTTTCGCCACCGTCACCTCCTGTGGCCACAGATCCCTCGACCTCGCGTTACATATCACAACCAAAATGGCATCAAACCACATCCTAGCTAGCACAAACCACTACAAGAACAGGAACATACCACCAATCACGTTGAAAATTAACGAAACCAAATGTATACAAAGAAATTGGTATATTTTGTGTATCACCTCAGTGTGTGGCTGTGTGTAACACTGACCAAACCTTTACCATAAGCTACAGACGCTGTCCACCGGCCAGACATCCACCGCGCCTTCATTTGTACAAATTAGATAACTGTGGCTTCATAATCACGCCCCGGAAACGACGCTAAGAACCTAAGGCGTCTTATACTGGCAGTAGGGAGGAGTGTGTCAGCCAGGAGAGCCGGGACTGTGGGAAATCAGTCAACAAACGTTAGTGTTGAAGACGTCAACCTGGATGATGATGATCATGTAGTCCAGCTGATGATCACCACACAACACTCCACCACACAACACTCCACCACACAACACTCCACCACACAACACTCCACCACACAACACTCCACCACACAACACTCCACCACACAACACTCCACCACACAACACATGATCATCACCACACAACACTCCACCACACAACACTCCACCACACAACACTCCACCACACAACACATGATCATCACCACACAACACTCCACCACACAACACTCCACCACACACACAGATCACCACAACACTCCACCACACAACACTCCACCACACAACACATGATCATCACCACACCACACTCCACCACACAACACTCCACCACACAACACTCCACCACACAACACATGATCATCACCACACCACACTCCACCACACAACACTCCACCACACAACACTCCACCACACAACACTCCACCACACAACACATGATCATCACCACACAACACTCCACCACACAACACATGATCATCACCACACAACACTCCACCACACAACACTCCACCACACAACACTCCACCACACAACACTCCACTACACAACACATGATCATCACCACACAACACTCCACCACACAACACATGATCATCACCACACAACACTCCACCACACAACACATGATCATCACCACACCACACTCCACCACACAACACATGATCATCACCACACAACACTCCACCACACAACACTCCACCACACAACACTCCACTACACAACACTCCACCACACAACACATGATCATCACCACACAACACTCCACCACACAACACATATGATCATCACCACACCACACTCCACCACACAACACATGATCATCACCACACAACACTCCACCACACAACACATGATCATCACCACACAACACTCCACCACACAACACTCCACCACACAACACATGATCATCACCACACAACACTCCACCACACAACACTCCACCACACAACACATGATCATCACCACACCACACTCCACCACACAACACTCCACCACACAACACATGATCATCACCACACAACACTCCACCACACAACACATGATCATCACCACACAACACTCCACCACACAACACTCCACCACACCACACTCCACCACACAACACTCCACCACACAACACATGATCATCACCACACAACACTCCACCACACAACACATGATCATCACCACACAACACTCCACCACACAACACTCCACCACACAACACTCCACCACACAACACTCCACCACACAACACTCCACCACACAACACATGATCATCACCACACAACACTCCACCACACAACACTCCACCACACAACACTCACCACACAACACTCCACCACACAACACATGATCATCACCACACAACACTCCACACAACACTCCACCACACAACACTCCACCACACAACACATGATCATCACCACACAACACTCCACCACACAACACTCCACCACACAACACTCCACCACACAACACATGAATCATCACCACACCACACTCCACCACACAACACTCCACCACACAACACTCCACCACACAACACATGATCATCACCACACCACACTCCACCACACAACACTCACACCACACAACACATGATCATCACACCACAACACTCCACCACACAACACTCCACCACACAACACATGATCATCACCACACAACACTCCACCACACAACACTCCACCACACAACACTCCACCACACAACACATGATCATCACCACACCACACTCCACCACACAACACTCCACCACACAACACTCCACCACACAACACTCCACCACACAACACTCCACCACACAACACATGATCATCACCACACAACACTCCACCACACAACACTCCACCACACAACACTCCACCACACAACACTCCACCACACAACACTCCACCACACAACACTCCACCACACAACACATGATCATCACCACACAACACTCCACCACACAACACATATGATCACCACACAATTTTCCAGTTCTTTCTCATTTTCATGACCAATTCGTAAGTGTAAAGTGTGGTTTATATTAAGATACAGCTATAAAGCTATCGTAAGATACAGCTATAAAGCTATATTAAGATACAGCTATAAAGCTATCGTAAGATACAGCTATAAAGCTATATCAAGATACAGCTATAAAGCTATCGTAAGATACAGCTTAAAGCTATAGTAAGATACAGTTATAAAGCTATATGATGGATGAAAATATAACACACAAGGCTGAATCCTTGGTTACACCAAAACAATAATGTTCACATGGATGTGAGCAGCAGGGAGTGGCTGAGGGTGTACACACGTGTGTACACACTCATAGATGGTCAGTGCCACACACCCCAGCCCTGATGACCAGGATGTGGGCCAGTCACGTCATACAACACGTCTCGCAAATATTGTTTTCTTACAAATTGTGACTAAAAAGTCAAACAATAGATCAGAAATATATGTAAGAAACACTTGCCTAAAAATATGCCGAAAAAAAAGGCCAGAATGGATGGCGTCGACAGAATTGTAGCAGTGGAGGGGTGAGGAAAATGTGGTGTGTGGAGGAGGAGGGTGTATGGAAAGGCTGGGGAGGGGACGTGGTGTGTAGAAGGGGAGGTATGGAGGGATACACTAATGGCGACAATGGAGGTGGTCACCCACGACAAATGGGTCGCACCGCACGAAACAACGACAGGGGAATCGCTGTCGTCTGCCCCAGGAAGAAGGGGAGCTTCCTTAGCTGCTGGTGTCTGCTGGAGGGAGACAGTTGCCTTCAGTGTACCACAAGTGGCCGGAACCTGGCCACTGGTAGTGGTGCTAGAGGGCCACCAGTACTGATGTTGAATATGATTCAACGACGTTAACAACGGTCTGTTGACTTACATTACAGGTCGTAAAAACTGTCTGTTAACTCAACGGCAGTAGCAATGGTCTGTGGGGGATATATCTAACGATCGTAAACCGGCGCCAATCAAAATGAGGCGGGAGTTACTTAGATGATTGTGTTCACGCCTCGTTACAACCCCATCAACTGACGTGATTTTTTCGTCTACAATGAATAGGAACGTGATCATGGCGTTCCCCTGCTACCCGTGGTGGTTGTGACGACCCAGGCTGGGGTGGTAGTGGTTGTGACGACCCAGGCTGGGGTGGTAGTGGTTGTGACGACCCAGGCTGGGGTTGTAGTGGTTGTGACGACCCAGGCTGGGGTTGTAGTGGTTGTGACGACCCAGGCTGGGGTTGTAGTGGTTGTGACGACCCAGGCTGGGGTGGTAGTGGTTGTGACGACCCAGGCTGGGGTTGTAGTGGTTGTGACGACCCAGGCTGGGGTTGTAGTGGTTGTGACGACCCAGGCTGGGGTTGTAGTGGTTGTGACGACCCAGGCTGGGGTTGTAGTGGTTGTGACGACCCAGGCTGGGGTTGTAGTGGTTGTGACGATCCTAGTTGGCTGGTTGTCTGGAGGTTGTGACGACATTGGCTGGTTGTCTGATGGTTGTGACGACCCCTGTTGGTTGTCTGGTTGTTCTTACGACTCTGTCTGGCTGTCTCGTGATTATGGCGATCCTGGTTGACTGTCTGGTGGTTGTGACAACCCTGGTTGTTTTAGTGCTTGTGACGACCCTGGTTGGTTGTCTGGTTGTTGTGACGACCCTGGTTGGTTGTCTGGTTGCTGTGACGACCCTGGTTGGTTGTCTGGTTGTTGTGACGACCGTGATTGGTTGGTTTATGGTTGGCTGGGTCATGGGAGCTAGTGCGACTGTAGTCAGGTTATGTATCATCATTGGGTTGGTCACATTCAGTGCTCAAACAGTCACTTCTGAACAGCAGAGGTCCAGCTAACTACCCCACACCACCCAGGTCATCCAGCTAACTACCCCACACCACCCAGGTCATCCAGCTAACTACCCCACACCACCCAGGTCATCCCACATAACACCAAGATAGTCTACGGGGCCAAGCAATCATAGTTCACTACTGCTATCACAGACAAGACTTGACCTTGGTAGGTACATAACTACACAGGTGACTAAACCCACACAAACGCACATACATAGTATATATCACTACACACACACACACACACACACACACACACACACACACACATGATCATATCGCACACTGCTACACACGTACGAACATCGCTCTGATGCCAAACACACTGATGAACAGACACACAACACATGAAGGATGTTGACACGTTGATATATATACATAAATATCGACATAGGTACTAACACCTGTATACATGTATTGAAACACCTGGAGATACATAGGTACTAACACCTGTATACATGTATTGAAACACCTGGAGATACATAGGTACTAACACCTGTATACATGTATTGAAACACCTGGAGATATGTACACAAACATATAAGGAAGTCGTCTACCTGACCATCTGTCACACACACATAAGTGGAACGATACAGTTGAACGTTCGTACAGACACCTCCCACACTCTGCAACTGAGACCCGAGAAAGAGGCCAAGGACATATTCATTCACCCTACTCTCTCAACTCCACTACTCAGATACAAACAGAGAGAGAGAGAGAGAGAGAGAGAGAGAGAGAGAGAGAGAGAGAGAGAGAGAGAGAGAGAGAGAGAGAGAGACCAGACCCCATGATGCTCGTACAAAAGTGTGGGGGGGGGGGGACGATCTGTTAATTACTGAATCTGATTCACTACCGGACGCCTTCTGAGCTTCGCTTATCCACGGATTACCAGATAGGGCAGCGCAGGGGGACCCGCCAGGGGAAGAACACGGCAACTGATGAGAGAGAGAGAGAGAGAGAGAGAGAGAGAGAGAGAGAGAGAGAGAGAGAGAGAGAGAGAGAGAGAGAGAGAGAGAGGGGGGGGGGGGGGGGAGGGAGGAAGAGGAAGAGGGAGAGGGAGAGAGAGAGAGAGAGAGAGAGAGAGAGAGAGAGAGAGAGAGAGAGAGGGGGGGGGGGGGGAGGGAGGGAGGAAGAGGGAGAGAGAGAGAGAGAGAGAGAGAGAGAGAGAGAGAGAGAGAGAGAGAGAGAGAGAGAGAGAGAGAGAGAGAGCGCTACGCATGATGGTAAAGGATGAGAAAATTGTGGAGGGAGAGGAGGAGAGGAGGAGCTCAGAGGGTGGTGTGCACGAGCAGGGGGTGGAGGGTACACAGCCCCGACGAAGGATCAGTGAAAGGAGAACGACCACAGAGGGAGTATGGAGAGAGTTAAGTGATTAGAGAGAGAGAGAGAGAGAGAGAGAGAGAGAGAGAGAGAGAGAGAGAGAGAGAGAGAGAGAGAGAGAGAGAATAGAGGAAAGCAATAAAGGAGAGTAAACCAAGTTTCGACATAAATGGACAGGATAATGAAGATTAATTATGGATAACTGACAGAGTTGTTAGAAAAGGGAAAGTAAAGGATATTTAGGGTAATAATGAATAGGAGGCTCTCTCTCTCTCTCTCTCTCTCTCTCTCTCTCTCTCTCTCTCTCTCTCTCTCTCTCTCTCTCCTCTCTCTGTCCTGATCGTTTCTACCCACGAATAATCAAAAACGTCAAACACAAAATTGCCAAACCTAACTTAACCTATATTATCAAAATATCACTCCAGGACTGGAGACTAGCAGACGTACTACTATGTTCATAAAGAGAAGCGTGAAATGCTTAGCAATTGCCGTCCTATTAGCCTCCCATTATGTAAACTTGAAGGGTCGATCATTAAAGATGGTAGCCTACATGGTACACCACAGCCCGATCAGTAAGTCACACCACAAGGCGTTCATCATACCTTACAAACCTCCTTGAATTCTATCATAAATTGTTCAATATTCACGACAAGACAAAAGCAACAGATACTATATTTCTGGACTTCCAGAAAACATTCAGTAAAGTCTCCCACGTTAAACTGATGCATAAAGCCTAGGCCTTGAGAATTACTGGTTGCAGAGGAAATTGGCCAGAAGCCTGGTTACGTGACAGGAGGCAGGGTCGTAATGAATGGGGTCCCTCAGGGATCCGTGGTCACTTGTGGGGTCCCTCAGGGATCCGTGGTCACTTGTGGGGTCCCTCAGGGATCCGTGGTCACCCGTTACTTAGCCTTAGTCGTCTTATCATCCATCTTAACGATACTGACGTGGGCTGAATAACTTAGTGTCTAAATTTAATGATGAGAAAAGATCGGCAATGCCATATTAACTGAAGATAGGGTAAGATTACACGGGGGTCTAGATATATCGTGGAATGGTCTAGAAAATGGTAATTGTCATTTAACGTCAATAAATGTCGGCTGTTACAAGTAGGAAACCTCAAGAAAATATTCTGCTATGAAATGATGGACCACAAAATAAAGGACAACCCTTCACAGTAGAGCCAGCACTGCCAACGAGAGGAGATGGACCAAAACTTAGGGGATACCTAGTTAATCTGGACTGTACGACATTACTAACTCGTGGAATAAGCTCCCAGAACGTGTGGTTTAGAGCAATACTCTTAATATCTTCAAAATTAGCCTTAATCATCACTAGTCACTCTCCGGTACTGAATAATCCATTTCATCAATCACCATAACATGGCATGTTATGTTACATTTTCAACCAGTGATCTCTCCCTGGCCAGACTGCGGTAACACACCAACATTGATTAACCTACGTCACCTGCTTTGAGAGAGTAAGTAACAATTATTGTAGCATTCTTCAACATTAGGAATAATAGAGAAATGGTAAGTCGAGAGGCTGGAGCGCAAGTTTATCCTAACTCTTGTCTTTATAACAAAAAGTGAAGGGATGCATGTTGTTGGTGAAGGGATGCATGTTGTTGGTGAAGGGATGCATGTTGTTGGTGATGGGATGCATGTTGTTGGTGAAGGGATGCATGTTGTTGGTGATGGGATGCATGTTGTTGGTAATGGGATGCATGTTGTTGGTGATGGGATGCATGATCGTATATGTCCATTCTAACTTACAACTTTACTATAAACATTTTCTTCGAGGATATTGATCGTGCAAGGTATCTTCCCTACCTTGTTGCCGGAGGGAGGGGATGTGGCAGGGGAAGAACCTTTGCTTTGCTATTCTTTTCTTCCGCTTTTAAGAAGCCAGCATATATTGTGTTAAAGGCCAGACCACCTCACTTGGACCTCTCTCTCTCTCCCTACCCCATCTTCCCTCGCCTTCTTCACTCCCTGCCTCTCAGCAGCAGCGATAGACGCCCTGCCCTCCAACACAGGAAATGACACCGATTACCAAGCTTGCATTTCTATTCTCTGGAGGAGCCTCTAGGTGTGTTTATCTCCTGACGCGCCTTCCCCGTCAGATAAACTCTTGATTGCCCTCTCCCTCACCCCATGCTGGCCCCACCAGACTCCCTCACCCAGTCCCACCAGATCCCTCTCCCAGACACGCCAAACCCTCTCTCTCACACCCACCAGACCCTCTCTCCCAGCCCCACTAGACTCTGTCACACACGTCCACATGATCCTCTCTCCCAGCCCCGCCAGACCCCCTTTCCCAACCCCCTTTCCCAGCCCCACCAGACCCCTAATGTATCTCCACCAGACCCACCGGACCCTATCACCCAGACCCATCACATCATCTCTACACGACCCATCACGCCATCTTTCTAAGCCCCACCAGAACCCCTCACCCAACTCCACTAGACCCCCTTGCTAAGCTCCATCAGACCCCTCTCAGCCCAGCCCCACCAGATCCCCTTTTCCAGACCCACTAAATCCCCTAATCCGGCCCCATCAAACGCCTTGGCGTAGCTCTCCAGACCCCCTCATCCATCCCCACTAGTCTCCCTTTCCCAACCCCACCAGACCCCCTCATCCGGCCCCACCACACATGCCCCCCCTCCCCTTACCCTAGCTCAGCGCTACCGGACCCCTCTCACCCAACACTACCAGATCCCCTTTCCCAGCCCCACCAGAGCTCCTCATTCAACTCCATTAGACCCCCCTCACCTCACCTAGCCCAACCAAAATTCCTCATCCTTCTCCACCAGATCCCGTCATCCAACCCAGCAGGCTCCCTCGCCAAGCTCCCCCAGGCCCAGTCCCCAGCTCTAAGAAAACCCCCTCGCCGGCACCTGAGTGTTGTACACCAGACCAGCACCTGAGTGTTGTACACCAGACCAGCACCTGAGTGTTGTAGACCAGACCAGCACCTGAGTGTTGTACACCAGACCAGCACCTGAGTGTTGTACACCAGACCAGCACCTGAGTGTTGTACACCAGACCAGCACCTGAGTGTTGTACACCAGACCAGCACCTGAGTGTTGTAGACCAGACCAGCACCTGAGTGTTGTAGACCAGACTAGCACCTGAGTGTTGTACACCAGACCAACACTTGAGTGTTGTAGACCAGGACAGCACCTGAGTGTTGTAGACCAGACCAGCACCTGAGTGTTGTACACCAGACCAACACCTGAGTGTTGTACACCAGACCAGCACCTGAGTGTTGTACACCAGACCAACACCTTGAGTGTGTTAGACCAGGACAGCACCGAGTGTTGTAGACCAGACCAGCACCTGAGTGTTGTACACCAGACCAACACCTGAGTGTTGTACACCAGACCAGCACCTGAGTGTTGTACACCAGACCAGCACCTGAGTGTTGTAGACCAGACCAGCACCTGAGTGTTGTAGACCAGACTAGCACCTGAGTGTTGTAGACCAGACCAACACCTGAGTGTTGTAGACCAGGACAGCACCTGAGTGTTGTAGACCAGACCAGCACCTGAGTGTTGTAGACCAGGACAGCACCTGAGTGTTGTAGACCAGACCAGCACCTGAGTGTTGTAGACCAGACCAGCACCTGAGTGTTGTACACCAGACCAGCACCTGAGTGTTGTAGACCAGACCAGCACCTGAGTGTTGTAGACCAGACCAGCACCTGAGTGTTGTAGACCAGGACAGCACCTGAGTGTTGTAGGCCAGAGCAGCACGTGAGTGTTGCAGACCAGACCAACACCTGAGTGTTGTAGACCTGGACAGCACGTGAGAAGCTACCATGTAAGCATGCCTAACGATGACAACCTACCCGTGGCAGCTCTGGATACAACCTACCAATTCTCTAAATCAGATTAAGTCATCTAGCTGGAGGGTCCAGTCCCCCCTCACTACACCACACCCACCAGCCTGCGATTCTTCTTTCCATATTCCTTACAAAGAGATTTTATACTTTTCTCTTCGTTCGTTCACCTCAATGTGAAGCTGCTTGTTTAGAAACGTACATCCAAGCCGGAGGTCTCCCATGTCCACACACACACACACACACACACACACACACACACACACACACACATGTGTACGTCACCACACAGCATGAGGACGACACCTCCGGAAATTCACGTGATGATTAATGTTGAGGTGGAGTTGGTCGGGCGGTCGGGCGGCGGAGGTTTAACATGACTGTTGTACTAAGTTACAATCCTCACCACTTTCTTCCCGAGGTAACGCTTACATGGCCTCTTCCAGATGACTTGTATACAGCAGCCCCAGGCCTGCTATACACACGTTCTGTCTACACTGTCTGCTCCTCCACACGTTCTGTCTACACCGTCAGCTCCTCCACACGTTCTGTCTACACCGTCAGCTCCTCCACACGTTCCGTCTAGAATGTCCACTCCTTCTCCACCTCCCCGTCAGTGTTCCTTATCATCTGGTACTCATCTGGTGACTTACCCAAACCCGTCCCTGTAGCAACTCCAATTTCATAAATTTACTCCCGTAAGTTACATGAAAGGACAACGATAATGAAGATGTGAAAAACAGAGATGGAAATTGAAGGTACAAGGAAGACAGGCGCCGACTGGAGGTACAAGGAGGAGAAGTAAGGCATGGAGGGCAACATGCGGGCACACGGGCAATACTAGCAGCCATGAAGGTATGTTTGCGGCTGGAGGTGGGTAGCACCGCAGGTCATGCGGCACACGCCTGCTGATGACCTTGGAGGAAGATGGCACAGGAGGAAGATGGCACAGGAGGAAGATGGCACAGGAGGAAGATGTTAACTAAGAGAATACAAACATGGGATCCAGCAGGTCAGAAGTGAACACAAGGTAAGGCAAGGATGGCCGTCATCCAATTAAGGAGGAGAGAAAGACCACGGAAGGAAGCAGGAGAAGCCAACAGCCAGGGGCACGCTCACCTACTGCCCTCCTGCAACACCACCTCCTACATGAAGAGAAAGAGGGAAGGATGAGGAGGGAAAAATGGGAGAGGGAGGAAGACGAGGGAAGGAAGAGGAACAGAAAGAACTGCAACATGGGGGAGGAGAGGAGAAAGAGAATGAAAAGAGGAAAAGGAGGAAAAGTAGGAGGAATGAAAAGGAAAATAAGTAAAATACTGAGAGAAGTACAAGAGGGAGGCAGGGGGAGGGGGGGTGGGGTGGGGGGCTGGCCGCGGGCAAGAGAGCTACTTCCGTCAAGCAGCCAACAAAAGCTCTCCTCCTCCTCCTGCCTCCCCTACCACACACACACACACACACACACACACACACACACACACACACACGCCCGTCCTCTCTCATAATCCCATTATTTCTAACAACATTGTACATTATAAGGTACAACTTCACCTCGCTAAAGTAATCAGTTGTTCACATTTACAAGTCTGGAATAGTGAGGTGGTGAGTGCCATCTTGCTGGCCTGTGTTGTGGTCAAGTGCTGGGGCGCCACTGTGCCTGACTTGGTCCTGCACACCTGACCACTGACCATATCAGCTGGATGGCAGGTGCTGGTGAGCAGCCATACTGGACAAGGTTGTGTGTGTCAGGTCTTCGGAGGATAGGGTCAAGTGTAGAGAATGAGTAGCCATTGTTACAGGCTGGTGGGTGAGATCAAACATGTCACAAGTGCATGAGGCAGATGTACATACTCCAGCCCCAACACTCGCCTACCACAACCCTCACGTAACATAAGACACATTAGGCTACAATATATTTGAGGCAGGAGTGTATACATACATCAGGTAGTAACGTACAGCATGTCCACGCCAGGAGCAAGGCTCTATCAATCCCAAGGTTTCCGATTCTAAACTTTGCAATATACAGCTGATCCATAACCTTCCTTGTGTGAGGATATAAGACCATCCATCTGCTGTACAATACGTGCCGTATCATGTAAATATCACAAGAAACATTTCAAGTATTGACTATCATGTGAACCAGTCATCGTGGCGCCTCTATCATGACATTTGCATCCACGTCAGTAACTCACACTGTAAACACCTCTCATGATCTTCCTGTGTCTCTCTTGTTACTAACTATTCTGAGGTGTTCCACCATGTGCTTCTTCTTCCCCCACTACAACTACACCTCCTTCCACCTCAACTAACCTACAGCCCCTTCCCTCCCCCTCAGAACTGGAGCAGCTGCTCTCTCTCTCTCTCTCTCTCTCTCTCTCTCTCTCTCTCTCTCTCTCTCTCTCTCTCTCTCTCTCTCTCTCTGTAGTATCTCCCCTCACCCCCTCCCGTCTCTAACCGCGACAGGACTCTTTAGAATTGATGATGACACAAGACTCATCAGCGCTACCATCCCCTTCTTTCCTCTTACCTCTCCCTCCTCCATCTCTACTTCCTTCCCTTCCCTCCCACCCTCTCCACCTGCATCTTCCTGTCCCTCCTTCCTACCTACCTCCATCTCTTTCCCCCGTTTATTTCCTCCCTCCCTCTTCTTCCATATCCCTAAGTCCTTTATCTCTCTTCTGCCTGCTACCTTCTCATGTTCCCCCTTCCCCTGTTCCCTCCTAGCCTTACACAGACCAGGAATGACCACCACCTACTTCCCTCCCCATCCTCGACGCGGCCCGTCCGCCTCCCTCTCCTTACCTGCACCCTCCCTCCATCTCTGCCCCTCCCTTCTCTCACCTGGAAAAGGCCAATACCACCTCTTCCGCCCTTATGCCTCTTCCCTCCCCTCCCCCCACATCCCCTCCCTCTCTCCAGCAATGCTACGTCCTGACCCCCCCCCCCCCCCCGGGGGAAGATTCCATCCAAGACTATGGTTGCTTACTGTCACCACCCGTTTCCCGACCCTAACTCTACCATGCCCTGATCTTTCCTACCCTCCTCACCTGGACATGGCCCTGAGAGCCCTCCTCACCTGGACCAGGCCCTGAAAGCCCTCCTCACCTCGACCAGGCCCTGGAGGATCCTGACGGCGATGACAGCGACGGGGTGGAGTCTGGAAGCGCCGGGGATGAGCAGGTTGAGCGTGGCCGAGGCTGTGATGGCCGAGCCGAACACCCTGTGTGGAGGAGGAGGTGAGACTTGCCTCTCTACCTTCACATACTACATACAAGTACACGACAACACACAACACAACATACTACACAACATACTATACAACATACAACACAACATATAAGTACAACATGAATGTAATACATCTCTTCCTACTAAGCAAGATTATGTATGGACGAGTAAATGTAATATATAAAGTGATATAAACTTGCCCTCGATTGTCAGTATTATTCAGTACACATCAACATGATGACATCACCGCATGACTCGTCATGTAAACTTGTCATGAATCACAGGACTAAGTCATGACATGTCAACACTGTGACACCTGTGACAAGGGTCAGTTTGCTGAGGCCACAACCATGACTTGCATGTCCTCCACTGTTCCTAGGACGATGGTAGAGGCACGTGACCAGGACGCCCAGACCCTCTCACCCATCACCAAGCAGACTGACTATTTACTGTCTGCAGCAGAACCCTCCTCAGCAGCTCCATGGTCACCACCACCAGCAGCAGAACCCTCCTCAGCACCTCCATGGTCACCACCACCAGCAGCAGCAGAACCCTCCTCAGCACCTCCATGGTCACCACCACCAGCAGCAGCAGAACCCTCCTCAGCACCTCCATGGTCACCACCACCAGCAGCAGCAGAACCCTCCTCAGCACCTCCATGGTCACCACCACCAGCAGCAGCAGAACCCTCCTCAGCACCTCCATGGTCACCACCACCACCAGCAGCAGAACCCTCCTCAGCACCTCCATGGTCACCACCACCAGCAGAATCCTTCCCACCCTCCCCAGTACCTGCAGGGACACCTCTCCCTATCCTCAGCTAACGCAGGTACCTCCTCTTCTCCTGCTCTCACCCTCTCCCTATCCTCAGCTGGCGCAGGTACCTCCTCTTCTCCTGCTCTCACCCTCTCCCTATCCTCAGCTAGCGCAGGTACCTCCTCTTCTCCTGCTCTCACCCTCTCCCTATCCTCATTCAGTCCAGGCGTCACCCCTCCCTTGTCCTCACTCTTTTTCCATTCTCAGCTGATCCATGCGTCCCCCCTCCTTCCCCCACCGTTACCACTCCTCCCAGGTCAAAACCAATCTACTCCGTCCACCCCATCAACGTTTATCTCTTCCTCCATCCTTCCATCCTCCATCCTTCCATCCTCCATCCTTCCATCCTTCCCCTTCACCCCTACAACTGATTTGCGAATCCCCTTCCCCAGGATCCGCCCCCGGCCAGCCTCCCCAACTCCCTGCATCACCTTCACATATCAATCTTCTTCCTTCTTACACGCCACCCTAGACGTTCCCAGCCAGCCAGCCAGCCAGCCAGCCTGCGCTCCCATACTCGCCAAGACCCAATTTTAAACCCTCTACTTATCCCCTCCACACCCACGCTTCAACCCCTCCCTCCCTCCACCCCCTTCCC
The DNA here is from genome assembly GCF_036320965.1 of Panulirus ornatus. NCBI lineage: Eukaryota > Metazoa > Arthropoda > Malacostraca > Decapoda > Palinuridae > Panulirus > Panulirus ornatus. The sequence continues at coordinate 241,286 of NC_092257.1, forward strand.
CAATCAACGCTCCCTCCCCCCACACCGCTCAGGTCTCTTGTGGGTCATTGTTCATAAGAAACAAAGGTTGGGGCGGCGCTGTCTCTGCCCGGCCCAGCCTGGCCCGGCCCGGCCCGGCCCGGCCTGGCCCGCCAGTCTCTGCCGGTCCATTTGCCAAATTAAGTTTTCAGCTGTTCTGCTGCTTGTGATGGGGTGATGGGCTGGGGACGGGGGACGGAGGTGTGGGGAGTAAGGAGAGGAGTAAGAGCAAGAGGGGAGAAGACACCAGGCATTGACGGGAGGGGGGAGGGGAGGAAACGGGAGGGGAAAGGAAGGAGGTGAGACAAGGGGAGGGAGGGGAGGAAGGGAATGTGAAGCGAGCGGGAGGGAAGCTGGCAGGTGGGAGAGAGGAAAGTGTGGAAAGGGAAAGGACGGGACAGAGGTGGAGTAAGTGGGAGGGAAGAGTGAGTCTATGATGTGATGGAGGAAGAGAGAGGGAAGGGTGAGGGAGAGGGGGGGGGGGGTTATCAGGAGCCAGACACAAATAGCAAATGTCCGCCACCACACTACAACTCACACACCACACTGCCACCACACTACAACTCTCACACCACACTGCCACCACACTACAACTCTCACACCACACTGCCGCCACACTACAACTCTCACACCACACTGCCGCCACACTACAACTCTCACACCACACTGCCGCCACACTACAACTCTCACACCACACTGCCGCCACACTACAACTCTCACACCACACTGCCACCACACTACAACTCTCACACCACACTGCCGCCACACTACAACTCTCACACCACACTGCTGCCACACTACAACTCTCACACCACACTGCCACCACACTACAACTCTCACACCACACTGCCGCCACACTACAACTCTCACACCACACTGCCGCCACACTACAACTCTCACACCACACTGCCGCCACACTACAACTCTCACACCACACTGCCGCCATACTACAACTCTCACACCACACTGCCGCCACACTACAACTCTCACACCACACTGCCGCCACACTACAACTCTCACACCACACTGCCGCCACACTACAACTCTCACACCTCACTTCAGCACTGACAGCCACTCTCTTATTTTCTTTACTGTAGAAATTCAACAAGTAAAAACATCTACGTAGAAGAACGTAGACTAATATTATGAATGGAAGGATGGAGGGTTGGGTTAGTGAGTGGTGGTAGGAAGGATGGTACACAGGCAAATGCACAATAATGAAAATCAGGTGAATAACAACAGTGAGTCAATAATGAGGCAAATCTGGGGAGAGGCCGCTCGAGCCAGCAGGTCTGGCCGGGCAGCCGGATCAACCATTACTGTCAGACGCTGTCCCGTGCCACCGCCTCCATTGTTCATGTTACCAGGTTAATGTACCACCTGAGGGGATTACCAAGCTACTGTGAGGAAGAAACACTGTGTTGAGGGATGAGGTGCTACGATGAAAGGGATGGGGAGTTTTGGTGAGGGAAGGGGTTGCTGTAGAGAGAGGTGAGGACGGATAGCAAGAGACCTGATGGTTCATCTGTTGTGGCGGCCAAAAAAAAAAAAAAAAGAAATAGTGGCAAAACCAGAATAGCAAAACAGAGGCCACCTCGCAGCCTCCTCTCCCTCCAGCTCAGCTACCCACAGGAAGAACTTGAGATAAGAAAATAGAGGAGAGATACAGCAATGAACATTTTATATGAAAGTTGTGGAGTGTAAGTTCCGTATCAGTTTAACAATATCTGCTCTGCAGCTGAACTCTGAATAGAATGACTAGATTAGCGATAACGTAAATCTTTTGCTGATAGCAGACACAAGTGAAGTATTTGTCTAGTCTTGATATGCAGGTCAGTACAGGCAGTCTTGACGTGTTCAACAGGAACTTGTGTCTCTCAGTCCTCAACCGTTCTATGTCTGCAAACACGTTTGCCCACATTTTCATTACGCGTCCTTTCTTTTGACCTCGTATAATTATTTCTGGTCATTCATTACTCATCTAAAGTGAAGACCTTTTCGAATCTTATGAAACTGGAATACATCGATTGTTGGCCACATAATAAATGTATTGATTTATAATCATAAAGTGGGCCTAGCATAATTTTTCAGACATTTTTTCCCACATTCTCGCTTACCAATCATACATAGAAGAAACGAGTCGTACTGATCATTTCTAAATTGAGTGAACCCATCCAGGAAGATACTTTATTTACCGTGTGTAATAATCAGCCAAGCTGCCCCTGCCAGACGACTTTAATCGCAACATATCATTTGGCAACAGCAACTGTGGGCGGACGGGAGGCGCTGTCTACCGCATCTCAGGAGGTGTAACCTCACGATACACCAGTGACCATCCTGCTTCAGTACTCAAGGGAAACCTGTGATACGCCAGTGACCATCCCACTGCATTACGCGGGGAACAACCTGCAACACACCAGTAACCAACGCACTACATTACACGCTGGAGGGTGGGGAGTGAGGAGACACACCAGTGATAACGCTACTGCAGGAACTGTCTCCCTGCTACCACACTTTTCCTCTGCTTCACCTGTTGCTCTCCTAGTTCTACAGATTTTATATCCTTCTACTATCTAAACTCCTGCCATGAAACTGTGACATCCTCTCACCCGCAGGCCGAGATCCTCTACCTTGAGGATTTCAAAACGTTCACCATAGGGAATGGTTGAATTCCTCCCATATGAATGGTGGAGGGACTGAAGCTCTCACGTTCTCCAGTTAAAATGATCTAATACCCTGGATATGTAATCCTTGCTTGCTCCAAAATCTCTCCCCAGTTAATTCATCTGACCACACTCTCAAAATGTATCTATTTCAACGGCATCACCCCCCCCCCTTCAGCAGCCCCTTCCAAACGCAAATGTTGGCACCTTAACAATGCTGACTGAATAACTTCCAAAAATTCTCCTCTGACTTTTCGTGGGTAAGTTACGGTCTCTTATGTGGTGATGCTTCTGTCTCCGCCAAACGCATAACAGAAGTTAATGTTACGGGAATACAAGCGTTTGTCTCCTATTCCTCAAAAACGACATCTTCTTCCAATCCAGAGTTCAACCGTTCCTTTCTGGGGCCATTCAGGCAAGGATCAGGCATATCAGGTATGGAAAACTCTCCTTCCTCCGATTCCCATTCAGCATTCATCACTGCCCATGATCATTTTCAGCACGTTATCAAGGAGGCAAAACCTTACTTTACTCGAAGGAAGTGGACTAACCTCTCTTCTTCCTCCACTAGCTAGACCACTCGGCAAGCTGCTGCATCACACTGTGCAGCTCTTGTCTGCAACTCAAGGGTGGGCCGTTTTGAAAACTTTACCTACATCTCGAAGCTTTGGACCTCTCCACCCTCTCATTCCCAATAACTATGACCTGGTACATTATAAGAGACAGGTTCTTCACTCCCTGCTAAACTGATAAATATTTGTCCATGTCTCTTCTCTTTTTCTTTTCGTTAACTTCTCTATATTTCAATGAAGGCCCGGCCTTGATGTGGACTTTGGTCCGTGACTGGAACCTTCAACGCAAAAAACAAAATCATATCAAATTGATTATGATTATAATTACAAAAAAAAATACTTTGATAATGTCAAGTGACTATGTTGAGAGAGTCTCTTGAGTGAAGCAGATGCTGAGAAAAGTGAAAGACAGAGAGAGAGAGAGAGAGAGAGAGAGAGAGAGAGAGAGAGAGAGAGAGAGAGAGAGAGAGAGAGAGAGAGAGAGAGAGATTCACCGTACGTATCCACAACAATGAATTAGACCTCTTCTATGTTAACCTTGACATGACTGTTATTCCTACGTCCACACTGACATGACATGATGCAACCAACTCCTGTGTTCACACTTGACATGGAATATAATAAACATTGCACGACCCAGCTGCTTGATCTGAGGAATCACAAACATGGAGGGACGGCTCTACCTTGCTGCTGGTACACATGACGGACGAAATGTGTCGGGAAAGCACCATACACGTGACCCGGTAAATTACATGAGAAAACTTATACAAAATATGTGATGAAAGATATACTGATTCATACTATGAACAATACACACATACATACATACATACATACATACATACATACATACCTGCACTGGCAACAAAATACATACAAACACTGGAAACAATAAACTCATACTGTAAGGAACATACATACTGTAATGATACCGAGATCATACGCACCTGACAAACTGTAAACATACACATAATTACACGACTGTAAAGGAAATATCATGTTCAGTAGGGCACCCGTAACCCAACACTTGCCAGTGGCGACGTCGTCAAGACTATGTGGTGATCCACTACATGTATCATAATAACAGACATCTATCATCATCATCATCATCTAACTAGGCCGCCCGCCCCTCCGTCGCCAGTGTTGGGTTGGGAGAAGGAGGAGGAGGAGGAGTGTGAGTGAGCGCGGTCCGTGGACCACGCCCTGGCAGCCAGCGGCCAGCCACCAACAGCGCGCCATAAGAAGCGAGTGTCGCACCTGTGAGCCGGGAAGCGGGAGGCGATGAGGCCGCCGGGGATCTGCGTGATGAGGTAGCCCCAGAAGAAGGAAGAGTCCACCACGCCGACGATGTCATCGCTCCAGTCGATCTCCTTCTTCTGCAGACACACAAACACGGCGAGAGGTTAGCCAGGTGTTCACTGATGGTGGGGATGTAGTCAGTGTTCACTGATGGTGGGGATGTAGCCAGTGTTCACTGATGGTGGGGATGTAGCCAGTGTTCACTGATGGTGGGGATGTAGCCAGTGTTCACTGATGGTGGGGATGTAGCCAGTGTTCACTGATGGTGGGGATGTAGCCAGGTGTTCACTATGATCTTCCTATATGATGAAGTAGTAGTGGGGGGGAAGATGAGGTCATGTGGGTCTGGGTGACCTCTGGTGGGTGGTGGCGGGGACAGGAAACATGTTACGTCGGGATAAATGTCCCAAAGTTTGATGTTGGTGAGGGCGGATGGCAGGGGTCACGGGTGAGGGCAGGGGTCACGGGTGAGGGCAGGGGTCACGGGTGAGGGCAAGGGTCACGGGTGAGGGCAGGGGTCACGGGTGAGGGCAGGGGTCACGGGTGAGGGCAGGGGTCACGGGTGAGGGCAGGGGTCACGGGTGAGGGCAAGGGTCACGGGTGAGGGCAGGGGTCACGGGTGAGGGCAGGGGTCACGGGTGAGGGCAGGGGTCACGGGTGAGGGCAGGGGTCACGGGTGAGGGCAGGGGTCACGGGTGAGGGCAGGGGTCACGGGTGAGGGCAGGGGTCACGGATGTGTCCTATGGTTATACGTGTCCTCTGGTATTGTGTAAGCAGAGATCAAGGCGGGTGTGTCCCTGGCTGTGGTATAAGGGTAACTAGGGGGTCAAGTGGAGGTATCTTAGTTACGTGGGGTCTGTTATCATGTTCTAGCTACGTGGGGTCTGTTATCATGTTCTAGCTACGTGGGGTCTGTTATCATGTTCTAGCTACGTGGGGTCTGTTATCATGTTCTAGCTACGTGGGGTCTGTTATCATGTTCTAGCTACGTGGGGTCTGTTATCATGTTCTAGCTACGTGGGGTCTGTTATCATGTTCTAAGGAAATAAAAGATTCCTATCTTCTGTTATCAAGAGTGAATGTGACCACATAATACTGTGGGTGGGTCACATGATGAGCCACATATCACCACTAGATCACATAATAATGTTACATCAGAATAATGCCATTAATGTTAATGAACATTACAGATACTTCAAGTCCATACAAGTAAGTTTAGTTCTTTCTCTTCTTGTTTCCTTTTTTTCATTATCATGTGAATATGTCATTATTAACATTATCATCCTGGCTACCACGTAGTAACGTTATCATACCTCTCTCTATCTTTAGTGTCTCTCCAGTGAGGGACTTTCTCTTCCGTTATCTTTGTGATGGGGAGGCCAGGCACCAGCCAGCCACACAACCCTGCACACACACACACACACACACACACACACACACACACACTACTGTTGTACTCTATCTTGCAGGTTCCCTGCTGACCTCACAAGACCCAGGGGTCAGCGTCATCAAGGCCACGTCTGTGATGAACCCAGGCCACACCTCCAGCACCCTCGGGGGAAAGAGGTATGTATCAGTAACTGTGTTACTCACCACACCAACCATGGGTCACGTGGTCACACCACACCACCAACCATGGGTCACGTGGTCACACTCACCCCACCAACCATGGGTCACGTGGTCACACTCACCCCGGTCAAGGTCTCGTTGGAGGTCATCTCGACGACGGCGACTCCCATGTTGCACCGGATCCCGAACGATATGAGAAAACCTGGCGGGCAGAGATGACACATGACACGTTAGAGATGACACATGACACGTTGGAGATGACACATGACACGTTGGAGATGACACATGACACGTTGGAGATGACACATGACACGTTGGAGATGACACATGACACGTTAGAGATGACACATCACACGTTAGAGATGACACATGACACGTTGGAGATGACACATGACACGTTGGAGATGACACATGACACGTTGGAGATGACACATGACACGTTAGAGATGACACATGACACGTTAGAGATGACACATGACACGTTGGAGATGACACATGACACGTTGGAGATGCAACATGACACGTTAGAGATGACACATGACACGTTAGAGATGACACATGACACGTTAGAGATGACACATGACACGTTGGAGATGCAACATGACACGTTAGAGATGACACATGACACGTTAGAGATGACACATGACACGTTAGAGATGACACATGACACGTTAGAGATGACACATGACACGTTAGAGATGACATGTGGCGTGTTACAGATGACACATGACACCTACAATGACACACATGACAAATAAACAACATTTTCATGACACCATTGGTCACACAAACATGTTACCGAGGGTACACGACGGTGCATGACGTGCGAGTGACTACACGACGGTGCATGACGTGCGAGTGACAGTACACGACGGTGCATGACGTGCGAGTGACTACACGACGGTGCATGACGTGCGAGTGACAGTACACGACGGTGCATGACGTGCGAGTGACAGTGCACGACGGTGCATGACGTGCGAGTGACAGTACACGACGGTGCATGACGTGCGAGTGACAGTGCACGACGGTGCATGACGTGCGAGTGACAGTACACGCCTCAAGACCATCATCCCAGGACACATCCCCATGGTACACTCCCGGACCCTCATACACTCACCATTACACCCACTCCAACCAAGTTTATATAACCACTACTGACCCACCACTACACCCACCACGGCCAAGCCTATACAACCACTAGTGACCCACTACTACACCCACCACGGCCAAGCCTATACAACCACTAGTGACCCACTACTACACCCACCACGGCCAAGCCTATACAACCACTAGTGACCCACTACTACACCCACCACGGCCAAGCCTATACAACCACTAGTGACCCACTACTACACCCACCACGGCCAAGCCTATACAACCACTAGTGACCCACTACTACACCCACCACGGCCAAGCCTATACAACCACTAGTGACCCACTACTACACCCACTCTGACCAGACCAGTAGCACCTGGGAACGTCGACTGCCACTACCACACACGTGGCAGAGTATTACTATAGAGCCAGTGAGCCGGTGACCTGTGTGTGTGTGTGTGTGTGTGTGTGTGTGTGTGTGTGTGTGTGTGTGTGTGTGTGTATGTGTGTGTGTGTGTGTGTGTGTGTGTGTGTGTGTAGCGTTACTGCTGAATCAGCGACCCTAGGAGGAACATGGTCCACTTGTTCATGTATGCAAGCCTATACGTCTCTCTCCTCCATGCAGGGAGAGGAGTCTATGTACCTGAACCCGAGGCTTCCCATTCTACACAGACGAGCCAGAGCGTGTGTGTGTCTCCAGACCAGATGCCGTCTCCCAGCAGGGAGAGATCAGTGAGGCTGGAGTAGGACGACCCCAGCATCCCTGCACACTTGGTACAGTCACACGTCCCTCCCACACGTGTTCCCTCTGCCTGTCCGCCACAAACCCCCACCTGTGACCCAATCATGGTTCCCGCTTCCTACGTAATAGCATCTCCTCTCCTGCCTTTCTCACCCCTCACTCTACACCACATTCACCACTTCTCACAAAACTTCCGGAACACACAACACAAGAGAAAAACAAAACAGAGTTACATAAAGCCGCTCAGTAGAAGGTACGCACATCACTACCTGCAGACATTGACTAAGGTCATACCAATAGCAAGGATCAAACCAAGAACAAAAAACATTGACACAGAGACTAATGCAAGTGAAGACAAGAAGCAAGAGAGAGTGAGGCAGGTGGAGCGTGTGCGCGCGGGAAAGAGAGTGAGTGAGTGAGAGTTGTAGTGGGTGTGGCCCTGAGCAAGGAGCACGTGGGTCTGGCTGTGAGAGGGCGGGGCAGGTGAGACAATCCCCCTCCCCCAACACTCTCCTTGGTGAGGCTCAACAGGTGTGAGGGCGGGGCCGTCCACGCCCTTCCACTCAGCAACAGGTAGGGGAGGGGCAGGTGACCGCACCCACCAATACTCATTCACTAAGCAACAGGTGAGGGGAGTGTAGAATGGGGAGAGGACAGGTGGAGCATAGAGGGGGAGACGACATGCACCCATCAGCTGACTGGGAGGGCGTGGCCTGAGGTGTGGTCCACGTGGACTTAAAGAGGATAGAACCCCAGGTGGCCTTGAGAGGCGCTTGCCAGCTGTGTGAGGCCCTGGGCCGAGGGGCGGTACCAGCTGCTCGTGCCGAGCGAGGGATGAAGGCCAGGTGGTCACGTGTGAGGTATGTGGGTCAGTGTGTGGCCTGGTAGGGCCTCAGGCGGGAGGGTGTGACTGTGTGGCACAGAGAGAGGAAGCCAAGCGTGTCGTCACAAGGAATATGAGGATGCCGAGCGCCGGTGTACAGAGTGAGGGCGTCTTGTGTGTGTGACTCGGGGACACAGGCACACATGCCAGGTGACCAGGCGGGACACTACCGGCCACATCAAATACACACAACAAAAGCAGGAGAGAGAGAGAGAGAGAGAGAGACAGAGAGTGAGAGAGAGAGAGAGAGAGAGAGTTTGTGTTGGGAGGAGCATGTGTATCAGCCTACAGTGAAGGACACAAACAGGAGGACGTCCATGAACATCTATCAACACCCACTGGACTTCCTCAAGGTTTCTGATAGTACTACCCATGACTCAGCCTGCCTTATGATGCTACATGATGACCACAACTGACCCAGGATGTTCCGCGATGACCCTAACTGATCGTACAATATTCCACGACTACTTATGGTAACCAGGGAGTTCCCTCGTAACCTAGGATGACCTAAGGTGATCCCAGGGCTATGACGAACTTGAACCAAGATACGCAATGATAACACAATGAAGATATATCAAATGTCTGTGATGATAATAATGAAGCAGAAATGTTTAACATGTTACGAGGGAAAAGTGTAAAACTTTCACTGATGTCTTAATGTACTGTACCATGACATACCATGACCTGACACACTGACACATACGCTGTAGTGTAATGTGATGACTCATAGATTGATGACCAAGATTGTTGCACAATGTTTGCAGAGGACCAGTGATGTCACCCAGTGTCTCAAGATGACCTCTGATGTTAAAGATACCCAGATATTAGCTACAATGTCCAGGGATGTGTTACCACACCACACAATGTCTTGCAATAACGTACGTGTTGTTGCTGATGTCAGGCTACTGTTGTCCAGGATGATCCAACTGATGTGACACTACAACCTACAGCAGGTGTCATGGCACCTGGTGACCCACTGCAGCTTACACCTTGATGGTGTGGCGCTGCCTGACCCTCACCTGACCCAAGATCCTACACGAGAGCTGTGTCACCCACCGACCCCAGCCAGACCTGCCTGCCAGATCACATGACCACAAGTGCTTGTATAGTGAGGCTTGAAGCTGTACGTTACCAGGGTCACTGGTGCCATGTTTGACGACCCCAGAGACCAGATACTGGTCTCCCAGGGTGGTGGGATACATGATAACCCTGGGTGTCCCAGGGTAGTGGTGGGATACATGATAACCCTGGGTGTCCCAGGGTGGTGGTGGGATACATGGTAACCCTGGGTGTCCCAGGGTGGTGGTGGGATACATGGTAACCCTGGGTGTCCCAGGGTAGTGGTGGGATACATGGTAACCCTGGGTGTCCCAGGGCAGTGGTGGGATACATGATAACCCAGGGTGTCCCAGGGTAGTGGTGGGACACATGGTATCCCTGGGTGTCCCAGGGTAGTGGTAGGATACATGGTAACCCTGGGTGTCCCAGGGTAGTGGTGGGATACATGGTAACCCTGGGTGTCCCAGGGTAGTGGTGGGACACATGGTATCCCTGGGTGTCCCAGGGTAGTGGTGGGATACATGGTAACCCTGGGTGTCCCAGGGTAGTGGTGGGACACATGGTATCCCTGGGTGTCCCAGGGTAGTGGTGGGACACATGGTAACCCTGGGTGTCCCAGGGTAGTGGTGGGACACATGGTATCCCTGGGTGTCCCAGGGTAGTGGTGGGATACATGGTAACCCTGGGTGTCCCAGGGTAGTGGTGGGACACATGGTAACCCTGGGTGTCCCAGGGTAGTGGTGGGACACATGGTAACCCTGGGTGTCCCAGGGTAGTGGTGGGACACATGGTAACCCTGGGTGTCCCAGGGTAGTGGTGGGACACATGGTAACCCTGGGTGTCCCAGGGTAGTGGTGGGATACATGGTAACCCTGGGTGTCCCAGGGTAGTGGTGGGATACATGATAACCCTGGGTGTCCCAGGGTAGTGGTGGGACACATGGTATCCCTGGGTGTCCCAGGGTAGTGGTGGGATACATGATAACCCTGGGTGTCCCAGGGTAGTGGTGGGACACATGGTAACCCTGGGTGTCCCAGGGTAGTGGTGGGACACATGGTAACCCTGGGTGTCCCAGGGTAGTGGTGGGACACATGGTAACCCTGGGTGTCCCAGGGTAGTGGTGGGACACATGGTAACCCTGGGTGTCCCAGGGTAGTGGTGGGATACATGGTAACCCTGGGTGTCCCAGGGTAGTGGTGGGACACATGGTAACCCTGGGTGTCCCAGGGTAGTGGTGGGACACATGGTAACCCTGGGTGTCCCAGGGTAGTGGTGGGATACATGGTATCCCTGGGTGTCCCAGGGTAGTGGTGGGATACATGGTAACCCTGGGTGTCCCAGGGTAGTGGTGGGACACATGGTAACCCTGGGTGTCCCAGGGTAGTGGTGGGACACATGGTAACCCTGGGTGTCCCAGGGTAGTGGTGGGACACATGGTAACCCTGGGTGTCCCAGGGTAGTGGTGGGACACATGGTAACCCTGGGTGTCCCAGGGTAGTGGTGGGACACATGGTAACCCTGGGTGTCCCAGGGTAGTGGTGGGACACATGGTAACCCTGGGTGTCCCAGGGTAGTGGTGGGACACATGGTAACCCTGGGTGTCCCAGGGTAGTGGTGGGACACATGGTAACCCTGGGTGTCCCAGGGTAGTGGTGGGACACATGATAACCCTGGGTGTCCCAGGGTAGTGGTGGGATACATGGTAACCCTGGGTGTCCCAGGGTAGTGGTGGGATACATGGTAACCCTGGGTGTCCCAGGGTAGTGGTGGGACACATGGTAACCCTGGGTGTCCCAGGGTAGTGGTGGGACACATGGTAACCCTGGGTGTCCCAGGGTAGTGGTGGGATACATGGTATCCCTGGGTGTCCCAGGGTAGTGGTGGGACACATGGTATCCCTGGGTGTCCCAGGGTAGTGGTGGGATACATGGTATCCCTGGGTGTCCCAGGGTAGTGGTGGGACACATGATAACCCTGGGTGTCCCAGGGTAGTGGTGGGACACATGATAACCCTGGGTGACCCAGGGTAGTGGTGGGATACATGGTAACCCTGGGTGTCCCAGGGTAGTGGTGGGACACATGGTATCCCTGGGTGTCCCAGGGTAGTGGTGGGACACATGATAACCCTGGGTGTCCCAGGGTAGTGGTGGGACACATGATAACCCTGGGTGACCCAGGGTAGTGGTGGGATACATGGTAACCCTGGGTGTCCCAGGGTAGTGGTGGGATACTGACCTACGCTAGCCAGGATGGCCATAGTGAAGCGCTTGCTCAGGTTACAGCAGGGGCAGTCTGGCGGCAGGTACTGGTCGATCTTCCGCAACGGCGGCTTCTCCCTCTCGTAGTCTTCGTCGTACGTGCCATCTGCCCTGCAGGAGGAGGGTAGGGTTAGTGCTGGCCCCTGCAGGAGGAGGGTAGGGTTAGTACTGACCCCTGCAGGAGGAGGGTAGGGTTAGTGCTGACCCCTGCAGGAGGAGGGTAGGGTTAGTGCTGGCCCCTGCAGGAGGAGGGTAGGGTTAGTGCTGACCCCTGCAGGAGGAGGGTAGGGTTAGTGCTGACCCCTGCAGGAGGAGGGTAGGGTTAGTGCTGACCCCTGCAGGAGGAGGGTAGGGTTAGTGCTGACCCCTGCAGGAGGAGGGTAGGGTTAGTGCTGGCCCCTGCAGGAGGAGGGTAGGGTTAGTGCTGACCCCTGCAGGAGGAGGGTAGGGTTAGTGCTGACCCCTGCAGGAGGAGGGTAGGGTTAGTGCTGACCCCTGCAGGAGGGAGGAGTGTAGGGTTAGTACTGACCCCTGCAGGAGGGAGGAGTGTCGGGTTAGTGCTGACCCCTGCAGGAGGGAGGAGTGTAGGGTTAGTGCTGGTTACCGTGTTCTAGTGATTCATCCTGGTTCGTCTGCAAGTGTGACACATACTGATAGTGTTACATGTGCTCCCAGTAACAGTGACCCACCAGCGGGATGTATGAAGTCATCAAGTTGGTGATGGGTGTTGGTGTGTCTTAACTTCAAAAGATTTTATCTGATGAAATTACTGTATACCAGCTTGACAGTGAAACATACAAGACACATCATTTTCTTGTCATTATTTTTGATACGTTTTAAACGAGTAAACGTTAGTGAGGCCTGGCAGTGACCGAGCCTCACCACTGGCAGCCGGGAGGGGACCTGTGTCACGTCCGGGTCAGATGTTATCTCTGGACTTTGATTTGTTCTGCCTTGCTGATGGAGAGTACAGAGAAGACCATAACACTAGTACAACATGACTGAACACCATACCTTACTGAACGTTATCAAATATGACGATATATTACGGATATGACGATATATTACGGATATGACGATATATTACGGATATGACGATATATTACGGAAGATTGTAGTGTTAGCCCATATAGGTCATACGCTGGTACACAACTGACAGCACCTAACCTAACCTAACTGGTGACTCATACAAGTATACTGGTGCCTAATACAAGTATACTGGTGACTCATACCAGTATACTGGTGCCTAATGCAAGTATTGGTGATACATACCAGTATACTGGTGATACATACCAGTATACTGGTGACATATATTAGCATTCTAGTGATCGATACTAGTATACTAGTGACACATACCAGTATACTGGTGCCTAATGCAAGTATTGGTGATACATACCAGTATACTGGTGACTCATACAAGTATACTGGTGATACATACCAGTATACTGGTGACATATATTAGTATTCTAGTGACAGATACAAGTATACTAGTGACACATACCAGTATACTAGTTGCACCCATCACAGTACCGTAGTGATTAACCCGGAGGTAAGATGAACAGGCGACACACATGAACGACCATAATGGATGGTAGCAGTTAAACCTCATCCTGATATATGTTTACCATCATACTAGTTACCATATGAGGATCAGCCAAGTACCGCTCCTGAGGATCAGCCAAGTACCGCTCCTGAGGATCAGCCAAGTACTGCTCCTGAGGATCAGCCAAGTACTGCTTCTGTTTTACAAGTATATGACCTACTACTTTCACAATGATCCCTTCAACACTTTCCCTATACCACCACCACCACCACCACATTATCAGATATCGATCAGTAAGTATCACATAACAAACCATACCCCCAATTCTAGGACTGTATTATCTCAATACTACATAAACAATGTACATCATCACTCAATAGTCAAAGTTAACAACAATGCTGAGCTAAACCGGTGAGTTAACAGCGTCACGTACGCACAGTGTCACAAAAACATTAAGTTGATTATGTTGATAACATTGGTCTTGGCCGCCTTGCTGAGTGCAGCTGGAGCTGGCTCAAGTATGTATGTAAACAGACAACCTCACTCACCACACACCTGCAGACGACGACTGATGGTTCAGGCAGTACACAAACGTGCTCAACATCTAATGATGATAAAGTTGCTGAGCGTAACCCATCAACAAAAGCCAAACATTATTGCAAAACACTGACATCCTCCACCATGAAGCGAAAGTGGAGTATTCCAGCAGACCAGTACACACACAGTCGTGAGGTAAACACCCCGCTCCACATTTTCAGTTTTACAGAACAGACGACGCGGTTTCAGTTGCGCTGATCACTGCAGCACTGCAGGTATCGATTATCCAGGGTGATGACTGGCCGACGACGGCAAGGAAATCTGGAGGCCACATAACACACAAGGGTACCGTTCCATGTTAGGAGGAGCTACTAAGTGGCAACATTACAGGGAAACTCAGTAGATGGCTCTGGTGCGGTAGCGTGACGTCACACCTCTGGAGCGTCAGGCGCACGTCAACAAATCAGTACCGTAATCATCTTGGGGATTACGTTCGTTGTACACGTTTACAATTGGCAGAGACGGCGGTGCAGGGCGACATGGAGGTAAGTATGGTAGGGAGGACGGCCTTATAGTTGCTGAACCAACCAATCCTCAACTACAATAATACTCATCATAACGGGAGCCATATACATCATGAGGCAAGTGAGGACCACTGGTGAGATGTGCTTCTTCTATGACAACTACAAGGCGCTTCCTTGTTCCTGTGTGACGCGTCAGGTATGGTTCCTCTCCTGTGTGACGCGTCAGGTATGGTTCTTCACCTGTGTGACGCGTCAGGTATGGTTCCTCTCCTGTGTGACGCGTCAGGTATGGTTCCTCACCTGTGTGACGCGTCAGGGGCGGGTACTGCCTTAATAACTATGTAACATTCGATGACCATTAAATCCAGTAACGTAAATATATTATGGAATCATCATACTGAAAGCTCGATAGGAAGTGGATGAGTGAGGGAAGCAGTAATGTGGCGGAAGGCAGGAGAACCAGGAGGTGGGAGGCAGCAGTCCAAGGCTCATGACTGGCCCACAAGTGAGGTGGTGTAACACCTGATGAAGATATTCAAGATCTTTCGATGGATGATTATAACTTAATGACCCAGGCAGGCGATAAGCCTAACTAAACTAGCCTCTCAACCAGCATGATATGATGAAATTTTATGCTCATGATCATCATCTACTCCAATCACAAACGAATTTATTCTTGTTCTTATCTGTTGTATAAATGAGTAACAATATATGGACGAGGTGGCGGGAAGGGGGCTGGGGTACAACCCACACAACACGTAGTTATCATCAGTGTTACGGGAAGGGGGCTGGGGTACAACCCACACAACACGTAGTCATCACAGTGTTACAGGAAGGCATCCTGGGTGAGGGAGGAATTTAGACGGTGTCTGGTTGACAGTGTGACCGGTCACTCAGTGAGGCCAGATACTTGGGTCAAGCGTCTGTGATGCTGAAGGTGAGGGTTATCGTAGTGCTGACCAGGGAAGAGGAAGGTACGCTGAGCTGTGCCTAGTGTCGTGTCATGATGTGACTAGCTGCTGGAACCCTTTGGTCCAGACCCTTTCATGCGGGACACAGAAGAGACAAGGACACGCACGCAGACATGAAAGAAAGAAAAACAGAAAGAGAAAGGGAGAGAGGAAGGAAGGGAGGGAGGTCATCATCAGTCATACTAGCCAGGCAAAGCCTTTTAGTTCGTGCACTTGTACACACTAAGTAGCAAGTCTTCATATTAACCACCCTTCCCCCCAACCACCAACCACACACCCTCACTCCTCATCCCTCCTCCAGTCACACACTCACACCTTATCCTTCTACCAGCCACACACCCTCACTCTTCATCCCTCCTCCAGCCACACACTCACACCTCATCCTTCCACCAGCCACACACCCTCACATCCCGTCATGACCCATAATCTCGTCTCTCACTTGACTGCCTCCTGACCAACTGTTCATACCAGCACAATACATCCAAGTCGACGGTTACCTTCCATGTCAGGCCTTCATGTACTCACATGAGTGACACGTCTCCAGTTGGTGTATGACTATCATCCTTAATTCCTTATCCTGCCACATCCTTTCCCTCCCTCTCCCCTCATCCACCTTTTCTTCTCCACTCATACCTGTTCTGCCACTCTCATAACACTACCCTTGACCATTTATTACATATCATCGATAATGTACATTCAGAAAACCTGTCAGCCATATCGTCAATCTAGTGAAGCTGTGTCTCTGGTCAGCTCTCACTGCGTTAACATGGTCATTCCTTAGTTGTATACCAGGTACCAACAGATACCAGGTACCATCACACTGGGAGTAGCTTTCACAGAAAAAATAATAATAATAAACCATAAAACTGGAGACTATATACTACGCTGTAGTTAAACCTCATATATACGTCATCATCACTCACACAACATCTACAACGTCATCATCACTCACACAACATCTACAACGTCATCATCACTCACACAACATCTACAACGTCATCATCACTCACACAACATCTACAACGTCATCATCTCTCACACAACATCTACAACGTCATCATCACTCACACAACATCTACAACGTCATCATCACTCACACAACATCTACAACGTCATCATCACTCACACAACATCTACAACGTCATCATCACTCACACAACATCTACAACGTCATCATCTCTCACACAACATCTACAACGTCATCATCACTCACACAACATCTACAACGTCATCATCACTCACACAACATCTACAACGTCATTATCACTCACACAACATCTACAACGTCATCATCTCTCACACAACATCTACAACGTCATCATCACTCACACAACATCTACAACGTCATCATCACTCACACAACATCTACAACGTCATCATCACTCACACAACATCTACAACGTCATCATCACTCACACAACATCTACAACGTCATCATCACTCACACAACATCTACAACGTCATCATCACTCACACAACATCTACAACGTCATCATCTCTCACACAACATCTACAACGTCATCATCACTCACACAACATCTACAACGTCATCATCACTCACACAACATCTACAACGTCATCATCACTCACACAACATCTACAACGTCATCATCACTCACACAACATCTACAACGTCATCATCACTCACACAACATCTACAACGTCATCATCACTCACACAAATAAAGATGAACCAAGAATAAATCCTTCGATCATCAATAAACATTATGAAGAAAATCTCCTACCTAGATGTACAGACACCCAGGATATGATGATGTACAGACACCCAGGATATGATGATGTAGAGTTACTTAGGATGATGTATTCCACTCATATAGTCACAGTCTCCTATACAGGGAGTCCGTCCCCTTCCCCAACCACAGACATGACCACAGCCTGGCCACAGCCCCGGCGGGAGGTGAGGAGCCTCAGGGCGGGCGTGGGTTAATCGTGGGTCGGCGGGTTTTGTACAGCCGTCAACTGTGGAGAAGATGTAATAAGTCAAGAGTGGGATTACCCGCGCCTGGGGACTCTCTCTCTCTCTCTCTCTCTCTCTCTCTCTCTCTCTCTCTCTCTCTCTCTCTCTCTCTCTCTCTCTCTCTCTCTCTCTTAGGTCCACAGGGAGGGACGTGGACCAGGAATCGCCTTTTATCGTCTTTATTGTTGAGAAGTTTAGCGTTGCTCCGAGCGACAGCCTCACCCCTGCCCCGCTCCTCATGACCGCCTCATGCTCCTTCCTCCTGGGAGGTCCGGACCCCTAGCCACCTCCTGCACCACCACGACCCCCCCCCCCGCATGCTCATCACTGGTCCGGTGATGTCTAGGGACATGACACAAGGGCCTTCCTTCACATGACACCAGGGCCTTCCTTCACATGGCACCAGGGCCTTCCTTCATATGACACCAGGGCCTTCCTTCACATGGCACCAGGGCCTTCCTTCATATGACACCAGGGCCTTCCTTCACATGGCACCAGGGCCTTCCTTCATATGACACCAGGGCCTTCCTTCACATGGCACCAGGGCCTTCCTTCACGTGGCACCAGGGCCTTCCTTCACATGTGGCAATTTTCTGACAGCCAGGTACAAACTTTCTAGCCAACTTGATGTACAAGAGCGTGTCTCTCATTAGACCATATCTCGTCTGTAGGAACCTTTGTTCTCTCGTTATAATGTTCTCCAGAACACAATCATCATGGAGGCTGGTCTGTAGGTTAAAGCCTCCTTCTAACGGTGTTATCACTTACAGATGTTTCCACTTTTCCTCTTCCTTGGCAAACTGCCTTACACCACCCACATCTTCAGCACGTGTATGTGTATGTGTGTGTGTGTGTGTGTGTGTGTGTGTGTGTGTGTGTTACTGTATTGTTACTCTCACAAGTATGTTCATGACAATGTAGCTGTTGACCCTACCCCCTGCCTCACCCTCTGCCCAGCCTGTAGTGTGGTGTGTGTGGCACGGTCCTCACTCTCTGCCCAGCCTGTAGTGTGGTGTGTGTTTGGCACGGTCCTCACTCTCTGCCCAGCCTGTAGTGTGGTGTGTGTGGCACGGTCCTCACCCTCTGCCCAGCCTGTAGTGTGGTGTGTGTGGCACGGTCCTCACCCTCTGCCCAGCCTGTAGTGTGGTGTGTGTGGCACGGTCCTCACCCTCTGCCCAGCCTGTAGTGTGGTGTGTGTGGCACGGTCCTCACCCTCTGCCCAGCCTGTAGTGTGGTGTGTGACCTGTACTCAACCTTCTCCTGGGTACGGCCATTCCTTTATTCATTCGTTCTGTTGCCAGCGCTGCCGTGCGCCCCGGAGCGCCAGTCCCCCTACCACTAGTGATAATCCTTACTCTCTCCTCCCCATCTGTCACCCACTTCTCCCTACACTCCCCTGCTCTCATTAACTCCTCCCCTTCATCTGGACTCCTGGCCTTCCCTCATCCCCTCACCCCTAACCATCCCTCCTTTCCTCCCAACCCTCTCCCCTCCCTCCCACTCTTCCTTCCTGCCTCCCTCTCCCTTCTGACCTTCCGTCCTGCCTCTCCCTTCCTCCCTTCTGTTTGTGCTTCACTATCCTGCTATACCACAAACAATATGAGGATCTAAGGACACTACTACTGCCCATCAGCAGATAACCTCATGTTAACACATGCAATGAGTCAACAATTAGAGTGGTTGAACGCAGCATTATAGATACGAAGATTGAACCCTCTACCAGGCTGGTCGTAGTGACCACCTTCTGTAAACTGTGTTGTGACCCATTGTATCCTCCCTGTGGAACACATTCCACCCCCTGTGTTGGACACATTCCACCCCCTGTGTTGGACACATTCCACCCCCTGTGTTGGACGCTGAAGCGCTACAATAAGCTTGGTTTAGGTAGACAAATTACTTAACAATGTTGTGTTTGAGAATAAGCTGATGTTCCTGTAACAGTTATTAAGACAGAGGAAGACATACTGAGAGAGACCAGGCAACACACACATACATCTGTATCTTCCGTTACCCATGTACGGTCCTCTCCTGCCACACAACCAATACAGGGTAAATACTGCTACCCACCTTACTGGACCGACTCTCAGCTTCCTCTCAAGGTAAGAAGCGAGTCTGTTCTTGTGGCAAGGCGTTCCTGATGTCGGCTGACCAATCATCGACCGGTGCGCCCGATACAATGGTGGCATCACACAAAGCTGCTCTGCTCATGCAGGAGGTTGATCAACCAGGCAGGTGAATACCTCTGCCCGAGGCCCGCCGGCTGGCCTGGCCCACACTACCTACTATGCAAGCTACTCATACTTCTTTCTCATTCCTCCACTTGGAGTCACACTCGTAAATACGTATGATACACACAAATATAGTTATGTGTCAAGTACAAACTGACCATTTACAACTCATACCATTATGAGTGACATGCAGCGTTTGAAATACGCCACTGATATAGCCTATCCCATGCACTGATAGCGTATATCCCATATACTAGTGTAACTTGTCCTATGCCTGGTATAGTCTATTCCATACACTGGTATTATCTAACACATACACTGGTATAGCCAATCCCACACACTAATATAGTCTGCCCCATGCCATTCTAACCCCTACTACTACCGTCCTGTAGGTATGACTGCACTCCCTCCACACTCTGAATATCTGATCAACGCCCATCTCCTCAACCATCTTGAGTCTCAGTTCTTTTCCTCAACCATCTTGAGCCTCAGTCTTTTCCTCAACCATCTTGAGTCTCAGTTCTTTTCCTCAACCATCTTGAGTCTCAGTTCTTTTCCTCAACCATCTTGAGTCTCAGTCTTTTCCTCAACCATCTTGAGTCTCAGTTCTTTTCCTCAACCATCTTGAGTCTCAGTCTTTTCCTCAACCATCTTGAGTCTCAGTCTTTTCCTCAACCATCTTGAGCCTCAGTCTTTTCTTTGATTACCAGTAGCGCTTTGCCCGGGCGACATCCACTGGTGACGTCATTTCTTTGTTAGTGGCGCCTGATCATCATCCTTTCTGAGAGGCTCGGAGATCTCAAGTTGCGGCAACCCTTGGTGTCTCGAAAGCTCTTGACTGGTGTGGTATCAGGGGCTGATCCGCAAGCTCCCCTCTTTGTTCGTTCTGTCTACAATCTGTTGATGTATCAATCACTCTCGGTATTGCTATGTAGAGCTGTGTCTCTTAAGAGTTCTGCTCTGTCTCCTACTGCCTTCCTCCCTATCATCAATTATCATTTCCTTTCCTGAGCAATGAACCATATGTGCGCAAGCGCAGTTGACTCACTACCGTATTCCTCCACTTCCCTCATGTCCGCTGTCTTGTGTCTTCACGCTGACCAATATATCCAGAGATCTGGGTCGACACAAGTAAACTGGTTAGGTGTCATGCCTCTAAAAGCCAATTTTCCCTTATTGCTTCTTCTAAAACTCCTTACACTCTTTAGTTCTCCTTCTAACATCACTTTATTATCCATCTTAGACTATCCAGACTACATAGCTAAGTCTACCTCCATGAACACTAAGTCCTGTTCACATACCCAGGATCTTTCCCTCTTAAACTGTTCATAAAACTGATTTGTTCTTCTGTAGAACAGTGATCGTAGACCTGCAGAGCAGTGATCTTCGACCTATAGAGTAGTGATCGTAAACCTGTAGAGCAATGATCTCAGACCTGTAGAGCAATGATCTCAGACCTGTAGAGCAATGATTGTAGACCTGTAAAGCAGTGATCTCAGACCTGTAGAGGAGTGATTGTAGACCTGTAGAGCAGTGATCTTACTAACATGACGATAGTAGAAGGGTCAGAAGGGTCAGCCTTGTTTGTGATAGGTTGTACCACTGCATGGGATAGGTTGTACCACTGCATGGGATAGGTTGTGCCACTGCATGGGATAGGTTGTGCCACTGCATGGGATAGGTTGTACCACTGCATGGGATAGGTTGTACCACTGCATGGGATAGGTTGTACCACTGCATGGGATAGATTGCTGCAGGTATTCCTTGGGTTCCTAGCGTCGAGGACTGGCTGGTTGTGTGCTCCACCATCAGCTGGACATGTATTACTTGCCAAACTCTTGTGTTACATGACCACTTGGCGGCGTTAACAACTCAAGGATGAATTGTTGTGACCCGCGTATCTCTTCCTCGCCGGTAAGCTTTGGAACTTTACCATCATCTCATTGTTTACCTACCTCGTACGTACGATGTGACCTCTTCTGTCCTTACCTCTTTATCTCTTGTTATGTTACTCTAAAGCCTGCCATCATCAACCAGGTCACGGCTAGACCGTTAACATGAACAGATTAATCAAAGTAATAAACACGTCTACAAAGTTGTACATAACGTTGGTTCAGTCTTCCACATTTTGATCAATGTGTTGTTCATCTACAGGTATGAACTACACAATACTCACACCAGCTTAACATATGTAACGGTACTGTACCATCACACCATGTGAGGGGTACCATACCATCACACCATGTGAGGGGTACCATACCATCACACCATGTGAGGGGTACCATACCATCACACCATGTGAGGGGTACCATACCATTACACCATGTAAGGTGTACCATACCATCACACCATGTGAGGGGTACCATACCATCACACCATGCGAGGGGTACCATACTATATAGACCATGCGTAAGGTACCTGACTGTATCAGTAATGTTAGTAGCGTCATATAACCCCAGGACAACTTGTTGTAAGGTCCCACTACTACCAGTACCAGGGAAGTGATGGTGTGAGACCTTCCTCGTCCACACCACTACTACCAGTACCAGGGAAGTGATGGTGTGAGACCTTCCTCGTCCACACCACTACTACCAGTACCAGGGAAGTGATGGTGTGGGACCTTCCTCGTCCACACCACTACTACCAGTACCAGGGAAGTGATGATGTGAGACCCTCCTCGTCCACACCACTACTACCAGTACCAGGGAAGTGATGGTGTGGGACCTTCCTCGTCCACACCACTACTACCAGTAACAGGGAAGTGATGGTGTGGGACCTTCCTCGTCCACACCACTACTACCAGTACCAGGGAAGTGATGATGTGAGACCCTCCTCGTCCACACCACTACTACCAGTAACAGGGAAGTGATGGTGTGGGACCTTCCTCGTCCACACCACTACTACCAGTAACAGGGAAGTGATGGTGTGGGACCTTCCTCGTCCACACCACTACTACCAGTCACAGGGAAGTGATGGTGTGAGACCTTCCTCGTCCACACCACTACTACCAGTCACAGGGAAGTGATGGTGTGGGACCTTCCTCGTCCACACCACTACTACCAGTACCAGGGAAGTGATGATGTGAGACCCTCCTCGTCCACACCACTACTACCAGTAACAGGGAAGTGATGGTGTGGGACCTTCCTCGTCCACACCACTACTACCAGTCACAGGGAAGTGATGGTGTGAGACCTTCCTCGTCCACACCACTACTACCAGTACCAGGGAAGTGATGGTGTGAGACCTTCCTCGTCCACACCACTACTACCAGTACCAGGGAAGTGATGGTGTGAGACCTTCCTCGTCCACACCATTACTACCAGTACCAGGGAAGTGATGGTGTGAGACCTTCCTCGTCCACACCACTACTACCAGTAACAGGGAAGTGATGGTGTGGGACCTTCCTCGTCCACACCACTACTACCAGTAACAGGGAAGTGATGGTGTGAGACCCTCCTCGTCCACACCACTACTACCAGTACCAGGGAAGTGATGGTGTGAGACCTTCCTCGTCCACACCAATCCTTGTCGTTCACTGACGATGACGCAACCTCATCGAAGGAAATTTTCACTCGCGACGTAATCTCATGCGGGCTGAGTCCTGTAACACCTACCTAACAACAGGTCTGGCTTTACACTAAAACAAATGATATTCAAACCTTTCTCAACAGACAAAGACCTGACGACCAGGTACCTGGAAGCAGGTAATCAGCGGGTTGTTCCCGGATGTTGCCATTTTTTTCATATGTAAAAGTTTCCCAGAAATCTTCATAACACGTAGCCATACACATAGGCCTCACTGAGCAATGTCTAACGCGCCTGGTATGTATCATGTATGGTGGTCAGTAGTAGTCAGGTGAAGGTGGTATGTAAGTTGGTGTGGGAATAAGTCAGCAGCTGTGTACCACTTCAATAATCAACAACAACACAACAATACACGAGGAGGGAGTTGCCTGCGCTAACCAACCCCCGCCCACCACCACCATACAACAGTGTGGTACCCCGGCCCTTCCCTACGAGGGTTTTGTTCCACCGGCAACACAAGCGGTGCAACGCCACAATGGCTAGCCACCAGCACACACACACACACACACACACCACTCTAGCGCTGCGGGCAATATGAACACCATCTTCACTAGCCCGCCCTCGTGAGGTACTGACCCTGAGCACGGTGGTACGAGCCCTGACCTGGATGGTACTGACCCTGAGCACGGTGGTACGAGCCCTGACCAGGACGGTACTGACCCTGAGCTGCACAGCCACACCGTCGTGACCAAGGGTCATAGGCTGGCGCTCAGGGGATCATGCCACATAAACCCAGCGGCCCAGGAGGCTGTCCAAGGACAGCAGGCTTGTGTGTGTGTGTGTGTGTGTGTGTGTGTGTGTGTGTGTGTGTGATGGAGGGAGGGAGGGGTACGACTGTTGACGGATCGTAAGTTGCGACCATCTGCCAGAGGAGGTGGCTGATGTAGTTTGGTACACTGTGTGAAAGAAAGCTGAGAGTAAATGTGAATAAGAGCAATGTTATTAGGTACAGTAGGGTTGAGGGACAAGTTAATTGGGAGGTAAGTTTGAATGGAGAAAAACTGGAGGAAGTGAAGTGTTTTAGATATCTGGGAGTGGATTTGGCAGCGGATGAAACCATGGAAACGGAAGTGAGTCACTGGGTGGGGGAGGGGGCGAAAATCCTGGGAGCCTTGAAAAATGTGTGGAAGGCGAGAACATTATCTCGGAAAGCAAAAATGGGTATGTTTGAAGGAATTGTGGTTCCAACAATGTTATATGGTTGCGAGGCGTGGGCTGTAGATGTGTTGGAAATTGAGATGTTTAAGGACAATATGTGGTGTGAGTTGGTTTGATCGAGTATGTAATGAAAGCGTAAGAGAGATGTGTGGTAATAAAAAAGTGTGGTTGAGAGAGCAGAAGAGGGTGTTTTGAAATGCTTTTCTCACATGGAGAGAATGTGAGGAAAGATTGACCAAGAGGATATATGTGTCAGATGTGGAGGGAACGAGGAGAAGTGGGAGACCAAATTGGAGGTGGAAGGATGGGGTGAAAAAGATTTTGAGTGATCGGGGCCTGAACATGCAGGAGGGTGAAAGGCGTGCAAGGAATAGAGTGAATTAGAAAGATGTGGTATACCGGGGTCGACGTGCTGTCAATGGATTGAACCAGGGCATGTGAAGCGTCTGGGGTAAACCATGGAAAGTTTTGTGGGGCCTGGATGTGGAAAGGGATGAATGTGGTAGAAGTTGGAAGACAAGATATACTAATAATTAAAGTCAGGTAAATATTGTCATCTACTGTTCGTTTAGTCTGAAATCACTGACAGACGACCTGCTTCAGGGTTTAAGCGACATTGACCTGAGGGAGAAGTGTTAACTAGAAGAACCTTTGACACTATTGTTGGGGATGTGGCATCCCCTGACCATCACCAAACTGGACAGACTAATCAAGTGACAGTCCGTCACACTCACACATATAGACTTTGGAGCCACGGTGTTGGGATCTCGCCACCCATGAAGACAGAGAGCGTTGGTTGCTGGGAGAGTGAGGGCAGCGCTTGCTGACTCTCATATGTCAAACACAAAGAGCGAGGGTAGAGTCCTTCCTGGCACGACCACGGTGTACGTGAGTGACATTAACAAGAATATTGTGGGGAATATCGTGCTCCCTGCTGAAGGGGCTAATATCTCCCTCTCACCACCCCCATCTCCCTCTCCCCCTCCCTCCTACCGCCAGGCCTCCTTTTCTCATCCCCTCCCCCAACCCTCCTCTACCCCTCCTTAATCATTCCCCTTCCCTTCACTCCCAGTACCCCCTTCAATACTCCTTTCATCTATTCTTCCCATTTCCCTTCCTCGTTTTCTTCTTTCTGATCCTCAGACACTTGACTCCCTCCCTCCCTCCCTCCTTCTCTACTATCGACTCTCCTCTTCACCAAGTCGCTCCCTGTCATATCCCTCGCAACCTCTTCCTTGCTCCTTTCCCCCATACTCACTCCCTCCCTTCTTTTTCTTTCGTCTTTCCACAATCCTCCCTCACTTCCCACACCTCACCTTCAACCCTGACATGGCTCCCCATCAGCCCTGACGCAGCCCTCCACCAACCCTGATCCAACCCTCCACCAGCCCTAACCTGACCCTCCACCAGCCCTGACCTGACCCTCCACCTGTGACGCCAGACCACCGCCATATGACCCAACATTTAACGTCTGTCGCATGACTGACCTGCGAAGGCAACACTGACAAGATGACGCTCCTTACTGCATCATGCTGCATCTACCCACGACCGTACTACAGTGTCCCATGTGTGTCCAGACAAATGTGCAGTGTACCATAGGTGAATGTGAGGGCCAGGGCGAGGGTTGAGGGCCAGGGTGAGGGGTCATGGAGAGGGTGAGGACCAGGGTGAGGGAGAAGGCTAGGGTGAGGATAAGTGCCAGGGTGAGGATAAGGGCCAGGGTGAGGGCCAGGATGAGGGCCAGTAAGGAGATCTGAGACCCGCTACATCCCCGACCCTCACTGTACCACCTTAATTGCCCAGCTCAGGTTCCACCTGCTGGGGCCAGTGGTTCCTCTTGATAGTACCTGTGGTTCTCCTAGCCAGCCAGGGTCCTCTCTGGCGTCGCCAGACACTGGCACCAGCCGTTGTGTATTCCTTGAGCCACGGGTGGCCTGAGGTCGCCCAGGGGAGGTGTTGTTGGCCTTCGTGGGGCCCGACGTTGACCAACCATCGTCTTCTGGACAGACTTTTATGTTTTCAGCTTCCCAGGTTACCTAGAACCGCGATAGAGCAGCCTGGCCACGGTTCCCCAGCTTGCTCCTCCTTCCCCGGGTCAGCCCTTCTGCCCACCTGAGCCATCCACTTCAGCCACCGTCCCCGCCCCAGCCCTTCTCCCCCAGCTTGGCTACCCTACCCCAGCTTGGTTCCTCTCCCCCAGCTTGGCTACCCTACCCCAGCTTGGTTCCTCTCCCCCAGCTTGGCTACACTACCCCAGCTTGGTTCCTCTCCCCCAGCGTGGACACACTTTACTGTAGTACAAGCTTTTCATAATTTTCCCCGCGATTTCCTCTGTGCTGGCAAGATCTACCTCTTAATTAGCAGTTGATAGTGGAGGGGAGTCTCCCCTACCTCCCATTAGGCATCTCTCTCTCTCTCTCTCTCTCTCTCT
Organism: Panulirus ornatus; assembly: GCF_036320965.1. Classification (NCBI taxonomy): domain Eukaryota; kingdom Metazoa; phylum Arthropoda; class Malacostraca; order Decapoda; family Palinuridae; genus Panulirus; species Panulirus ornatus. Next base: position 268,398 of record NC_092257.1, read on the forward strand.
CTCTCTCTCTCTCTCTCTCTCTCTCTCTCTCTCTCTCTCTCTCTCTCTCTCTCTCTCTCTCTCACTCACTTCCCCACCACTTTCATCAACCACTCTCTCACTTTAAAAGTCTGAAAACAAAAATGACCAATCAGAATAAAACTGAATAATCCACAGAGTATAATAGATCTTGTCCCCTGGCCGACGACTGTGAGGAAAGGCAGATGATGGAGGCGAGAGATGAGGGAGCGTGAGATAGGGAGGGAAGGGCTGGTCTCACCATGGAAGCCGCCCCTCCACCAGTAAGGCAGGGGGAGAGGGGCTGTGGGCCTTCCCTGGGGGAGCTGGAGCAGGGTTAGTCCAGTAGGGGAGGGCTGGGGACTGCGGACGTAAGAGCCCAATTACCTGCAGAAGCTTTCAAACATCACGCCTAAACTTTGGCCACAAGTTATGAATTAAAGTTCAGGTAGTCACTGGGATGGTGGGACGGGACGGTTAGCACGGCACTGGGATGGTGGGATGGGACGGTTACCACAGCACTGGGATGGTGGGATGGAACGGTTAGCATGTAGACGACGGAGTTTTTGTTGATTTAGAATATTTCATTACAGAATTATCATGCAAAGTGGAACGTTGCTACGTAGGAGGGAACCACGTCCCTGTCTCAGGGCCCTTGGCTCCGGTGTGCCACACGATCATTGTTGGTCAAGTGTGAAGCCTTCTGCTGATGGATCTACCTTCCACACTCACTGGAAGAGGAGAGTGACCTGCCCACCCACCCGGCCGTAGTTTCGTGCAGGCGTGCCGGGCAGGGCTGGTGTGAGGCGCCCAAGAACGGTAATGTTGGATGATTGTGGCTAGGGATCCTTGAGAGACAAAGCAAGCAGGGGAGGTGCACCAGCCAGCTGCACGTGAGACAAGGCAAGCAGGTGAGGTGCACCAGCCAGCTGCACGTGAGACAAGGCAAGCAGGGGAGGTGCACCAGCCAGCTGCACGTGAGACAAGGCAAGCAGGGGAGGTGCACCAGCCAGCTGCACGTGAGACAAAACAAGCAGGGGAGGTGCACCAGCCAGCTGCACGTGAGACAAGGCAAGCAGGGGAGGTGCACCAGCCAGCTGCACGTGAGACAAGGCAAGCAGGGGAGGTGCACCAGCCAGCTGCACGTGAGACAAGGCAAGCAGGGGAGGTGCACCTGCCAGCTGAACGTGAGACAAGGCAAGCAGGGGAGGTGCACCAGCCAGCTGAACGTGAGACAAGGCAAGCAGGGGAGGTGCACCAGCCAGCTGCACGTGAGACAAGGCAAGCAGGGGAGGTGCACCAGCCAGCTGAACGTGAGACAAGGCAAGCAGGGGAGGTGCACCAGCCAGCTGCACGTGAGACAAGGCAAGCAGGGGAGGTGCACCTGCCAGCTGAACGTGAGACAAGGCAAGCAGGGGAGGTGCACCAGCCAGCTGCACGTGAGACAAGGCAAGCAGGGGAGGTGCACCAGCCAGCTGCACGTGAGACAAGGCAAGCAGGGGAGGTGCACCAGCCAGCTGAACGTGAGACAAGGCAAGCAGGGGAGGTGCACCAGCCAGCTGAACGTGAGACAAGGCAAGCAGGGGAGGTGCACCAGCCAGCTGCACGTGAGACAAGGCAAGCAGGGGAGGTGCACCAGCCAGCTGCACGTGAGACAAGGCAAGCAGGGGAGGTGCACCAGCCAGCTGCACGTGAGACAAGGCAAGCAGGGGAGGTGCACCAGCCAGCTGCACGTGAGACAAGGCAAGCAGGGGAGGTGCACCAGCCAGCTGAACGTGAGACAAGGCAAGCAGGGGAGGTGCACCAGCCAGCTGCACGTGAGACAAGGCAAGCAGGGGAGGTGCACCAGCCAGCTGCACGTGAGACAAGGCAAGCAGGGGAGGTGCACCAGCCAGCTGCACGTGAGACAAGGCAAGCAGGGGAGGTGCACCAGCCAGCTGCACGTGAGACAAGGCAAGCAGGGGAGGTGCACCAGCCAGCTGAACGTGAGACAAGGCAAGCAGGGGAGGTGCACCAGCCAGCTGCACGTGAGACAAGGCAAGCAGGGGAGGTGCACCAGCCAGCTGCACGTGAGACAAGGCAAGCAGGGGAGGTGCACCAGCCAGCTGCACGTGAGACAAGGCAAGCAGGGGAGGTGCACCAGCCAGCTGCACGTGAGACAAGGCAAGCAGGGGAGGTGCACCAGCCAGCTGCACGTGAGACAAGGCAAGCAGGGGAGGTGCACCAGCCAGCTGAACGTGAGACAAGGCAAGCAGGGGAGGTGCACCAGCCAGCTGCACGTGAGACAAGGCAAGCAGGGGAGGTGCACCAGCCAGCTGCACGTGAGACAAGGCAAGCAGGGGAGGTGCACCAGCCAGCTGCACGTGAGACAAGGCAAGCAGGGGAGGTGCACCAGCCAGCTGAACGTGAGACAAGGCAAGCAGGGGAGGTGCACCAGCCAGCTGCACGTGAGACAAGGCAAGCAGGGGAGGTGCACCAGCCAGCTGCACGTGAGACAAGGCAAGCAGGGGAGGTGCACCAGCCAGCTGCACGTGAGACAAGGCAAGCAGGGGAGGTGCACCAGCCAGCTGCACGTGAGACAAGGCAAGCAGGGGAGGTGCACCAGCCAGCTGCACGTGAGACAAGGCAAGCAGGGGAGGTGCACCAGCCAGCTGCACGTGATTAATGATGATACAAACGCTCAGTGTTGTCATCTTGTGAACCACCACAAGTTTCCTCTCTACAGTTAATTCAAAAATATGTGAATTACGCAGAGTAAACACATATCCTGGTTTCAGTTCTCCAGAAACATGCTATTGTCACGACAGCACACACATGGCTGATCCAGAAACGTTTAAGTCGGTGTATAGGAAGCATAATGACCTCAGACAACCTTGTTCAACAGACCTGTAGTTCACTAAACCCTCCAGCAGCACCAACCGTTACTGAAGGAAAAAAGTAGACAGCAACTGTCCGGTACAGAGCTGGACACATCAACACAGAAAGTTAAAGACTGAATTGTTATCTTGATCCATTTATTATGTATACAATGTTATCTGGCTGCTGGCCATGTTCTCTTCCTTCATAACGAGGTATTCTGACAACCTTACTTTGCTCTGTCTACCTATACCAGCCGACAGCATCAGGATCAGTAGTGTGACCCACTCAAACTGGTGTAAATGACGACCAAGATCTGAGGAAGGAACTTGCCACAACACCTGCCTCATACCTGGCCCTCCCGCGAGGCGGCAGACATGCGCAGTGAAGCACGGAACAAGAAGGTGACGGGAGAGGAATTAGGAAAGGATCGTGGAACACTTTTAACTGTCACACCAGAAGAGAGAGAGAGAGAGAGAGAGAGAGAGAGAGAGAGAGAGAGAGAGAGAGAGAGAGAGAGAGAGAGAGAGAGAGAGAGAGAGAGAGAGAGAGACTTTTTCTTTTTACATTCTGGTGCGCCAGCCATGTCGGTGTATTGAACTATTGCCAATTAGTGCATATGAGCAGTATAGCCTCCGGCTCTCTCTCTCTCTCTCTCTCTCTCTCTCTCTCTCTCTCTCTCTCTCTCTCTCTCTCTCTCTCTCTCTCTCTCTCTCTCTCTCTCTCTCTCTCGTCCTTCTTCCTTTCCCACACTTCCCTTGTTTCCTCCTACCCTTGTATTTCCCTTACCCCCACCTCACTTGTCTCTTCCTTCCCCTCTCGTTTATCTCCTTTGTGTCACTTCCCTACTCCCTTACCTTGTCTCTTTCTCCTTGACTCTTTCTTGTAAGGGAGACACACCAATTCTGTTGTTCTTACTTTCGTGAACTTTACCAAAAGCCTGACTTCATCAGTCTTAAGGTAATCATTAACAAGTTCGTCTCCCCTCTCAATCTTCCCCAAAGTCTTAGTCTATAACTTGTAGACTTTCTGTGTGAGCATCATCAGACTTTACATCGCTTCCAGGGGAACATCCCCATCTTCCAGCCCCACCTGTGGCGTCTCCCAGAGCACGTGTCTGGCACCTGTGTGTTTCAGCTTCACTGGAAGTATGTCGGCAACTCTACCATTGCTGTTGACACTAGTCCCTCCATCTACCTGTACCCTGAACAGCTTCTTTAACATGATTACAGAACAATGTCACCATCAAGGAAAGCAAGACCGTAATCATGAAGGTCTACCTCACCTCTAACCCTGTCTCATGATCCCTCTGCCACCTGGAGACTTCCTGAAGCCACTTTAGCCCACGAAGTAAGCTGGAAGGAGAGTTCCAATACCATCTATAAATTTTCTCACTATTGTCTCTATATTCTTCGTTGTCTCATAACAACGACTCCCGCCTCCTCAGCTAATGAACCCTAACACAACTTGTCCTGCTTCTCCTCCCCAGACCTTCCAGTGTAGAGACACTGGATCTGGTGACCCAGAGGAGGATGCAAGATGGCCACCATCACACACATTGCAAATTCATTCGACAAGTCAAAACTTTTTCGTTGTACGACAGAATTGTCAGAGATATGAACACTGGCTACATTATCATGAGTTCTTGGTCAACTGACGCGGCCACAGCAGAGTTTGTTCCCGTTTCCCAGTTTGGGATCTACATTGTCACAAGGTTCATACAAACCAAACTTGACACAGATGGTTCTGGTGTGGTCGTTTATCAGCAGTGTGTGAGGGAGCTGCCGCATCACCAGCTGCCACACATACCCACAACTACCTGATCACTGCTTCACACCTCGACCAACGCTACAGTAATGTCAGTTTCTTAACCTCCAATGTAAGCTTCACTGTGAAACCAATAATTTGTTTATATATGACCATTATGCAAATTAGAACAATTTAGCCCTTGACATGAAGCCAGTGAGCCACACAGGCTCATGACACCTAGTATTGCTCATGACACCTAGTCTTGCTCATGACACCTACTCTTGCTCATGACACCTACTCTTGCTCATGACACCTACTCTTGCTCATGACACCTAGTCTTGCTCATGACACCTAGTCTTGCTCATGACACCTACTCTTGCTCATGACACCTACTCTTGCTCATGACACCTACTCTTGCTCATGACACCTAGTCTTGCTCATGACACCTAGTCTTGCTCATGACACCTAGTCTTGCTCATGACACCTACTCTTGCTCATGACACCTACTCTTGCTCATGACACCTAGTCTTGCTCATGACACCTAGTCTTGCTCATGACACCTAGTCTTGCTCATGACACCTACTCTTGCTCATGACACCTAGTCTTGCTCATGACACCTAGTCTTGCTCATGACACCTAGTCTTGCTCATGACACCTACTCTTGCTCATGACACCTACTCTTGCTCATGACACCTAGTCTTGCTCATGACACCTAGTCTTGCAGCCTAGGATGTGTGCATTTTCTCCACTTTATAATCAATTCAATATCCTGTATTCATCATTACCAGTAGCACATGTTGTAACATTATCATCATTACTATCATAATGATAAATATCATTATCATTATTATCATTATCATCATTATCATTATCATCATTATTATCATTATTTTTATCATTATTAGTATCAGTAGTAGTATTATCACTGTTGTCATTACACCTCATCTTTTCTTTTTCCCTTTCTTCTCCTCATACATTCCTCATCTACCCCGTACCCTACCTACCTACCTATCTACCTACCTACCTGCCTTCTGAGTATCTGATTCACTTGATAACCTCTGAAGTGAAGTCATATTTCATAACATGAGTTCATACAATATTCTCCAAGTATTACAGAAACCCTGGCTCTGATCTGCTCAATGTGTACATCACTTATCATGTACACATGAACAAACGGCACTAAGAACATGATGATCATGATCATGGTGAACATGATGATCATGATCCTGGTGAACATGATGATCATGATCCTGGTGAACATGATGGTCATGATCATGGTGAACATGATGATCATGATCCTGGTGAACATGATGATCATGATCCTGGTGAACATGATGATCATGATCCTGGTGAACATGATGGTCATGATCCTGGTGAACATGATGATCATGATCCTGGTGAACATGATGATCATGATCATGGTGAACATGATGGTCATGATCATGGTGAACATGATGATCATGATCCTGGTGAACATGATGGTCATGATCCTGGTGAACATGATGGTCATGATCCTGGTGAACATGATGATCATGATCCTGGTGAACATGATGATCATGATCCTGGTGAACATGATGATCATGATCCTGGTGAACATGATGGTCATGATCCTGGTGAACATGATGATCATGATCCTGGTGAACATGATGATCATGATCCTGGTGAACATGATGATCATGATCCTGGTGAACATGATGATCATGATCCTGGTGAACATGATGGTCATGATCCTGGTGAACATGATGGTCATGATCCTGGTGAACATGATGGTCATGATCCTGGTGAACATGATGGTCATGATCCTGGTGAACATGATGATCATGATCCTGGTGAACATGATGATCATGATCCTGGTGAACATGATGATCATGATCCTGGTGAACATGATGGTCATGATCCTGGTGAACATGATGGTCATGATCCTGGTGAACATGATGGTCATGATCCTGGTGAACATGATGATCATGATCCTGGTGAACATGATGATCATGATCCTGGTGAACATGATGGTCATGATCCTGGTGAACATGATGGTCATGATCCTGGTGAACATGATGGTCATGATCCTGGTGAACATGATGGTCATGATCCTGGTGAACATGATGATCATGATCCTGGTGAACATGATGGTCATGATCCTGGTGAACATGATGGTCATGATCCTGGTGAACATGATGATCATGATCCTGGTGAACATGATGATGGTCATGATCCTGGTGAACATGATGGTCATGATCCTGGTGAACATGATGGTCATGATCCTGGTGAACATGATGGTCATGATCCTGGTGAACATGATGGTCATGATCCTGGTGAACATGATGGTCATGATCCTGGTGAACATGATGATCATGATCCTGGTGAACATGATGGTCATGATCCTGGTGAACATGATGGTCATGACCTGGTGAACATGATGGTCATGATCCTGGTGAACATGATGATCATGATCCTGGTGAACATGATGGTCATGATCCTGGTGAACATGATGATCATGATCCTGGTGAACATGATGATCATGATCCTGGTGAACATGATGATCATGATCCTGGTGAACATGATGGTCATGATCCTGGTGAACATGATGATCATGATCCTGGTGAACATGATGGTCATGATCCTGGTGAACATGATGATCATGATCCTGGTGAACATGATGGTCATGATCCTGGTGAACATGATGATCATGATCCTGGTGAACATGATGGTCATGATCCTGGTGAACATGATGATCATGATCCTGGTGAACATGATGGTCATGATCCTGGTGAACATGATGGTCATGATCCTGGTGAACATGATGGTCATGATCCTGGTGAACATGATGATCATGATCCTGGTGAACATGATGATCATGATCCTGGTGAACATGATGGTCATGATCATGGTGAACATGATGATCATGATCCTGGTGAACATGATGATCATGATCCTGGTGAACATGATGGTCATGATCATGGTGAACATGATGATCATGATCCTGGTGAACATGATGATCATGATCCTGGTGAACATGATGATCATGATCCTGGTGAACATGATGATCATGATCCTGGTGAACATGATGGTCATGATCATGGTGAACATGATGGTATACAGAGCAGGTGAGGGTTGCCAGCACCAATGTAATGTTGTACTCACCCAACATTTTTAAGGTTGTTTATCTTGGAGGCGTCCAGCTCAAACTCTTCATACTGCACACCACTGTGGAAAACATCAACCACTGTTGATTAACTTGTCAAGTATAATAACACTGGATTACATATAGTCACACTGGAGTACATACTATCATATTTCTTAGATAAAATTATGATTTGAAAACACAGTACAAACAAATGGTTAGTACACATATAAAGATACATCACTAGCCTACACTACACACTGAACACTTGATCATCAGTATGACACACACACTGAACACTTGATCATCAGTATGACACACACACTGAACACTTGATCATCAGTATGACACACACACTGAACACTTGATCATCAGTATGACACACACACTGAACACTTGATCATCAGTATGACACACACACTGAACACTTGATCATCAGTATGACACACACACACTGAACACTTGATCATCAGTATGACACACACACTGAACACTTGATCATCAGTATGACACACACACTGAACACTTGATCATCAGTATGACACACACACTGAACACTTGATCATCAGTATGACACACTCATATGTGACCATCATGACACGGTAACATCATGACCAGCATGACACAGTGATAATGAGTGTCAACTGGTCATATTGAAAGTAACATTTAGATGTTTCCTCCTGATGTTATAACATCACAACACTGATACCAGCTCACTACTACAGTGAGGTGTGTCCGTCACAACTATGTGACATAACCATGTGTCCGTCAGGCTCAGGCACACACACACACACACACACACACACACACACACACACACACACACACACAGAGGGTTAACTGTTCACTGACGCCTACATCTTCATACAATATTTCATAAATAACATTAATTAACGAAGCTGTTAATGAGGGTTGAGTATAATGACTTAATTTATATTAAATATTTTGTGCAACATAGATAATGATTAATTACCTTATGCTGTCATACTGCTTCCAATTACCTATATATATATATATATATATATATATATATATATATATATATATATATATATATATATATATATATATATATATATATATATATATATTTGGTAAACATGTTTATCAAATGGCGTCCTAGCTTCGTCTCTTCGATGTATATCAACTGACTGTTATGTTTCTCTCCTGTGTCTCCCCTGATGATGTGATTATTACACGAAAGTGCACTTGGGAACTTTTCGTGTTTCATTTTCCCCGTGAACTCATAGGAATATCTTGATTACGTGCAAAATTGTGATCCTTTCCTATATATATATATATATATATACATATATATATATATATATATATATATATATATATATATATATATATATATATATATATATATATATATATATATATAGCTGGTGGCTGACTCGGGTGAGAAACTGCAGAAGCTGGTGACTGAGCTTGATAAAGTGTATGAAAGAAGAAAGCTGAGAGTAAATGTAAATAAGAGCAAGGTTATTAGGTACAGTAGGGTTGAGGGACAAGTCAATTGGGAGGTAAGTTTGAATGGAGAAAAACTGGAGGAAGTGAAGTCTTTTAGATATCTGGGAGTAGATTTGGCAGCGGATGGAACCATGGAAGCGGAAGTGAGTCACAGGGTGGGGGAGGGGGCGAAGGTTCTGGGAGCGTTAAAGAATGTGTGGAAGGCGAGAACATCATCTCGGAAAGCAAAAATGGCTATGTTTGAAGGAATAGTGGTTCCAACAATGTTATATGGTTGCGAGGCGTAGACTATAGATAGGGTTGTGCGGAGGAGGGTGGATGTGTTGGAAATGAAATGCTTGAGGACAATATGCGGTGTGAGGTTTTTTGATCGATTAAGTAATGAAAGGGTAAGAGAGATGTGTGGTAATAAAAAGAGTGTGGTTGAGAGAGCAGAAGAGGGTGTATCAAAATGGTTTGGTCACATGAAGAGAATGAGTGATGAAAGATTGACAAAGAGGATATATGTGTCAGACTTGGAGGGAACGAGGAGAAGTGGGAGACCAAATTGGGGGTGGAAAGATGGAGTGAAAAGATTTTGAGCGATCGGGGCCTGAGCATGTAGGAGAGTGAAAGGCATGCAAGGAACAGAGTAAATTGGAAAGATATGGTATACCGGGGTCGACGTGCTGTCAATGGATTGAACCAGGGCATGTGAAGCGTCTGGTGTAAAACATGAAAAGTTTTGTGGGGCCTGGATGTGGAAAGGCAGCTTTGGTTTCAGTGCATTACACATGACAGCTAGAGACTGAGTGTGAGCGAATGTGGCCTTTGCTGTCTTTTCCAAGCGCTACCTCGCGCGCGTGCGGGGGAAGGGGGGAGGGGGGCATTTCATGTGTGACGGGGTGGCGACGGGAATGAATAAAGGCAGCAAGTATGAATATGTGCATGTGTACATATGTATATGTCTGTGTAGGTATATGTATGTAAACGTTGAAATGTATTGGTATGTATATGTGCGTGTGTGGACGTGTATGTATATACATGTGTTTAGGGGTGGGTTGGGCCATTCGTTCGTTTGTTCCGTTGCGCTACCTCGCTAACGCGGGAGACATCGACAAAGTATAGAATATATATATATATATATATATATATATATATATATATATATATATATATATATATATATATATATATATTTTTTTTTTTTTTTTTTTTTTTTTTTTGTCGCTGTCTCCCGCGTTTGCGAGGTAGCGCAAGGAAACAGACGAAAGAAATGGCCCAACCCACCCCCATACACATGTATATACATGCGTCCACACACGCAAATATACATACCTACACAGCTTTCCATGGTTTACCCCAGACGCTTCACATGCCCCGATTCAATCCACTGACAGCACGTCAACCCCGGTATACCACATCGCTCCAATTCACTCTATTCCTCGCCCTCCTTTCACCCTCCTGCATGTTCAGGCCCCGATCACACAAAATCTTTTTCACTCCATCTTTCCACCTCCAATTTGGTCTCCCTCTTCTCCTCGTTCCCTCCACCTCCGACACATATATCCTCTTGGTCAATCTTTCCTCACTCATTCTCTCCATGTGCCCAAACCATTTCAAAACACCCTCTTCTGCTCTCTCAACCACGCTCTTTTTATTTCCACACATCTCTCTTACCCTTACGTTACTTACTCGATCAAACCACTTCACACCACACATTGTCCTCAAACATCTCATTTCCAGCACATCCATCCTCCTGCGCACAACTCTATCCATAGCCCACGCCTCGCAACCATACAACATTGTTGGAACCACTATTCCTTCAAACATACCCATTTTTGCTTTCCGAGATAATGTTCTCGACTTCCACACATTCTTCAAGGCTCCCAGAAATTTCGCCCCCTCCCCCACCCTATGATCCACTTCCGCTCCATGGTTCCATCCGCTGCCAGATCCACTCCCAGATATCTAAAACACTTCACTTCCTCCAGTTTTTCTCCATTCAAACTCACCTCCCAATTGACTTGACCCTCAACCCTACTGTACCTAATAACCTTGCTCTTATTCACATTTACTCTTAACTTTCTTCTTTCACACACTTTACCAAACTCAATCACCAGCTTCTGCAGTTTCTCACATGAATCAGCCACCAGCGCTGTATCATCAGCGAACAACAACTGACTCACTTCCCAAGCTCTCTCATCCCCAACAGACTTAATACTTGCCCCTCTTTCCAAAACTCTTGCATTCACCTCCCTAACAACCCCATCCATAAACAAATTACACAACCATGGAGACATCACACACCCTTGCCGCAAACCTACATTCACTGAGAACCAATCACTTTCCTCTCTTCCTACACGTACACATGCCTTACATCCTCGATACAAAGAAAGAGTCAGCAGCCCACCATCCTGGGGGGGTGGGGGGTTGATGACCAAGACAAGTAATGAATGATGACGTCACGTCGACGCTAATTTTTGTGGCCAAATCCCACCAGCCAGTGACAAGACTCCTCCTCCCTCCCCCACACACACACACGTGCTACCCTCGGGTGTCAGGCATCGACCAGTGTCGACCTCCCTCCACCCCCGCCCCCCGGGGGCCCCCCGAAACAACCGTCAAGTGTCAAGCGTGGACCACCAAGTGTCAAGCATGGACCACCAAGTGTCAAGCGTGGACCACCAAGTGTCAAGCGTGGACCACCAAGTGTCAAGCGTGGACCACCAAGTGTCAAGCGTGGACCACCAAGTGTCAAGCGTGGACCACCAAGTGTCAAGCGTGGACCACCAAGTGTCAAGCGTGGACCACCAAGTGTCAAGCGTGGACCACCAAGTGTCAAGCGTGGACCACCAAGTGTCAAGCGTGGACCACCAAGTGTCAAGCGTGGACCACCAAGTGTCAAACGTGGACCACCAGGTGTCAAGCGTGGACCACCAAGTGTCAAGCGTGGACCACCAGGTGTCAAGTGTCACCAGGTGGATATGCAAGTTGTCAACCCTCAATTACCAGGTGTGTGTATGAAGACTCATCAGGTGTGTCAACGTGAGGGATACCACCACAGTCAAGTGAAGTGTCACATGTGGGTTGTAAGGTGTCAGACGGGGACGGTCAAGTCTCGGTTATGGGGTGTCATGTAAGATACGTCCAGTGTCAAGTGTCACATGCCAGGATGAACTGTCGTGTCAGACAACAAGAAGTTTGACCTGAGTGTCAGACACAAAGCACTTCCAGCAAACTGTGGTGTGTACACAGTGTCAAGCATGGAGTGTTGGGGGCAGCGCACGGTGTCAAGCATGGGGTGTCATAGGCCCGTGTCAAGCATGGGGTGTCATGGGTCGGTGTCAAGCGTGGGGTGTCATGGGTCGGTGTCAAGCGTGGGGTGTCATGGGTCGGTGTCAAGCGTGGGGTGTCATGGGTCGGTGTCAAGCGTGGGGTGTCATGGGTCGGTGTCAAGCATGGGGTGTCATGGGTCGGTGTCAAGCGTGGGGTGTCATGGGTCGGTGTCAAGCGTGGGGTGTCATGGGTCGGTGTCAAGCGTGGGGTGCCATGGGCCCGTGTCAAGCATGGGGTGTCATGGGTCGGTGTCAAGCGTGGGGTGTCATGGGTCGGTGTCAAGCGTGGGGTGTCATGGGTCGGTGTCAAGCGTGGGGTGTCATGGGTCGGTGTCAAGCGTGGGGTGTCATGGGTCGGTGTCAAGCGTGGGGTGTCATGGGTCGGTGTCAAGCGTGGGGTGTCATGGGCCGGTGTCAAGCGTGGGGTGTCTTGGGTCGGTGTCAAGCGTGGGGTGTCATGGGTCGGTGTCAAGCGTGGGGTGTCATGGGTCGGTGTCAAGCGTGGGGTGTCATGGGTCGGTGTCAAGCGTGGGGTGTCATGGGTCGGTGTCAAGCGTGGGGTGTCTTGGGTCGGTGTCAAGCGTGGGGTGTCATGGGTCGGTGTCAAGCGTGGGGTGTCTTGGGTCGGTGTCAAGCGTGGGGTGTCTTGGGTCGGTGTCAAGCGTGGGGTGTCATGGGTCGGTGTCAAGCGTGGGGTGTCATGGGTCGGTGTCAAGCATGGGGTGTCATGGGCCCGTGTCAAGCGTGGGGTGTCATGGGTCGGTGTCAAGCGTGGGGTGTCATGGGCCCGTGTCAAGCGTGGGGTGTCATGGGTCGGTGTCAAGTGTGGGGTGTCATGGGTCAGTGTGCGGGTCAGGAACAGTGTGGTCCACCATTATTGATCTCCATTGTTCGCTCTTAACAGTGTGTGCCACGTCTACCTTGACCCCAGGCGGCTTGATGACCTTGTGTCACAGGAGGGTGGCTCTCATATTGGGATGGTTGAGGGACATGCAGGGACCAGGTCTACTGGCCAGGGGTCTGTGTTGAGGCGCACACCAACATGCAGGGACCAGGTCTACTGGCCAGGGGTCTGTGTTGAGGCGCACACCAACATGCAGGGACCAGGTCTACTGGCCAGGGGTCTGTGTTGAGGCGCACACCAACATGCAGAGACCAGGTCTACTGGCCAGGGGTCTGTGTTGAGGCGCACACCAACAGACACATGGCTAACAGGAAGCCTGGGAGTCGTTCTGACGCAGACCATCATACCCTTATGTTGTCTGGATCAGAGGAGGAGGGAAGACGGTAGCACCATGTGCAGCAGTCTGGCTGTGTGGCAGTAATGTCTGGGACACAGCTTAAAGGTCACTGAATATCATTACAGAGGAAGAGCTACCGTACAGCTGCCATGATGGGTTGGAGGGTCGCTCAGGAGGAGGACAGGCAAGCGTTAGTACCACGGATGATCCGTAGGCAGGCAGTAGAGCTGGGATGATGGGAAGTTGGTCGGATGATACTATACACCCTTACCACCCACCCACCCCTCACCACCCACCCCTCACTACCCACCCACCCACCCCTCACCACTCACCCACCCATCCGCCCCTCACCACCCACCCACCCACCCCTCACCACCCACCCACCCAGCCGCCCCTCACCAGCCACCCCTCACCAGCCACCAATATCACCGGGCGGTCTGTTGACTCTAGCACGGCAGAGTTCCTCTGCTCTTTATTAATTTCCCTCCATCGTTCTCCGGCCCCTCCCTCCCTCCCTCCCTGCCTCTACAGAGTCTACGCTACCGTCTCCCCCTATCCCCACTAGACATTGCCATCTCCCCTCTCCCTACTACCTCTTCCTCCTGCGATACCCTGCCATAGTGCACCTCCTGTGTTGAGAAATAAGTACAGTGTGCCCTCAGTGGGCACTGTTTGTAGAGGGCCACAGACAGCGGGCACCACATACTGACTGACGTCACAGGAGACAGACAGCTATATGGGAGTGGATGAGAAAAACATACATTACCAACATCTGATGATAAAGACAAAATGTTACAACATACAATAATTTGATACATGTATACAGATAGACAGACAGAAAGAAAGACAGACAAACAGAAGGGGGCAGACAGACAGACATAACTGCTAATAGAGACAGAAAGCCTCCAGGAGAGACAGACAAGCATACCTGGCTTATACAACGAACAGACGGAGGTGTCCAGTACAACAGACAAAGAGGCAGAGCTGCCCAGTACAGACAGGCAGAGCTGCCAAGTGCAACAAACAGAGTTGCTCAGCAGAACTGGCAGGCAGGCAGAGCTGCCCAGTATTAGAGGCGTGAGGACAGTACAGACATTAATATTCACGTGGAGTGAAGGTAATATGTCTGAGAGAGACGCTTTGATGTGCGAGTGGCACAATATCTGGCCCTACCCCAGCCCTCCCGCCTTGCATGCTCCACCATAACCATCCCTCACTGTTCACCACAACTGTACGACCATTGAGCTCCACTGCACGACCCTTGAGCATAACTGTATCACCCTTGACCTAAATTGTACTTCCTTTGAGCATAACTGTACAACCCATGAGCACAACTGTACTACCCTTGAGCATAACTGTACAACCCATGAGCACAACTGTACGACCCTTGAGGACAACTGTATGACCCTTGAGCACAGGCATGTGACCCTTGAATTAAACACCATCCACCCCACTATCAAATTCAAGACGAAAAGGGAAATAGAAGACAAACTTTCCTTTCTTGATGTGTTCATAAAAAGAAAACCTGATCATTTGTCCTTTAAAATCTACAAGAAGCCTACCAACTCTGAGTGTTCATTCATTATTTCCCAGTACATGATCCTCCTGCAAAAATGTCTCTAGTTATGTATATGTCTTTAAGAGCACTACGGATATGTGATCCCATACGCCTGGTAGACGAATGTAGTCATATAAGACGTATCTTTAGGCAGTTATATTATCACAATTGGTTTGTGAGCAAAGTTTACTGGAAAGCTCGGAAGACATTTTATACTTCTTGTAACAAAAATGTGACAAATAAAGATGTTTAAATGTTTAGTGTTGACCTGTTCTTCCAACTAAGCTAATCTAAAACATGTTCTAAATAACAATGCTTGTTATGTTGCTTTCCAGTACATAACACCATCAGTAAGACCTTGGTAAATAATAGGCCAAATCATGCAACATTGGGAGTGTTTACATGGTCAAATGCAAGGCATGTAAATATATTTATATAGGCAAGACAGGAAGAACTGTAAAGGAGAGGTGTTATAGGCACGGTCATGCAGTACGCAGGAATGACCACGAATATGCGATCGGCTAGACATTGTCATGAAAATGATCACCCTGGCCACAGATCTTGAAAATCCCGTTATTCTATACCCCTCTGCTGATTATACCACACGTAACGTCATTGAATCTGTCTTAACTGATAATATTCAGAACTTTAATTTGTCCCCAGGCAATTTCAAAGCCCATCCTAGCATTAACCAAATCATTATGAGAGAACTGAAAACACACGAAAACATAAAAAAAGTTGTTCAAGACACACCCAGCTACCCAGGTCATCCCCCGCCATGTGACCCTCCTTAATCTGCCTTACAACGGTTACTGCCAAACGAAGCGGACAGTGGTTGGTTTGTACCGACTGGTGCTGGAGGCGGGACTCAAGTGTGATGTTAGGACTCAAATAACTTTGTTAAGTACTGGCACTTGATGAGATGGATTGTCTCCACGAAACATGTCGTGCCACATGTATAAAAAAATCACATGTTAAAAGTAATTTCATGAACTCCTACTGAAGTGCGATTTCACCTTCATATATATATATATATATATATATATATATATATATATATATATATATATATATATATATATATATATATATATATATATATATATATATATATATATATATATATATATAATTTCCACGAACAACACGTTATTGGCGGGAACAGATGCGTCAGCCATCCTTTGTCAGAGTGAGGGTAGAGCTGTGGGGGGAGAGCCGCTAGTGCCTGGTATTACACAGACGTGAAAAGGCTTATGTCTGCCTGAACACCTCCCCCCCCCTCCCTCCCTCCCCGTACAATATTACATTTGGACGATTAATTAAATCATGGCAACCCGTGTGAACAGGTGAGGGGGAGGGTACCTCGCCTCCCTACGTGGGTCTCCCTCTCGTCTTTCATCTCCCTCAGGGAGCTTTCCTCTCTCCCTCCCTTCCACCAGCTGTCAGAGGTCCTCACGTCATGCAAGTGCCTCCTGCTGTAGGACAGGTGAGTCTAGCACTGGTCACCTGCCGCCCCAGTATTCACTCACCCCTCGCCCCGCTCCCCATGGGGCAGGACCAACAGATGAAGCTCCCCGACAGCATCCATCACAGGAGACATTATCCAGCCCAGCAGCACCTGCCCGTGCCCCCTTCCCTCCATCTCTCTCTCCCTCCTCCACATTTCTCCCTCCACCATATACCCTCCCTACCACAGGTACGTCATCCACGTTCCTCCACTATATACCCTTCCTCACATACTCGTACATCATCACTCCTCCTCTCTACTCTCACCCGTCACTCCTCACAGCACGTCACTGTTTTCCTCTCCTTTCTCCTCACCAGCACCCCAGCCATCCCTCTCTCCCTGAGTACTTCCCTTTTTCCACCTAAGCCTTTTCCCCACTCTCTTCCCCACTTGTCTCCCCCAGCAGGTGGGGAGTGGGAGCGGGGGCGGTAACCCTGACAACGGCCCGGCACAACTAGCGAGTGGCGGGCGACTGTGGTACAAGTGCCGGAATATTGGTGATTCAATCCCGCAGTATTGAGTGATGCTAGATTACCTCCATCCAGCCCTGTTGCCTGGGACACTGCTGGGACGGCCCTTCCCTGCTGGGACACTACCAGTCCCCCCCCCCCCCCACCCCTCTTCTTCCCTGCTGGGACACTACCAGGACCCCATGCTCTGCTGGGACACTACCAGGACCCCATGCTCTGCTGGGACACTACCAGGACCCCATGCTCTGCTGGGACACTACCAGGGGCCTACTGCCCTGCCCTGCTGTGATTATACAAGCACGGCGGCAGAGATGATGATGGTGTTGCAAGGCTACGCACATGGATGGGAAGGTATGGGAGAGGCTGGCTGGTGGGACAGAAGGCACGTCAAGCCGGGCAGGCAGGGCAGGCAGGCGGGCGGGAGCAGACCCAACATGATGCAGAGGCCTGGCAGTCATTAGTTCTTATTACTGAGCCACCCCTTGATGCTGACGACACCTGAGGGACCGCCCCTTGATGCTGACGACACCTGAGGGACCGCCCCTTGATGCTGACGACACCTGAACGAGTGTTCCTACGGGCCAGACGCCACCTATCTGGCTATGTAGCAGCAGCAGGTCGTGGTCATGTGGTGATGTTGAGCCTCACCAGGAGTGTGGGCGGCCACTTGATATCCCACCTCGCAAGCACAGAGACACAATGAGCGACGAAGGACGTACTCGGTCACAGTATTATGAATCGTTCGTCAAGTACAGCCAGCTCGTGTCATGTCTCTTCTTTGGAGGTACACCCATTCCTACCCTCCAAGTTCCTCAGTGTTACTCAAGTAACGCGTTACTTCCCAACCTCCTGGGTAACACCTGCCACATCCCGGCTCATACTATATACACACAGAGAGACATAAACAATTTGTACGGTTGATCCATACCCGGTAAGGCTGAGCTAACCCCAGCCCGGGACTACCATCCCCAGACACGTAGCCAACCCCCCAACCATGGGACCCGCCTGAGCCAGTACTGCTGAGGCACCACGAACCGTGAAATTATAAGATTATAACCCGCCCCGCCCCGCCCCGTCCCGCCCCGCCCCGCCCCGCCACACGTGGCATGAGCACTTGTCTTGTGGTGTAGTGGCAGGTCCTCGTATCCACAATGTGATGCCTCCTTCCTTATGTCCAGCTTTTATCTCTTATTTCCTTGCATGTGGTCCCTCGTAGCGCTGCAGCCCTCCCACACTAGACCCGCCTCTCACTCCACACCACACTCTCACCATACCACCCCATCTTCAACATTGTCTCCAGCCTCATGACAACACTATCTCCATCTTCATGACAACACTATCTCCAGCCTCATGACAACACTATCTCCAGCCTCATGACAACACTATCTCCAGCCTCATGACAACACTATCTCCAGCCTCATGACCACAACTGGTGACCTGCAGGATCAACCGCTATGTTATAGTTAACATGTTATAACAATACAGTAATATAATCGTTGGTTTGTACTGACTGTAACATAATGATGGTCGGGACCACAACACCATGGTGCCCGACCACGTCAGCCACAAGGTTCCCAGCGTTCATTATGGAAATCCCAGAAACATTCCAACTTGTGGATAAGACTAAAGGAACTTGAAACCTTAAAAGTTTCTCCATCTAACTTCCTCAGGTGGTGAGAGAGGCAGCAGGTGACAACATGTAACTTACTCAGGTTTTGTGAGAGGCAGCAGGTGACATATTGTAGATGTAGAGTTTGTACAGGTGAGACATGATGATGACGACAGCAACACCAGCGTAGCCCACACCTCAAGTTCGTGCAACAGCACGTCACGTGCCCCTGTGGGACGCTCCACCGTCCAGTACATCACAACTTATATGCAAGTGAGCTACTCTCTCTCTCTCTCTCTCTCTCTCTCTCTCTCTCTCTCTCTCTCTCTCTCTCTCTCTCTCTCTCTCTCTCTCTCTCTCTCTCTCTCATCCAGGGAGACTCTCATCTCTCCTCTCATCCTAAGGCTTCCTATCATCTTCCCCTCCCCTACCAATCCCCCATCCCATCTCAGCAACCAACCCCTCCTCCCCTCCCATCCTTTCCTCATCCCTAATCTCACACATCTATCCCTCCTCCTTTCCATCTCTCACCCCTCCTACCTCTATCCCCTATCTCAACCCAACATTTCTCACCACTATTTCCATCTCTCTCAAAACCATCTTTTCACGATTTTCATCCCTTTCCCATCATGTCCCTTCTTTCCCACCATACATCTCACCATATCCTCCCTACCAAGATCTTACCATTTCCTCCTCATCCTCCCCACCATACCCTCCCCTCCTTACCATACTTTCCTCACTATGTTATCCAGAGCACCACAGTCACGGCACCGTAATCGGGCTGGTGCACAGCGGGTGAGTGAGGAGCTGTGTAAAACTTTCTGTGTTAAATGGAGTCATTGCATGTAAGATGAAGAGCGCCGTAGCCAACCAATTGATATGGTAATGTGGCCGGCGCCCCGCACCCAACCTCGCCAACCTCGACCACTACCACCACCACCACACATCTATTTTGACATAGCTTGACCAAGTCTTTATGGAACGTGATATAGACAGACTCTCTAGAGAGGTTTTACCTGTTTCTTTATGATAGGAGAGTGACGCTGGCCTGCACAGGTCACAGCAGCAGGCTGCTGGCCTGTCCCACGTCACCGTTGGCGATGCTGCAGCCTCCGCTGAGGACCAGCTCCATCAACGTTCGATTTTGTGCGTTAATTCTGGTCTTAATCGTTGCACTTCAATCCCCAGCCACCTTACACAAGACTGTGCTGCACCTGTACCTATCTTACGGTGGAGGAGCAGACCAGGTCACGTCGGGCCAGACCAGACCAGGCCAGGCCAGGCCAGGCCAGGTCAGGTCAGGTCAGACCAGGCCAGGACAACAACCAAACTCCACCACCGTCATCCCCCAGGCCATCATGTTCTCACCCCGTAAATAATTCACAAGGGATTGATGGGATGAGTGAGTGGTGATCCTAGTGATGTTACCTCCCTCCTGCACCACTGGTGTTACCTCCCTCCTGCACCACTGGTGTTACCTCCCTCCTGCACCATTGGTGTTACCTCCCTCCAACACACTTGTTACCCCCTTCCTGCACCACTGGTGTTACCTCCCTCCTGCACCACTGGTGTTACCTCCCTCCAACACACGTGTTACCCCCTTCCTGCACCAATGGTGTTACCTCCCTCCAACACCCGTGTTACCCCCTTCCTGCACCACTGGTGTTACCTCCCTCCAACACCCGTGTTACCCCCTTCCTGCACCACTGGTGTTACCTCCCTCCAACACACGTGTTACCCCCTTCCTGCACCACGTCTTGCCTGACTGGCCCAAGTTGCTTTGCTGCCTGACAGGTGTGGAGGACGGGGCCTGACCTACGTCACCAGGCTCGATCATGTAATTATTGTGTGTATTATGAGACCTTATGTACGGCAGGTCACGACCCCGTAACTTGCGAGACCTCGATCACTGTGGATAAGTGTGGTGGTGCCAGACAACGCAGGTGGGAACAATGCCGTGCCAGCTGGTGGTGAGGCAGTCGTGCCACCTGCAGGACGCTTTACCCTGCCTTAAGCGGCCGCCATGGTGCCGCCTGAGGCTCGCTCCCCACACCTTAAACCGCCGCTCACCAGCTGCTGCAGGAGAGGCAACAAGCAGTGTCAGGTGGCCCACAACACGTCCTCTTGTTCAAGATGATAATATTCCTGGATGACGTAGTGATCAATCAGGATTCATGACTGGAAATATAAACTATGAACGAAGAAATTACTCTTTACAACCTCAACTGTTATTATTACTCTCTACAACCCCAACTGTTATTATTACTCTCTACAACCCCAACTGTTATTATTTATGGTTACTGAACATGATCAAAGACAAATAAAGACTGGAATGAATAATGTAACAGATGTAAGTCTGTCAATGATCAATAAACCTCAGGGACAAAGACCTACAGTTCCAAAATGATTCACTATAGAAATGCGCAGACTCTGACGAACACAAGTTGTCAAAATGGTAAACAATTTCGACAATATAACATATGATAACAATTTCCTCACATCAGACGCATATATAACATTCTGGGACAACTTGTTGTGTTGAGTATTACAATAAACCATCAGCAGATCTTTTTTAAATCAGTCTATCAATATTCTTATATCACAGATAAACAAATACATCATAGATGATTACCAAAAACTAATTCTCTTTATGATGGAACAGCACAAATATCATTTTCTTATAAGCAAACTTGTCAACCTGTCTTATTTGCGTTCACACTCGAGCCTTCATCCCAGACAATACTGCATGATCATGTACTTAACAAGGAAATGTTTTCTCTTACAGTTTCCAATAAAACTCCACGGCAGTACACTCGCTGATACCAGACTGTGCTGTTGTGCCACAGTGGAGGGGAGGGGGTGCCTTCTGCTTCACTATCTTGTTATCTCCAACAACAGTAGGAACTGAGGGTACTATCAGTCTCCTCCAGCTGATAACCTTCTTCTAAACCATCAGGTCACTTGTCACCTGCTGTAACTACATGCCCACCATGCCTCCTCCTCACCACCACACCAACACCCCTACCACCCCACAATACCCCTACCCCTCCCTCCTCCCCTCACCCACTAGTGGCCCGTCGTGAGAGGTGGTGGAGGGGGCAGAGTCGGGGTCACCCACCGGCAAATTGGACCCGGGAGCCCAGCGTTGAGGAACACCTCCAGTCATCAAGTGTGACACCCGCACTCACTCACCCGCACACCCACGACACCCCAACCTTCCCCATACCGACCTGTCTACACTCGCCCACGGCTGTTCACGTCTACTCTTGCCCGCTCAAATCCTCCCATAACCGCCCACGCCCATGCTCTCCCTTGCTCACCCACTCCTTACTCACGCCTGCCCACACCTCACCAACCTTACCCACGGCGGAGGATGGTAAAGTGGGAGGAGGGAACTAGGAGGCGGGCGTGGCCCATGACAACATAGTGCTTCTCCTTCACGAAGACACCATCATCACAACCCTACATGACCTCCTCACTGTTGTAGATATGGTCTCATGATGCTACAACACACACACACACACACACACACACACACACACACACACACACACACACACACGACACACACACACACACACACACACACACACACACACACACACACACACACACACACACACACACACACACACACACACACACACACACACACACACACACACGCGCGCGCGCGAACCTCCTCAGGACCCAACACAAAAGAACAAAACAAACAAAACACAACCATTTATGCCCCGGAGTTACACAGACGGAAAAAAGGAATCGAACCTTGGACTATTACTTCCCACCACAAAAGGAGAAGCTGGATCGATCTCCATTTAGCGTCACGGAGACTACCCCTCCCCCACCCTCCCACCCCACTCCAGCCCCCTTCCGACTCCACCCCGCCCCAGACCCCCAGTGGCCGGGTATCTTGGCCGAGCATCTCCCCCACCCTCTCACACAGACCGGGATGGGGAGAGGATGGCAGGGGAGAAAAACCTTCCATGTGGCTTCATATCAACAGTTGGGGGAGAGGAGAATGCTGCCTCATACACTACCTACTACTGCCCCATACAATACCCCAACTGTATACAGCTGCACACATTACTATAACCACTACACTAGTCCAGTGTACCTGCCCCTGACTGTGGTTCCGGCAGCCCAGCCCACCACCACCTCCTGCTACCACTGGTGCCACGTGCGAACTATGGACATAGTCAGGTAACTCGTACTCATCGAGGAATTTCTCATAGTAAATCTGAGGTTATGTTCTGGTTCCTCAACCATAATCAACATTCCATATTGCCATATAGGTCGACCACCAGCTCCTGAGCCAAGACACGACCACTAGCTTGTTCACAGCGGCCGTACAGAGCTGCAGGCCACGGTCGATCCATGATGAGGTTCGAGGCCCACACACGGCCCACACACCACCTCCCTCAGTGGTCGCCGCCATTGTTGAACCTGGACAAGAAATGACGCTTTGGTGGGTCGTGACACGGCAGTTGTGGAGGTGTGAGGTGCAGAGGCCGGCCACCTGTTGAGTCCCCTGCCCTGCAGGCTGATACCATACAATGATAGTCTACCATCCCTGCCATGCAGGCTGGTACCATACAATGGTAGTCTACCATCCCTGTCCTGCAGGCTGGTACCATACAATGGTAGTCTACCATCCCCTGTCCTGCAGGCTGGTACCATACAATGGTAGTCTACAATCCCTGTCCTGCAGGCTGGTACCAGTCAACGATAGTCTACCATCCCTGCCATGCAGGACGGTACCATACAGTAGTAGGACTGGCAGACAGTGGTAGGCTACCACTCCTGCCCTACCATCCATGTACACATACTCCACAACAATCCCAACTGACCAACATCCGTCACCAACACAGGCTACCAACTCCCCCCCAGCACACTCTCCACCAGCCTTCACCAACACTGCATGAGCACCCTCCAACGTACTGTACCAGCTTCCCACAACACTCTCCACCAGCCCTCAGCAACACACTCTAGCATCAATCTCTGCGCCACAAGGGCCATAATTGGCACCCACACCTCGTCATGTTCCCAGGGAGGCAGCAACACCAGGACCATAATGGACCATCTTAGGTCACCCACCCAATCATCATAACCACAACCTGGTGACGTCATCAACACCGCGTGACCCATCGTCTTGCTTTCTTCTCCTCCTCACATCATCTCCGCACATCATCAGCTCCTCATATCATCTCACATCATCTCCTCACATCATCCTTCCGTCTGATCTTCCATCTCTATCTTGCATGTCGGTCACCATCACGTGGACAATATTGCCTCCATCACAGTCAATCTCTTACCTCCTCTCCCTTCCCTCACTTATACCTTTCCCATCACCAAGTATATGTCCACTCCTCCTACTCCCTCCCTCCCTCCCTTCCTTCCAATCATCTCTCACTCCCGGCCAATCTGTCCTCCATCACTTTCCTCCCCGTCTTTCCAATCACACTCCATCTCTCCTCCAGGATATAGTCCTCAGCCTCTCCTCCCCTCACTTACCCTCCCTACCTTCCTTCTTCCCCAGATACTCCTGCCCTCCCCCTTCCCATCCCTATATACTTCCCAGCCTCAACCCTGCCCCTACCTTCCCTCTACCCTCTACTAGACACCAACCTCCCCCTGGCCTCTTCCAATCCTTCTTACCTCTCCCTTCCTCCCGCTGACTCTCCCAGCTCCCTCTCCCTTCCTTCATCTGACTCTCCCAGCTCCCTCTCCCTTCCTTCATCTCTGTCATTCTTTTCATCAACTCTCCCTCCCTCCCTCCCTCCCTCCCTCCCTCCCTCCCCCACCCCAATCCTTCCCTCCCCCACCCAACTCAGCCTTCCAAGACCTCGCTTCTTCCCTCCACCTGCCAATTGTCTTCACCCCCTCCCCTCCCCACATTATACCCCGTCTTCCCTCCGCCCTCCCGGCCCCGGCAGCAGACGGGTAATATGATATCCCATTTATAACTTCATCGTGGTGGCTTGGTTGGTCGTGTGTTGGGCCGGCCACCCCAAGATGATTCCCTCCTGCTGCCCCCCCCCCCCGCTCTACCAACCACAACCATCACCCACCACAACCACCCACTACCATTACCTATTACCATCACCCACTACTGCTGGAGTTGTGGTCAGCCACCTCACGAGCACCGCCAGCCAAGGGTAACACTTGGGCACAAGATGAAGATCGAGCAGGAAGGAGGAGCAGCGAAGGTTGTGGCCTGGTGAAGGACGGGCCAGGCCAGCGAAGGATGACATCAAGACAAAAGAGAGAAAATGAGAAGAGGAAAAGCAGGAGAAAATGTGGAACAGAAGAAAGATGACCATCCGGCAGGACAGTTAGGAGGGAGAAGAAGGAAATGTGAATAAGTAAGTAACGGCAGAGAACAGTAGGAGGAGCAGGAGGGAGAGGACTTCACCTGTGACACAGGAGGGAGAGAGAGAGAGAGAGAGTCACAGAAAGAGGAAAAAAGAAACATGGAAGTGGAGGAAAAGAGAGAAGGATGAAACTAAGGTGATTGAAGAGAGCTTGGTGAGGGAGAGGGACCAGGCACCAGGCCTGGTGTGTGGTGATGACGTCACCAGGCGGGGAGCCACAGACGGTGTTCACACTTCATAAAAGGATCTCGCGACTCAATTTAGGGAGTCTGATCACCCCCGGGGCATTACTTCTGCTTGGCTGTACCCAGGGAGCTCCCCAACCCTCCTCCTGCTCTTGTTATCACCACCACCACTGAACTGTCAGGATAAAAACAGGTTACTCCAGTCTGAGTGTAACCCCTACCTCCCTCTACCCTCCATCACCTCCCTCTACCCTCCATCACCTCCCTCTACCCTCCATCACCTCCCTCTACCCTCCATCACCTCCCTCTACCCTCCACCACCTCCCTCTACTCTCCTCCATCCCACCTCCTCTCTACCCTCCACCACCTCCCTCACCCCCTCCATCTACCCCCTCTCCTCTACCCTCCACCACCTCCCTCTATTCCTTCAGATACGTCCCTCTCCCCTCCCACCTCCTCTACCCTCCTCACTCCCTCTACCCTCCACTCACCTCCCTCGTACGCCTCACACCACCACTCACCCTCCAACTCTCCACTTCTAACCTGCCATTACCGTCCCTCGTACCCCCACCACCCCCCACCCTCCACCACCTCCCCTACCCTCCACCACCTCCCTCTGAACCCTCCATCCACCTCCTCGTACCCTTCACCACCTCCTCTACCCTCATCAGCTCCCTACACCCTCCACCACCTCCCTCTACCCTCCACCACCTCCCTCCACCCCCCCACCACCTCCCTTACCCTCCACCACCTCCCTCTACCCTCCACCACCCCTCTACCCTCCACCACCTCCCTCTACCCTCCACCACCTCCCCTCTACCCTCCACCACCTCCCTCTACCCTCCACCACCTCCCTCTACCCTCCACCACCTCCCTCTACCCTCCACCACCTCCCTCTACCCTCCACCACCTCCCTCTAACCCTCCAAACCACCTCCCTCTACCCTCCACCACCTCCCTCTACCCTCCACCACCTCCCTCTAACCCTCCACCACCTCCCTCTTACCCTCCATCACCTCCCTCTACCCTCCACCACCTCCCTCTACCCTCCACCACCTCCCTCTACCCTCCACCACCTCCCTCTACCCTCCACCACCTCCCTCTACCCTCCACCACCTCCCTCTACCCTCCACCACCTCCCTCTACCCTCCACCACCTCCCCTACCCTCCACCACCTCCCTCTACCTCCACCACCTCCCTCTACCCTCCACCACCTCCCTCTACCCATCCACCACCTCCCTCTACCCTCCACCACCTCCCTCTACCCTCCACCACCTCCCTCTACCCTCCACCACCTCCCTCTACCCTCCACCACCTCCCTCTACCCTCCACACTCCCTCTACCCTCCACCACCTCCCTCTACCCTCCACCACCTCCCTCTACCCTCCACCACCTCCCTCTACCCTCCACCACCTCCCTCTACCCTCCATCACCTCCCTCTACCCTCCACCACCTCCCTTACCCTCCATCCCCCTCCCTCTACCCTCCACCACCTCCCTCTACCCTCCACCACCTCCCCTCTACCCTCCACCACCTCCCTCTACCCTCCACCACCTCCCTCTACCCTCCACCACCTCCCTCTACCCTCCACCACCTCCCTCTACCCTCCACCACCTCCCTCCCACCCTCCACCACCTCCCTCTACCCTCCACCACCCCCCCTACCCCCCCACCTCCCTCTAACCCTCCACCACCTCCCTCTACCCTCACATCACCTCCCTCTACCCCCCACACCTCCCTCTACCTCCACCACCTCCCTCTACCCTCACCCTCCACCATCCTCCCTCTACCCTCCACACCTCCCCTACCCTCCACCACCTCCCTCTACCCTCCACTACCTCCCTCTACCCTCCATCACCTCCCTCTACCCCCATCACCTCCTCTACCCTCCACTACCATCTCCTCCTTCCTCTCTCCTCATCCCAAACCCTCACTAACCATCCTACTCCCTCCACTAACCCCTCTCCTCCCTACTCCCAATTCTTCCTTTTCCCCTTCCCACCACTCCTCTATTTTGCTTCAATAACGTTCGCTTCTCGCTTTACTTTACTCACTCCTCTCTCCTACCTCTCATTTTACCAGCCTCCTCTCACTCTACAATAAAAAAAGTTCATAAAATATTTCGGAATTCGTAATTTCGCGGTCGGCGAAAAGGAAAAAGCCGCCTCAATGACAAACCCCCAAAAATACCTAAACCGACCTCAAACAATCCTTAACTATTATTGTTAGATATGACTTGACTGCTCTATAGTGGGCTCCCTAACAGCCCTCAGCAGGAGCAGCTCCCTAACAGCCCTCAGCAGGAGCAGCTCCCTAACAGCCCTCAGCAGGAGCAGCTCCCTAACAGCCCTCAGCAGGAGCAGCTCCCTAACAGCCCTCAGCAGGAGCAGCTCCCTAACAGCCCTCAGCAGGAGCAGCTCCCTAACAGCCCTCACCAGGAGCAGCTCCCTAACAGCCCTCAGCAGGAGCAGCTCCCTAACAGCCCTCAGCAGGAGCAGCTCCCTAACAGCCCTCAGCAGGAGCAGCTCCCTAACAGCCCTCAGCAGGAGCGGCTCCCTAAATGCCCTCAGCAGGAGCGGCTCCCTAACAGCCCTCAGCAGGAGCAGCTCCCTAACAGCCCTCAGCAGGAGCAGCTCCCTAACAGCCCTCAGCAGGAGCAGCTCCCTAACAGCCCTCAGCAGGAGCGGCTCCCTAACAGCCCTCAGCAGGAGCAGCTCCCTAACAGCCCTCAGCAGGAGCAGCTCCCTAACAGCCCTCAGCAGGAGCAGCTCCCTAACAGCCCTCAGCAGGAGCAGCTCCCTAACAGCCCTCAGCAGGAGCAGCTCCCTAACAGCCCTCAGCAGGAGCAGCTCCCTAACAGCCCTCAGCAGGAGCAGCTCCCTAACAGCCCTCAGCAGGAGCAGCTCCCTAACAGCCCTCAGCAGGAGCGGCTCCCTAACAGCCCTCAGCAGGAGCGGCTCCCTAACAGCCCTCGGCAGGAGCAGCTCCCTAACAGCCCTCAGCAGGAGCAGCTCCCTAACAGCCCTCAGCAGGAGCAGCTCCCTAACAGCCCTCAGCAGGAGCGGCTCCCTAACAGCCCTCAGCAGGAGCAGCTCCCTAACAGCCCTCAGCAGGAGCAGCTCCCTAACAGCCCTCAGCAGGAGCAGCTCCCTAACACAATCACCAACAAGTGGGTCCTGACGACATCAATTTGCGTGAAGATCCCCTCAGGCCGAGCTATTGTGTGGTGGTGATACTGGTAGTGATGGTGATAGTGATGGTGATACTGGTAGTGATGGTGATAGTGATGGTGATACTGGTAGTGATGGTGACACTGGTAGTGATGGTGATACTGGTAGTGATGGTGATAGTGATGGTGATACTGGTAGTGATGGTGATACTGGTAGTGATGGTGATACTGGTAGTGATGGTGATAGTGATGGTGATAGTGATGGTGATACTGGTAGTGATGGTGATACTGGCAGTGATGGTGATAGTGATGGTGATACTGGCAGTGATGGTGATAGTGATGGTGATAGTGATGGTGATACTGGTAGTGATGGTGATACTGGTAGTGATGGTGATACTGGTAGTGATGGTGATACTGATAGTGATGGTGATAGTGATGGTGATACTGGTAGTGATGGTGATACTGGTAGTGATGGTGATACTGATAGTGATGGTGATAGTGATGGTGATACTGGTAGTGATGGTGATACTGGTAGTGATGGTGATACTGGTAGTGATGGTGATACTGGTAGTGATGGTGATACTGATAGTGATGGTGATAGTGATGGTGATACTGGTAGTGATGGTGATACTGGTAGTGATGGTGATACTGATAGTGATGGTGATAGTGATGGTGATACTGGTAGTGATGGTGATACTGGTAGTGATGGTGATACTGATAGTGATGGTGATAGTGATGGTGATACTGGTAGTGATGGTGATACTGGTAGTGATGGTGATACTGGTAGTGATGGTGATACTGGTAGTGATGGTGATAGTGATGGTGATAGTGATGGTGATACTGGTAGTGATGGTGATACTGGCAGTGATGGTGATAGTGATGGTGATACTGGCAGTGATGGTGATAGTGATGGTGATAGTGATGGTGATACTGGTAGTGATGGTGATACTGGTAGTGATGGTGATACTGGTAGTGATGGTGATACTGATAGTGATGGTGATAGTGATGGTGATACTGGTAGTGATGGTGATACTGGTAGTGATGGTGATACTGATAGTGATGGTGATAGTGATGGTGATACTGGTAGTGATGGTGATACTGGTAGTGATGGTGATACTGGTAGTGATGGTGATACTGGTAGTGATGGTGATACTGATAGTGATGGTGATAGTGATGGTGATACTGGTAGTGATGGTGATACTGGTAGTGATGGTGATACTGATAGTGATGGTGATAGTGATGGTGATACTGGTAGTGATGGTGATACTGGTAGTGATGGTGATAGTGATGGTGATACTGGTAGTGATGGTGATAGTGATGGTGATACTGGTAGTGATGGTGATGGCACTGCTCACAAAAGATGCAGATCCATCATAATAAAATTGAACATTACAGTAGGTCGACCTTCACAATGGTTTGGTCTGGACACACGCCCATACTGGATAGCACGACCGTGTGGCATACACTTGTCTTGTTCATGATGGGTAACAATACACCATGTCACTTTGGTGTTGTGTACTGCAGTGTGTATAACGTGTTACCATCAATTTCTACATTGTGTAACGTGCCATCATCTCTCTGTATAGTGTGTAAAGCGTTAACATCTGTTTCTACCATGTGTGACGCGTTACCTTCTTTCTCCAGCGTGTGTAACGCTTCTTCATATATCCTGTGACGTATATGAGACGGGAAGAGCGAGGGTGCGAGAGGCGTGCTGGTGGGAGGGGTAAGCAACATGTGTGGAGCGTGAGGCAGTAACAACAACTTGATGTATCATGTAAGTCACACGTGAGCCAGAGTGTTGTCTAGCCATCAAAGTCACGCACATCAACAGTGTCATTCCCTTCTCTCATCTCCCCAACATCACCCCATCCCTCCTCTCCCTTCCCCCATCCCTCCTCTCCCTTCCCCCATCCCTCCTCTCCCTTCCCCCATCCCTCCTCTCCCTTCCCTAACTGAACCAACCCTAAGCTCTTTCTCCCCCTCCCAACCATCCACAATCCCCCCACCTCAACCACCACAGCAAGTGACCCTCAACACGTCAAAAATAACTGCGTTTAAATTGGTGTGTGGCTGAGGTAAGGTGGGGAACCCTCACCCTCACACACCCCTCCCCCCTACACCAGTAATGGTCTAGATGTAATCACAACACCAGATGTAATCACAACACCAGATGTAATCACAACACCAGACCTTATGATGTAATCACAACACCAGACCTTATGATGTAATCACAACACCAGACCTTATGATGTAATCACAACACCAGACCTTATGATGTAATCATCATGACACCAGTTCATTTACACCAACACGATCACAATAATAATTACTTTGAAACTAAACCAAGATAATGTTAATCCATTTATGTCATGACCACTAGTTCATGATTACAAGGATCGACCTGACCAGATCATAATGTTACTAACTTACATTAACTGGTAATCACTTCCTAAAGGTTTGAAATCTGTTTAGAAGTATCAAGGAAAACATATTCGACATAAAACATTTTAATGAAATACTTCCAGTACGTTTTCAATGTACGTATAGATCATGGTAAGGTACCTCAGGACTGGCATGATACATGTACAGTGCCATTTTATAAAGGCAAAGGAGATAATGGAGAGTGTTAGAATTACAGATGCGTAAGTTTGGCAAGTGTTACGTTAAGTTGTATGGAAAAATGGTGACTGAGAGGGTGAAGGGCTGTACAGAGCATCAGACTGGGGAGGAGCAGTATGGTCTCAGAAATGGTAGAGGATGTGTGGATCAGGAGTTTGCCTTCAAGAATGTGCAAGAGAAATATTTAGAGAAACAGATGGCTTTATATGTGACATTTTATGGATCTGAAAAAAGCATTTAATAGGGTTGATAGAGATGCCTTGTGGAAGTCTTTAAGTATACGTGGTGTCGGAGAAAAGCTGCCTGAAGCAGAGAAGTTTTTCTCAAGGGTGTAAGACATGTCGGTCTGCGGCAGGGGTGTGTGATGTCACCATGGTTGTTTAATTTGTTTATGGATGGGGTTGTTAGGGAGGTGAATGCAAGAGTTTTGGAGAGAGGAGCGAGTATACAGTCTGTACGGAATGATAGGGCCTGGAAAGTGAGTAAGTTGTTGTTTGCTGATAATACAGGGCTGGTGGCTGATTCGTGTGAGAAGAGTGTGTTTTAAGAGGAAGTTGAGAATAAATGTGAATAAAAGCAAGGTTATTAGGTCTAGCAGGGTTCAGGTATAAGCTAGGTGGGAAGTAAGTTTGAATGGAGAAAAACTGGAGTAAGTGAAGTGTTTTAGGTATATGGGAGTGGATATGGCAGCAAATGGAAACATGGAAGCGGAAGTGAATCATAGGGTGGGGGAGGGGGGCGAAGGTTCTGGGAGCGATGAAGAATTTGTGGAAAGAGAGAACGTTATCTGGGAGGGCAAAAATGGATATGTTTGAAGGAATAGTGGTTCCAACAATATCATATGGTTACTAGGCGTGGGCTATAGAGAGGGTTGTGCGGAGGAGGGTGAATGTGTTGGAAATGAAATGTTTGAGGCCATGTGAAGTGGTTTGATCGAGTAAGTAACGAAGGACAAGAGAGATATGTGGTAATAAACAATAGTGGTAGAGAGAGCTAAAGAGGGTGTGCTGAAATGGTCACATGGAGAGAATGAGTGAGGAAATGTTGGCAAAGTAGATATATGTGTCAGACGTGAAAGGAGCAAGGAGAATGGGAAGACCAAATTGGAGATGGAAGGATAGAATGAAAAAGATTTTGAGCGATCGGTGAGAGGGTGAAAGGCGTGCGCGGGATAGTCAAGTGTAACGATGTGGTATACACGGTTAACGATGAGGTATACACAGTTAATACGAGTATTAGCAGAGCAGGTGAGGTAGCACAACCCGTAGAGGAGCAAGGTTATACTGTGACGTGTTCAGCCTTGGTAAAGTGACGTCATCCACCCAGACCCCCCCGCTGGGTGAATGACGTCAGAGTTGGCCACACCCTAAGCTACCAGTGAAGGTGGGACAAGAGATGGGTGGGAGAGGATACAATGATATGGGGATGGACGGCCTGCCTCCACTCGCGCCGTCAAGCCTCCACCAACCCCCCATCCCACCCCTCACCCCCCACAACTTCCGCTTGGCCCAGGGCCAAATTCTGGCGCCGCCGCCGCCGCCGCTGGCGTCCCTGGCGCCAGGAAATCAATGTAGGGGGAGGAGGGCGACCCATGCCTGCTCCTGCTGCTCCTACTACTGCTGCTGCTCTTGCTACTCCTGCTTCTTGTACTTCTCCTGCTACTGTGGTTCCTGTTGATGGCAGTTCCATGAATTAAAATGCTCCTGGTGTTGCTGTGTTCCTGGGGGCTCTAGCGGTCACTCTTGTGTTGCTACTGCTGTGTTAGCACTTGTGTTGCTACTGCTGTGTTAGCACTTGTGTTGCTACTGCTGTGTTAGCTCTTGTGTTGCTACTACTGTGTTAGCACTTGTGTTGCTACTGCTGTGTTAGCTCTTGTGTTGCTACTACTGTGTTAGCACTTGTGTTGCTACTGCTGCGTTAGCTCTTGTGTTGCTACTGCTGTGTTAGCACTTGTGTTGCTACTACTGTGTTAGCACTTGTGTTGCTACTGCTGCGTTAGCTCTTGTGTTGCTACTGCTGTGTTAGCACTTGTGTTGCTACTACTGTGTTAGCACTTGTGTTGCTACTGCTGTGTTAGCTCTTGTGTTGCTACTACTGTGTTAGCACTTGTGTTGCTACTGCTGCGTTAGCTCTTGTGTTGCTACTGCTGTGTTAGCACTTGTGTTGCTACTGCTGTGTTAGCACTTGTGTTGCTACTGCTGTGTTAGCACTTGTGTTGCTACTGCTGTGTTAGCACTTGTGTTGCTACTGCTGTGTTAGCACTTGTGTAGCTACTGACTGTCTTACTGCTGCTGGTGTTTCTGCCTGCCTTGCTGCTACACGTTACGTAGCATGTTGCTGCCATATATATATATATATATATATATATATATATATATATATATATATATATATATATATATATATATATATATATATATATATATATATATATATATATATATCAGTGATGATGGACGGGCGTGGCCCCAGCCCTACACTGATGACTGACGGCATAATGACGAGTCTTGGAGGAAATTGAAAGAACATTTTTAACAAGATCTTCAGCAGAGCGTTCCGGTGAGGTCAGTTACTTTCATACCATTGAGGAAACAGATTGTGACATGATTCTTACAGGCATTAAGGTAACCTTAAACATTAACTTACAGGCATTAAGGTAACCTTAAACATTAACTTACAGGCATTAAGGTAACCTTAAACATTAACTTACAGGCATTAAGGTAACCATTAAGGTAAACAAATCCCTCATGTTACTGCATCATGAGTCTGTATATCACTCACGTTACCCATGACTTACGTAAACCTCCCAAACCCAACCTACTTAATTAGTGTGGTCCAGGTCTGGTGCCACCAGTGTGGTCCAGGTCTGGTGCCACCAGTGTGGTCCAGGTCTGGTGCCACCAGTGTGGTCCAGGTCTGGTGCCACCAGTGTGGTCCGGGTCTGGTGCCACCAGTGTGGTCCAGGTCTGGTGCCACCAGTGTGGTCCAGGTCTGGTGCCACCAGTGTGGTCCAGGTCTGGTGCCACCAGTGTGGTCCGGGTCTGGTGCCACCAGTGTGGTCCGGGTCTGGTGCCACCAGTGTGGTCCAGGTCTGGTGCCACCAGTGTGGTCCAGGTCTGGTGCACCAGTGTCCTGGTGCCACCAGTGTGGTCCGGGTCTGGTGCCACCAGTGTGGTCCGGGTCTGGTGCCACCAGTGTGGTCCGGGTCTGGTGCCACCAGTGTAGTCCTAGGAGGGCTGGCCCGGCGCCAAGCAGAGCGTGGTGTGTGGGGGGTAAGACCGAGGGGAGGGGAGAGAGGCAGTGTCGAGGGTTGGCGTCAGGCTACACTCACTAGAGGCAGCAGCAGTAGCAGCAGCAGCCAACATGCAGGAAGGTTCACCAGTGTGATGTGAGGCACTGATCCTGGAGCATATGATGAGATGTATGGCTTCACCTTGTGTCTCATTCCTGAAGACCAGGTGATCTTGTGGTGCAAACTACATAATGACATCCATCACACACACACACACACACACACACACACACACACACACACACACACACACACACACACACACACTGATGGGAGGGTCAAGGTTCCTACATGTTCTCCTCACTCTCACAACTCAGTTATTAATGACAAATGAACCAAGGGTGGATGGGTGGGTCAGGTGAAGTGTGATGTTCTGTGATGAGTGGGTGGGCGGGTGCATGAGGAGGAGTTGTAGGTAGAGGGAGGAGTTGTAGGTAGAGGGAGGAGATGTACAGCAGAACGGGATCACGATCCATCCTGCTGTACTACAAGCATGAGGAGGCACGGCTCTGACCTTACACATACCCCGTGTGTCTCCCTGCTGACCTTACACATACCCCGTGTGTCTCCCTGCTGACCTTACACATACCCCGTGTGTCTCCCTGCTGAATGTGTCACCCGTAACAAAACATTGATTTATACATACATACATACATAAATAAATACATACATACATACATACATACATACATACATACATACAAGTGATCCCATCCTGGAAACATCCCCAACCATCTGGACCTGACCACACATTCCTCTGTACACACCCCCCCCCCCCCCCCGATCCATCATAACCCAATCATTTATTTCCCACAATGAGAGACTGGCTGTACCGCTGGTTGGAGGGTACGTACCGTGGTCATGAAGGTACATGTCCTGGGCAAGACGGTACGTAGCGTGCCTTCTTCCCTCACGCGGGACAAGTCACAAGACTCTGGTAATCCCAGAAAGATCTGAGGGATACTACACCAGCCAGCGCCTGGGGAGCATGGGGTAGAGGTAGGGTGGAGGATGGGGTGGAGGTAGGGTGGAGGGAGGAGGATGGGGAGGAGGATGGGGTGGAGGTAGGGTGGAGGGAGAGGTATGATAGCGTGAACGGCAGTGGGAGGGAGAGAAAGAAAACGCTTCCCTCCCTCCCATCACTATATACCACTTCCCTCCCTCCCATCTCTACCATCACTATATCCCGCTTCCCTCCCTCCCATCTCTACCATCACTACATCCCGCTTAACTCCCTCCCTCCCATCACTACATCCTCCAGCCGCTAAATACATCAGCATACTCATCTTTCGTATAAGATGCTCATGTCAGCATACTCCCAGCATACTCTCAGCATACGCTCAGCATACTCTAAACATACTGGCAACATACTGTCAGGATACTGTCAGCATACTGCTAGCATACTGCCAGCTAACTGTCAGCATACTTTCAGCATACTGCCAGCATACTGTCAGAATACTGTCAGTATACTGCTAGCATACTGTCAGCATACTCTCAACATACTGCCAGCATACTGCCAGCATAATGTCAACATACTGTCAGCATAATGTCAGCATGCTGTCAGCATACTGTCAGCATACTCCAAGGTCTGCCTCCCTGCTAACATAACGGACCAGAGGAAACCAACAAACATGACACCAGAACTAAGACAACTGAGTTACAACGAAGGGAAAAGGAACATTAATTTGTACACCATGAAAGACAGAAAAGTGAAGAGTGACTTGATCACAAATCTAATGTATTAACAAAAGGAAAAGTGTATCAACAATTGGAGATGGTGTATTAACAAGGGGAAAATGGTGTATTAACAAGGGGAGATGATGTATTAACAAGGGGAAGGTGTATTAACAAGAGGGGGGGTAAGGTACAGGTGGGTGGGTGGGGGGAGCCATATATATATATTTCCTGGTCAGTTATGTTGCTGGGGTAAGAGGGAAGGGGAAGGGGGGAGGGGTAATCCCAGGATCAGAGAGTTACCACCATGCAGTGTGGAGGGGAAGAGGAGGGGAAAACTGTATCCCCTACCCACACACACACACACACACACACACACACACACACACACACACACACACACACACACACACACACCAGGGAGTCCAACATTACTCTGGAACTGTTATGATCTCTCTCTCTCTCTCTCTCTCTCTCTCTCTCTCTCTCTCTCTCTCTCTCTCTCTCTCTCTCTCTCTCTCTCTCTCTCTGCCATGTGTGCACCAGGATCAATGTGATGATCATTATGTACAGTGACGGTCAGATTAATGGACCACAATTGGAACATCTTTCCACATGGTACTGAGTATTAGCCAGATTGCGCTACATCCAGTAGCAGGGAAATAATGAACTCCTTTACACTGAGTAGTTCTTTCATGATACTGAACTCCCCGTGATACAGCTCACCAAAACTAACTATTCTGTCGCGGTGTAATATGCACGCGGAGTCCGGTAACACCTAGTGTATACACACAGCTATAAGTCAGACTGTAGCCAGGTATACACACAGGAATATGTCTGATGTATACTAGCCAGGTATACACACAGGAATGTGTATGATGTATACAAATTGAAAATGAAGATACAATGTTTTCATTAACCTCTTGAGCAGGGTGGTTGTTACAATACTTGTGCCCACATGTACCGTCGTGGTCAAGGGTCGTACCGTCGTGGTCAAGGGTCGTACCGTCGTGGTCAAGGGTCGTACCGTCGTGGTCAAGGGTCGTACCGTCGTGGTCAAGGGTCGTACCGCCGTGGTCAAGGGTCGTACCGCCGTGCTCATGGATCGTACCGCCGTGCTCAATCAGTTGAAGACTGAGAGAAACATGAGAAATCAAACTCTGAACACGTGAGAAAGAGATAAGAGCAAGCAACAACAACAACAACAACAACAACAAGCAACACCTCAGCAACCAAACAACAACAACAACACAACAAGCAACACCTCAGCAACCAAACAACAACAACACAACAAGCAACACCTCAACAACCAAACAACAACAACAACACAACAAGCAACAGGTTCAGACGGCCAAAATATCTGGGAGTGTGGAGGAAATTCTTTAAAATCATCTTCTTCCCTTAAACCAGCTTAAACCAGCTTAAACCAGCTTATAGGCACGTGAAAGAGATGATTACGAGTGGGTGGTTGTAACCCGCGCCAGCCTACACTTGTCACGGCGCTGCACATTTCATATGGGAAACTAGGAGGATGGTGGGGGGGCGTGTTGTGATGATGTGCCACACCATTCAACTGATGCTGGGGAACATATGACCACGTTAACAACTCGCCCTCAGCGGTACTGCAATGTCCCACAGTCGTGATACGAGAGAGAGAGAGAGAGAGAGAGAGAGAGAGAGAGAGAGAGAGAGAGAGAGAGAGAGAGAGAGAGAGAGAGAGAGTTACCATGACGTACAGTTACCACGACGGTCACTCACGAGGACGACGACCCCGGCTAACACTGCTGGAAATATGGAAGATAAACACGAAAATATGGCGGTAGTGGGGAGGGCCCCGCCACGCTGGCAACACTGACAAGCGTTACACACACGTCCGCCACAAACAACTCCCTCACACAATACATGAAAATACGGGATAAAATCCCACTGATGCAGCCTGGGATATGTTAGGCGCACCATACAACAGAGGAGGACACACTGCGCACCATACAACAGAGGAGGACACACTGCGCACCATACAACAGAGGAGGACACACTGCGCACCATACAACAGAGGAGGACACACTGCGCACCATACAACAGAGGAGGACACACTGCGCACCATACAACAGAGGAGGACACACTGCGCACCATACAACAGAGGAGGACACACTGCGCACCATAGAACAGAGGAGGACACACTGCTCACCATACAACAGAGGAGGACACACTGCGCACCATACAACAGAGGAGGACACACTGCGCACCATACAACAGAGGAGGACACACTGCTCACCATACAACAGAGGAGGACACACTGCGCACCATACAACAGAGGAGGACACACTGCTCACCATACAAGAGAGGAGGACACACTGCGCACCATACAACAGAGGAGGACACACTGCTCACCATACAAGAGAGGAGGACACACTGCGCACCATACAACAGAGGAGGACACACTGCTCACCATAGAACAGAGGAGGACACACTGCTCACCATACAAGAGAGGAGGACACACTGCGCACCATACAACAGAGGAGGACACACTGCTCACCATACAACAGAGGAGGACACACTGCTCACCATACAACAGAGGAGGACACACTGCGCACCATACAACAGAGGAGGACACACTGCGCACCATAGAACAGAGGAGGACACACTGCTCACCATACAAGAGAGGAGGACACACTGCTCACCATACAACAGAGGAGGACACACTGCGCACCATAGAACAGAGGAGGACACACTGCGCACCATACAACAGAGGAGGACACACCGCAAGAAAACTTGAAGTGATGAACATGAGAGCAGGAGCGAGGCCAACTGTGTGAGGAGAGGCAAGATGAAGTCTTGCGCGACGTCTCTACTGAAGACTAACGAAGGAAGCATTGTGAGGAGGGAGTGAGGGAGGGAGGGAGGGTGTGGAGGGAGGGAGGGAGGTGTGGAGGGCGCGCGAACATGTGAGAAGGTTGGTGGAGGGCAGAGGGCGGGTAAAGCCGGGGGATCAGCCTCTCCCGCTGCCATATGAAGAAAAATGAAGTATGGAGATGACAGATCTTCATGACCGAAATATTAAACATGTGCAGGGTCGATATTGTGGACGGGGGGTGGAGGTGGGGGTTGTGGTGGGGGGTGTTTAAAGCCATACAGTTCAGAGTCGTCACGATGTATGTATGTATGTATGTATGTATGTATGTATGTATATATGTATGTACCTCCGTCGTCCACAACACCAGTATTATATACTTCGCGTAACAGTTAGTGTGACCACATCTTAACGCGTGACGGCAGGCAAGACGTGTCACACTGTAGCACGTGGTGGTCGTGCTCGTGGTGGTCGTGTTCGTGGTGGTGGTCGTGCTCGTGGTGGTCGTGTTCGTGGTGGTGGTCGTGGTCGTGGTGGTCGTGTTCGTGGTGGTGGTCGTGGTCGTGGTGGTCGTGTTCGTGGTGGTGGTCGTGGTCGTCGTGGTTGTGGTCGTCGTGGTCGTCGTCGTGGTAGTCGTGGTCGTCGTCGTGGTCGTCGTCGTGGTCGTCGTCGTGGTCGTGATGGTGTTGACGTGTATAGATGGTAGACCTTCTCAGCCAAGCCCGCACACATCATGATGATACAACTCTCACTTGGCCACTACCACGTCTTGTTACCACACCCAAGGATGGCACCAGAGTGATCACGGGTCATAGTTTGGTAGTCAGGGGTCGTACTGCGGTGGTTGAGGGTCGTACGGCAGTGGTGGAGGGTCGTACTGCAGTGACTGAGGGTCACTTAAGATGACAGACCCAAAGTTAACCTAGTAACCACCATTGGTCGTCACCCACACCCCACTAACTCCGTCTCATCTGTTGACGACCTGTATCGTTATGTTGACAAACAAACTTGATGGTTAAAAATGATGACAATTCTATGTTGAGAAGCAAATAGGAGAAATATCATGACTACATTACCAGAGGATATTGGGACTGGATAATTGTATAACGAGTCAACGTTGGTAATGAGAGATGGTACATGGCTCTGGTGCACGCCTGACATGGTGGTATGGGTCACCAGCGCAGCCTGGAGGACGAGCAACACATCAAACACTGTCATCACGTGAGGCTCTGTGTGTGTGTGTGTGTGTGTGTGTGTGTGTGTGTGGGTCATCCCAACCCCCGTCCCACCCCAGGGGGTCAGCCCCGCCCCACAACGAAAGAGACAAAGAGGGAGGAAGGGACTGAGGGGGTGGGCGGCAGAAAGCCACTGGTAATAGGCTTGTATAGGAGACCGAAGGTGGGGAGGGGGGGTCCCTGGAGACCTTTTGTCCCACACGATTGTCAATAAGATCGAGAGCAGCAAGTGTTCCTGTGGCTGTGTGGCGTAACAAGCTGGCTCATTACTGCCCTGCCACCACTGCCGTCTTCATCCCTGCCACCACTGCCGTCTTCATCCCTGACACCACAGATGTGAGTGTTAATAATACAAGATTGCAGACAACACCACTGCTTCTAATGAAAGTTTTACACCATACACAGTGCCACCACATGGTGTCACCAACAGCCCTGCCACCACATGGTGTCACCACCAGCCCTGCCACCACATGGTGTCACCACCAGCCCTGCCACCACGTGGTGTCACCACCAGCCCTGCCACCACGTGGTGTCAACGCCAACCTTGTCACTATACAGTGCCACCACCAGCAGCGGTATGGTAGAGGTATGATGGTGGTGGCAGGCAGGAGGCGACACACCAACAGCTGGATCCTCAACAGGTCATGTAGACAGCAGCAGGTCCGAGCCATCACCGTCCACCCCCCCCCCCCCCCCGGGTGTGTACCTAGCCAGCCAGGAGACGACACCAGAACCATGTGTACTGCTACAACACCCGACCCGCCCTCCACTGTGTCTACAACACCCGCCCTGCACTATGTCTACAATACCAACAACAGGAGGTTACTGCATCACCAACAGTAAGGTGATAATAGATCGCCCATTAACTGGAGTGGAGTGGATCGCCAACAACACGGGGTGAGTGGATCGCCAACAACACGGGGTGAGTGGATCGCCAACAACACGGGGTGAGTGGATCGCCAACAACACGGGGTGAGTGGATCGCCAACAACAAGGGGTGAGTGGATCGCCAACAACAGGGGGTGAGTGGATCGCCAACAACACGGGGTGAGTGGATCGCCAACAACAGGGGGTGAGTGGATCGCCAACAACAAGGGGTGAGTGGATCGCCAACAACACGGGGTGAGTGGATCGCCAACAACACGGGGTGAGTGGATTGCCCACAACTGGGGGTGAGTGGATCGCCCACAACACGGGGTGAGTGGATCGCCAACAACACGGGGTGAGTGGATCGCCAACAACACGGTAAACAAATTTATGGTAGCGGCTCCTTATACGGTTGGCAGTAAGCGGATCAGAGGTATTAGCGGCCGTGTTGTGAGAGGGACACAAACTCTCTCTGACTCTCACTTCCAGCATTACTTCTTCCTGACCAACTCTCACTCACATACAGTTCATCAATGGTCGACATGAACCTGATGGAATGTAAACAATATACATTTGAGTAATGTACCAGTGGTCAT
Source organism: Panulirus ornatus (assembly GCF_036320965.1). Lineage (NCBI taxonomy): Eukaryota > Metazoa > Arthropoda > Malacostraca > Decapoda > Palinuridae > Panulirus > Panulirus ornatus. Next base: position 310,162 of record NC_092257.1, read on the forward strand.
ACTATCACTGCACTGATGACGGCATCACACGATGGCTCCAACACCTTTGATCGACAGAAAGTGAAACAAAAACTGAACCATAGTCCAGGAATATATTATGAAGATAACACTACTGAACCATACTCCAGGAATATATCATGAAGATAACACTACTGAACCATACTCCAGGAATATATTATGAAGATAACACTACTGAACCATACTCCAGGAATATATTATGAAGATAACACTACTGAACCATACTCCAGGAATATATTATGAAGATAACACTACTGAACCATACTCCAGGAATATTTATGAAGATAACACTACTGAACCATACTCCAGGAATATATTATGAAGATAACACTACTGAACCATACTCCAGGGATATATTATGAAGATAACACTACTGAACCATACTCCAGGAATATATTATGAAGATAACACTACTGAACCATACTCCAGGAATATATTACGAAGATATAAGAGCCATGATAATGAGGACTTCCAATTAAAATACAGGAACTACTGATGAAAATGTTTGACGTATGTGTGAGAAGCGGAAATAAATGCTGATGTGTGGTAGGCTGACCAATCACATCAACAGAAGTAAACAATTTGGAAATATACAAGAAACACTTCACGTAGTGACCCAAGGGACGAAGACACAGGTACTGTCATCACAGGATGAAACATCTCAACTTTACAGACGAGAAAGAAAGGCATATAATGATGTACACATGACAACAAACTGAGGGGATAAAGGATGTTATTGACGGAGTCCCTCAGCAAGGGTTTGAGTGGTCATGGGTCCACAACAATACCATATTATATACTCAAAACGTCACACAAAAACATACGAGAAAGAAAGATGATCTAGTGTATTACCAGGAGAAATGATCACTAAAATACGAAGCTACAGAAACATTTACGACTTGATGATTGAGTGGGTCAGAGTTCGGTGTTAAGTGATGACGGAGAGCAACAGTACTACCACTACCAGGCCTGGCCTGGCTCGACCACACCCTCATCTTGGGTTCTGCGATGTGGCTACTTCCAACCTGCCTTCCACCCCTCTACCCTGACACCTACCCCCGAGCCCTGACTCCATCTCTTGCAACCCTCAGGTCCGCATGTCTTGCCCAGATGCACAGCCTAGGGCTGGCCTGCTGGACCTTATACAGTCCCTGAACCCTAACTATCTTCCTCAGAGCCAATCAGTTCAGTCAGCGGTGATCACCACTCACAGCACCTCTCACTCTTCACCCTCTTCCTCCTGCCATCCCCGACCAGCACTGCATTCTCCCTGCCTAGCTCCTCTCACCTCCCTCGCCCGTACCGCCTCTGCCCTTCTCTTGTCACCTCTCCCTCCATCCCTCCCTGCTCCTCTCCCTTCCCTTCCTTTCTATCATTTCCTCTACTACACACACCTTCTCTCCCTTATTCCTTCCCTCTTCCAGACCTTCTCTCCCTTCCTCTTCCCCGGCCTACCCCTAGCGACCAGCCAGTCGTCATGACGACACAGGACGACAACACACCACCAGTCCTCCCTGTACAACAACCTGTCTGACTACAACCTCTGTGTTTATGTTACGGCAAACATTATAACAGAGGAAGGTTTGCAGGGGTGATGACACACCCTGGTTCATTTCATCACTAGTAACAGAGCTCAGTGTCTCCTGCCCGGTTGATCTGTGGACATGACCAAATGTTCACCAGGAATGTTATGTGAGTCGCGAGGAAATGAGCAATGGTTGACTCGCTGATCACCTTGGCCAGTACGACTCCAGAACACAAGAGCAACCTCCGTAAAGACGGTCTACGACTTGTTAACTGCCTTGTTGTTTTATGAACCAAGAGAAACGACCCGGGTAACCAGTGTCTACGACCTGTTAAATACCCAGGGAGAAAGACCTGAGGGAGGGAGCTGGACACAGAAGACCCTCAGAATCAAGGAAGGAGAGAGAGGCAGGTAATGAGCGAGCCAGACTTGGTGGAGCAGACGATGCAGGAGGGGAAGATGGTGGCGCTAACACGGGGCAGACCACAGCAACACCACACTGATGTAGAGAGGAGCATGATAGTGAGAGAGGAGGTGGAGGAGGAGAACACCAAATGAAAGAGATAGGTCGATGACAGATAGACTGTTATAGAGATATATAGATCGATAGACAGACAGATAGAGAGATAAAAATGGTGGTACATAAAGAATGATCGATAGACTGATAGAAAAATAGAAAGAGACGCACAGACAGACAGAAAGACAGACAGACACAGACAAATTGGTAGACGGATAATGGGAGGGTAACTAATGTGGTAGAGAGAGAGAGAGAGAGAGAGAGAGAGAGAGAGAGAGAGAGAGAGAGAGAGAGAGAGAGAGAGAGAGAGAGAGAGAGAGAGAGAGAGAGATTAAATTGCTTAAGAGCACTCAAAGTTCCTGATGGAAGACCCACCAGACTGTTGAGGAGGAAATGGAGCAAAAATTGGAATAAATGAGACAGCAAGAGTGAGGTGTGTGTACCTCCTGCAGGTACAGCTGGAGCAGCACCGTCATGATGGTACACTGTGGTACTGGTGGTAAAGGCATGAAGCAATTTGCACAACTTATGTGTACGAGAGAAGCAGCAGGATAACGGTCACTGCTCGTGTGGCGAAGCTTCAGCAGTAAACCTTATGAAGCAGCAGCACGTTCACCACTCACACACTGAACAATGTACAGCACAGTGGAACAGCAGAGCCTTACTTCTACACCCTCAGCTTCCCCCACCAATCCCTATGACCTCCCCCTCCACCCCCCCCTCGTCTCTCTACAACCCTAGCCCCCCCCACCCCCACCCCCTCCCCCAGTATTGACTCTCTTCAATAGCTGATCTCTTTAGCTGGCGTCGTTACGAGCTCCCTGGCCGCCGCTCATGTTGTTGTTTGCTTGTCGGCCTTTTGTTGGTTGGTTTGGGCGGCCGGCTCCTTCACCGCCCGCCGCTCGTACTTGCTTCCCTCTCATTAATGAAGATGTTGGCTACGCTTGTCAGCCAGGGTTCACCTCTGGGAATTTGGTCTACTTGTCTTTTCTTCAATGTTGGGCTACCAGAGTTTGGTTTGGTTGTCAGAGATTTCATATTGTATCCTCAGGATTAAGTCTGGGTGACACAGGTGTCCCTGGTTGGGTCTGGGTGACACAGATCCCCCTGGTTGGGTCTGGGTGACACAGGTGTCCCTGGTTGGGTCTGGGTGACACAGATCCCCCTGGTTGGGTCTGGGTGACACAGGTGTCCCTGGTTGGGTCTGGGTGACACAGATCCCCCTGGTTGGGTCTGGGTGACACAGGGTGTCTTACTTGGCTTTCAGATGTACTAACTCGTGCTTCAGCTCCTGCTGAGTTTTACAGGTTTAATCTCATTACTTTTATCAATGTGTAGTTGTGGCTCAGAGGGAAGTTGTCAACAACGTCGATGCGGCAGGGTTATTAAACAACCAAACAGTTAACACGTAATAATGAAACTCAAGACGAAAAATAACTAATATGTATCAGCCAAGATATTTCCCTCGCGTCATCCCCGCCAGAAGTTAACAAAGAAATATATTCATAATGCAAAGACCCGTTCATCAGTGGAGACCCACAACATCATCAAGTGACACATTGGGTCACACTGTGGGGGGTACAGCGGACACACGTGCCCCCCCGACCTCACCAGAGACACCTCACATGGACGGTCCGTACCGCCTGGCTGCGAGGGCTCAGACCAGACCAGGCCAGGCCAGGCCAGGCCAGCAGGCCTTATCACCTACACGCTCCAGTACACATGATGGCCTCTCCCCACCACCCTCCACCACTCCAACACCTTTCCTACCCTTCCTTCCAGCCATCCTCACCCTTCCGCTCCTTATCTCTTCCTCTTCCCTAGCTCCTGTTTCGTCTCTACTTCTCCCACCCTCTCTCCTTTGCTTTCCCTTGTCTGCTCCTTTGGTCTTCTCTGACGTTTTGGGTTCTCTCACTCCCCTCTTCTTCCCCCTTCCTTCAACTATCCAGCTTCCTTACCTCAGACTTTCTCCCTCCCCCTCTCCCCCAAGCCCTACCCTTGTACCATCATCACCTATTCCGTCCCAGCATCCGTCACACTGACCAGCGGTGTCATGGTGAGGGAACCAGCAGGTCAGGCCACCCTCCTCCTAACTCTCTATCATGACACAAACGTACAGGAAAACGTTCCTTGTCCAGGATGAGCTGTATGCCCCACACCACACCTCAGACGACCACTCACCTCACAAACTGGTACCTGAGGTTTACCAGTACTGGTGGACCGGGGTACCTGGGGCTACCTGTACTGGTGGCAACTGTTGTCTGTGACCTCAACAGCATCAGCAACTACATAACGCAAGCCTCACCTGCCCCACCCGGCAGTACAGTACCTAGGAGGCCAGGTCTACTAACCCTCCCCTTATCCGCCTATCCTCCCCTCATCCCTACCCCCTCTTATCCCCTACCCTCCCCTGGTTGAGCAGGAGGGTGTCTGTGTGTGTGTGTGTGTGTGTGTGTGTGTGTGTGTGTGTGTGTGTGTGTGTGTGTGTGTCGTGAAGTTGTTCCCAGCTACGCTCAGCTAAGCATTGTTCACCTAGGACATGAATGGATGGCTGGAGCCTCCCTCAGCAGTGGATGTGCCCCGGACCGCCACAGTCATCCACGTTGCTCCTGCCGTCACCATCAGGTCATGTTTACACCTCGTGTGTCTGCCACGTCTTGTGATGTAAGCGTTCCCTCCCTCGACCTGGACCAGCTGGTGTCATCCTGCATAACTCGTCTTGTTTTTCCACTTTCGTTGTAAAGGAATTTTTCACTCGTGATGAATGTTAGGCCTTACCTCCCCCACTCCCCCCCCCCCCCTCACACCTTGCCCCGTCCTCCCCATCCTCTCCCCTTGCCACCCTCCACCTTCCCTCCCCGCACCGTCAGCTTAAGAGTCGGCAGCGTCAGGAGGTCCACAGGCCAAAACTGACGACCCTAAACCTTTCTCCCCACCCGTCTTCTCCCGATTTTTTGTTTCCCCTGTTGCTCTCCCCGGCGGCGGGAGGAGCGTCGTCATGAAGGCCACAAGACCCGGTCGACAGCCTCCCCAACACTTGATCATATGACCGGGTTTCCGCACCCAAGACCACCCTCTAATGGCCTCGCCCAGTGAGACGGGAAGAGGGGCACAGCGGAGGGAGGGAGAGTGAGTGGGAGAGGGGACTGCAGGGAGTGTGAGGTACGTGGGAGGAGGACGGAAAAGGGGGAGAAAGTAGATGGGAGGCGAGGATGTAAGATTGTTGGGAAAGACGGGGGACGGTGTATGGTAACAGTGGTGACGGTTGCCAACAGGGAAGGAAATCAGAGGAAACATCGGTGAGGGCAATGAGGAGGTGAAGTGAGAGCAGAGGAACTGTACAGGCGTTGGACACAGGGTGGATGGTGAAAGGGGTTGGACACAGGGAGCGTGTGAGAGAGTAACAAGACAGAAGGAAAGGAGTGTGGGGAGGCAGGCCAGGGTGGCGGGAAAGAAGGAATAGTTGTTGTTCAGATCATGGGACAAGAAGGTAAGTTTGTGGGACAGAGTGAGAGTGTGGGATGGGAAGGGAGGGATGTGGGTGAGTAAAGGAAAGGAGGTTAAAGTTGAGGATAAAGATGTGAGAGAAGAGGGTAAGGCCATGGGTAAGTGTGGAACTGAAGTGTAAGACTATGTGCAAGTCTGCAGGGGAGCAGGTTAAAGTTATGGGTGAGACTGTAGGGGAGGAAGGTAGGATTATGGGTAAAACTGTAGGGGAGGAAGGTAGGATTATGGGTAAGACTGTAGGGGAGGAAGGTAGGATTATGGGTGAGACTGTAGGGGAGGAAGGTAGGATTATGGGTAAGACTGTAGGGGAGGAAGGTAGGATTATGGGTAAGACTGTAGGGGAGGAAGGTAGGATTATGGGTGAGACCGTAGGGGAGCAAGGTAGGATTATGGGTAAGACTGTAGGGGAGGAAGGTAGGATTATGGGTAAGACTGTAGGGGAGGAAGGTAGGATTATGGGTAAGACTGTAGGGGAGGAAGGTAGGATTATGGGTGAGACTGTAGGGGAGGAAGGTAGGATTATGGGTAAGACTGTAGGGGAGGAAGGTAGGATTATGGGTAAGACTGTAGGGGAGGAAGGTAGGATTATGGGTGAGACTGTAGGGGAGGAAGGCAGGATTATGGGTAAGACTGTAGGGGAGGAAGGTAGGATTATGGGTGAGACTGTAGGGGAGGAAGGTAGGATTATGGGTAAGACTGTAGGGGAGGAAGGTAGGATTATGGGTAAGACTATTGTGGTGGGATGAGTCAAGGGTAAGACTTACGGGAAAATAGTAAAGTTATGAGTAAGATTGATGGATGTGTAGCGACGTGAGGGAGGAGCGTGTGTAAGAATGATGGATGTGTAGCGACGTGAGGGAGGAGCGTGAGTAAGAATGATGGATGTGTAGCGACGTGAGGGAGGAGCGTGTGTAAGAATGATGGATGAGTAGCGATGTGAGGGAGGAGCGTGTGTAAGAATGATGGATGTGTAGCGATGTGAGAGAGGAGCGTGTGTAAGAATGATGGATGTGTCGCGATGTGAGGGAGGAGCGTGAGTAAGAATGATGGATGTGTAGCGACGTGAGGGAGGAGCGTGTGTAAGGGAACTGGTGAAATAGTAATGTAGGAGACGTCACGACGGATGGGAGTGTGGGGGAGAAACTTTGTCTCCGGCAGGCGAAGTGTTGGAGATGATGATGGGGCAGGAAGATGGGTGTTGTCTGGAGGCTGGGAGAGAGGGATGCCCTGATGCAGGGGTTTGTAGTCGTGTTAGGAACAGGGATGGTTGAGGGTCAGACAATACTTATGATACGAGATGAAGGATGTGGTTGCCAGTAACCAGGTTATAGGAGAGCGTTGGAGCAACAATGCACTGGTTAAGCATGGTGTTAGAGAAAGTGTTGGAGGAAAGACGAACGATACAGTGAATGAAGATGTAGTTCTCCGGGTACTAGAGGAGGCAGGACCGGGAACCTGAGAGTTGAGAGAGGACGTAAGAAGGACAGGAGCCTGACAATGGACGGGAAGGACATGGCTCCTACAGTCGACGGCGAGGACAGGGCTCCTACAGTTGAAGAAGGGTGCCCTCTTGGTGTGCGGCTGGAAGTAATTGATCGAAATTTCCGGCCGGTAATGTAGTAATGAAAGATTCTGTATATGTCCTGACTGACGAGGGCTGGCGGGAGGCTCCTGGTTGGGCGCTGGGTGGCTGGGGGTTGATGGGTCTCACGTCAGGGTAGGTGAAGGAGTGGGTGGATGAGGCAGAGATGTCAGAGTGGTTGAGTATCGCTGCCAGCCCGATGGATGGATGGAGGAGAGGGCCAGTGGTGGCCACCTGGCCAGCTAAGCTGCTGGATGATGGCCAAGGGCACCAAGTGGATGATGGGTGAGGATGTTGTACGGAGAACCCCGGCGGTGGTACGACCAGGATGGATGACCGGGACGACTGTAGGAGGCATCTATCCCCGTGATGACAGGACCAGGATGGATGACCGGGACGACTGTAGGAGGCATCTATCCCCGTGATGACAGGACCAGGATGGATGGCCGGGACGGGTGTATGACTGACTCCGGTCATCAGGACGACAGGGCTGTGAGGTCCTGGTCGTCTGCAGAGCTTCATTAGCTAATGGAGGTTGGTCATTAGAGCGGCGAGGGCGCCTCAAGGAGCGGAGCGCCGCCGCTGCCGCCGTCCGCCACACATGATCTCTCGGTATTTGATGTGGTAAACAAAGCCGTGTGGGAGTGTCAGGTTACCACCAGCGGGATGAAGGGGTAAGTTTTGGTCTGGCTGCGGTGTGGGAGGAGGATGGGGGAGACACGGGGAGACATACACACGATACTGGCCGTGCCCCACCAAGCCCCGTCAGGCCCCGCAGTTGACACGCTGTGTTTGTCTGGCACAACTCCAGCTGTGTTAAAGGAACGCGTTCAATAAAGAGGAGATGGAAGGAAACCAAACAGACGAAGAAACTGAAAGAAGAGTAAACTGGTGAGAAGGAGAGGAAGTAAAATGCGAAATAAACAGAATGGGTAGAAAGGGAAAATGTAAATGAAGGAAATGTGAGTATGGGCAACAGTTGACGAGATAAGACAGAACGAACCACTGTTTACAACGAAGGGAACAGTAGGAAAGAAGACATGGAACGGAACAGTGTCAGAAGGAGGGAAATGGGAGGAAAGACATGAAACGGAAGAGTGTTAAAAGTAAAGGAACAGTGGGAGGAACGAAACAGCGTCAGATTGGCATGGGTAGAAAGGGTTAGTGATAGAGGGGCTGGCTGAATGATGGATCAAGTTATACAATGACACTCAGCATGTTGGGCTGAAGCGCCCTCCCCAGCTGCACTATACTGACCCGCCAGCATCACTCAGCATGTTCTCCACCTTCCCTTTTCTCTTTACCTTCCACATGTTAACGTGACGTCCTCTGATAATACTGACCCTGGTCGACAGGTGTAAGGGAAGTGGGTTTCGCACAGAGCTGGTCGAGAGCTGGTAAGTCAGTCCTGATGATAATGATGATGACATCATTACCGGGTCGGGGTAATCTGTGCATTAACTTACAGGTCATTATGATTATTACAGGGCGATGGTTAGCACCCACGTCTGGCAGCCAGGGGTCACATGTTGTGGCCTCCATCGTCCTGGTGGGTAATGCGTCACTGGTGGCAGCTGGTGGGGGTCGACCCTCCACCAGCTGCCAGATATGACACTCCCTGCCCCCCCCCCCCTCAAATCATCACCCACCAGACAGTTTGTGAATTAAGGAAAACGTGTGAGGAGATGGTGGCTGGTTGGCACTGACCTGTCGCGCGGGACCTCCGAGCTGCTGATCTTGCTGTGGATGAAATAAAAGAGAAAATTAGGTTTAGTGTCATGGCTGCACCAGTGCCAGCCATGCTTGACACTGTCTACCTACAGCTAGGTAGGTCTATCTACTATGATTACACACACACACACACACACACACACACACACACACACACACACACATGGATAGGGAGAGAGGAGGGTGAGTGGCTCCCGGTTAAGGAAGGTGTGGAAGAAGTCATTGTTTACAAAGGTAAAGATAAGTCTATCTGAAGGTGTACAGTGGCGACAGTAATGTATGGTTACAAGCACTGAGGCTTAGGTAAAGTGGAGGAGGAAGGTGAATGTGCTGGAAATGTGTTGCTAAGGAAATCTTGTTGTGTGTTGATCATGTGAGAGATGACATTATGAGAGAGAGAGGGTAGGTAGTGGGAGCAGTCTGAGTGAGAAAGCCCACCATTGTGTGCTGAAATGATCTAGACGTATGTAGAGGGAGGAGTGAAGATATGATCTACATACAGACGTGGAGCAAACAAGGAAAAGGCGAAAATTGAACAATGAAATAATGAAGGCCTTATGGTACTGGGGCCTGAATGTTTGAGGAAGATAGGTATGTGAATCATAATAATAATAATAATAATAATAATAATAATAATAATAATAATAATGATGATAATAATAATAATGATAATAATAATAATACTAATATCAATAATGATAATACTTACGAAATATAACAGTTTAAACAATTATCATTTGAAAGTAACGTATGGGAGAGACTATGATGATGAGGATGAGGATGATGATGATGGTGATGATGATGATAATGATGATGATGATGATGATGATGATGATGATGATGATGGTGATGATGATGATGATGATGATGATGATGATGATGATGGTGATGATGGTGATGATGATGATGATGATGATGATGGTGATGATGATGATGATGATGATGATGATGATGATGATGATGGTGATGATGATGATGATGATGATGATGATGATGATGATGGTGATGATGATGATGGTGATGATGATGATGATGATGATGATGATGATGATGGTGATGATGATGATGATGATGATGATGGTGATGATGATGATGATGATGATGATGATGATGATGATGATGGTGATGATGATGATGATGATGATGATGATGATGATGATGATGATGATGATGATGATGATGATGGTGATGATGATGATGATGATGATGATGATGATGATGGTGATGATGATGATGATGATGATGATGATGGTGATGATGATGATGATGATGATGATGGTGATGATGATGGTGATGATGATGATGATGATGATGGTGATGATGATGATGATGATGAAGACTCCTGCCAGGCTCAGACCTCGGCCATCAGCGGTGGTTGTCAGCCTAGATGCTCACAGCCATAATGTTTGTGTCACAATACTGCAGGTCAGCCGAGTGTATGGTAGGTTGGGTTCAGACTGGTGATCTCTTGTCGAGTGATTCCGGTGTTATATAATAAGAGAACCTTTCATAATGCTCGGTGGAACAGCTCCTGAACCAAGTAAGGTTATTGACAGGTATGTACCTTCAGCCGCTGAAGAAGGATCAGGCAGGTAGGCAGCTGGGGCAAGACGGGGTTATGAGAAGGGAAGATCCAGGTAGGCAGCTGGGGCAAGACGGGGTTATGAGAAGGGATGATCCTGGGGAGACTTGGGCTGTTGCGAGGTACAGGTCAGCCTGACACTTGAAGGGAACAGTCCTCAGCAAGTTGGAAGAGGAGGCAACTCTGCTGAACGAGGTAAGTCTTATGGCTACTTCCATGTTCACATATCCCCAGTCAGACACTAGTGACCCTGCCTACCCTCACCCCCGTGACCACATATCCACCAGGGGAAGACGAGAGGAGACAGTGTGAGGAGATGGGAAGACACACGGAGAACAATGTGAATGTCCCGGAGATGAAGAAGGTGAGTGAGTGTAAACTAAGATGACAGAGGAAGCGATGGAGGATGGCAGACGATCAACACCAGTAAACACATCCAAGAACGTAAACAAAAACAGGAGGGAGGAGAGGAAGACAACACGTGATCAATATAATAAAGACGAGAGAAATATTGCGGTGGAGGCAGGACAAGGTGGACGCTGCCACACAACGCTCCCCTGCCACTAAGATAACCTTTCCTAACACCACTGTTTACCAACACTGGCTAAAACCCCTGTACGTATATCTCGGGTTCCCTCCCTCCCTCCCTCCCTCCCTCCCTCCCTCCGCCCCAGGATGGTGTTTTATCCAGACCTACTCTCTGTGTACCCCCCCCCCCCCCCTTACCCTCCCCTCCCATCGAAGGATATCTTTTTTTTGTCCTGCGGTCACCCTACCTTGCTTCCCTGCTTCCCTCCCCAGCTTCCCTCCCCAGCTTCCCTCCCCTACTTCCCTCCTTCTCCTACCATTCTCTTCTCCACCTGTCCGCTTAGTACAGGTAGGTGCCAGCTGGAGCTGTACACCCAGCAGTACAGGTAGGTGCCAGCTGGAGCTGTACACCCAGCAGTACAGGTAGGTGCCAGCTGGAGCAGTACACCCAGCAGTACAGGCAGGTGCCAGCTGGAGCCGTACACCCAGCAGTACAGGTAGGTGCCAGCTGGAGCAGTACACCCAGCAGTACAGGCAGGTGCCAGCTGGAGCTGTACACCCAGCAGTACAGGCAGGTGCCAGCTGGAGCTGTACACCCAGCAGTACAGGTAGGTGCCAGCTGGAGCAGTACACCCAGCAGTACAGGTAGGTGCCAGCTGGAGCTGTACACCCAGCAGTACAGGTAGGTGCTATTCATCTGGTAATGTTACACATGATGCTGTACACTGTCCTCCTTACCTGAGTCTGAGGAACGTGCGCGCCAGCATGGTAACACCGGACACGTCCGTGTGGTGGTGTTGGTGATGTATGTACTGGACCGCACGCACGACCACTTCTGATCCAGACACTTCATCTAGCCTCACCAGGCCCTTGCTGCCCTGGTCCTAGCCTCACCAGGCCCTTGCTGCCCTGGTCCTAGCCTCACCAGGTCCCTGCTGCCCTGGTCCTAGCCTCACCAGGCCCTTGCTGCCCTGGTCCTAGCCTCACCAGGTCCCTCCTGCCCTCGTCCTAGCCTCGCCAGGTCCCTGCTGCCCTGGTCCTAGCCTCACCAGGTCCCTGCTGCCCTGGTCCTAACCTCAGCAGGCCCTCCTGCACTGGTCCTAGCCTCACCAGGTCCCTGCTGCCCTGGTCCTAGCCTCAGCAGGTCCCTCCTGCCCTGGTCCTAGCCTCACCAGGTCCCTCCTGCCCTGGTCCTAGCCTCACCAGGTTTAAAGTAGACTCATATATAATTTAAAGAACTTTCCGAGTGCTGGTGACGGCGGTGAAGGACACGTTTTAAGTCAAAGTGGGTCAAAAGTTAGAAGGTAACTTTACTGTGAGGGGAGGAGGCAGACTGGTGTAGTGGCTGGCAGCCCACCAGACCATGTGCACGTTAGGTTAGGTTATATGAGCATCTGGTGCGTTCTTATGATTATATACAGGAATCTCTAGATGCCTCTACCACGTCACTACCTGCCTCTACCACGTCACTACCTGCTTCCTCTACCACGTCACTACCTGCTTCTACCACGTCACTACCTGCCTCTACCACGTCACTACCTGCCTCTACCACGTCACTACCTGCTTCTACCACGTCACTACCTGCCTCTACCACGTCACTACCTGCCTCTACCACGTCACTACCTGCTTCTACCACGTCACTACCTGCCTCTACCACGTCACTACCTGCCTCTACCACGTTATCACTATGCTTACACTGATCATCAGACCTTTGAAAACCATGTGGCAAGCCTTGGGTCAAATGGCCTGGCCTGTGGAGTCAGGTCAAAGGCTAAGCCGTTTTATGTCCGGGTTACACCATGGTGGTCAAGACTCGTCAAGACCCTCCGTACTGACAGTGATCATGTGGTGTGGCAAACTGTGGTAGTGGGGTCGAGATCGTGGTACGGTGGTTCTTGACAACGGTGTTGGCAATGTGGTGGTCAAGTCACAGCGCGCAGCGTGGTGTCAGCACACCTTCTTCAACATGCAGCAGGCGTCGCCACCTCCCTCCCTCACCCCCGCTCCCCCCCCGCTCCCCCCACACTCACCGTTATTTCTCTGTGGCTGGAGTGGAGACTCCCCCCCCCCCCCCCACAACCCCAACCTCTTTCCCCTCCTCTCCTCCACAACCCCTCCCCTCCTCCCTCCACAACCCCTCCCCTCCTCCTGCACTAGAGCACCTCCCCTCCTCCACCAGACCCCTCCCACAACCCCCACCATAAGAGCCCCTCCCCCACCAGGCCACCTAAGCCCCTCCTCCCCTCCAGTCCTCCAGGATCCCCACGTGAGGTCAGTACAGGCGTATCCCACCATCCAGAACCTAACCAACTATAACCTTTCGGTTATTGATAAATAAAGGCCAACTGTCGGAGCAGAAGACGTCATGTGACTGGCCATACGTTTGGGGGTAAAGTGCAAATCTGACTCTGACGTAAGTGGTTGCGATCTTTTAGTAAGTTTTATATAGCACAGTGGAAGGTGGCTCCCTCTGTGTGTGTGTGTGTGTGTGACTAGCCAGGTTCTCAGTGGTCTTGCTCATGTTCTTATACCCAGTGGTTATTCTTCCTACGTCTGACATATTATTCAGTTGACCTCACTCATCAGTTTACCTTCAGATGACGATGTACACAACCACTGGACCAACCATTACCACCACCAGTGTACAACCACTGGACCAACCATTACCACCACCAGTGTACAACTACTGGACCAACCATTACCACCACCAGTGTACAACCACTGGACCAACCATTACCACCACCAGTGTACAACCACTGGACCAACCATTACCGCTGGACCCCCTCCTCCCTTCTTGTATTTTAGTTTCTAAGAGCTGGAACAGATGAAGGAGGTAAGCGGGGAGTGCTCATCCTCGTCGAAGGCTCAGGCTGGGGTGTTTGAATGTGTGTGGATATAACCAAGATGAGAAGAAAGGAGAGGTAGGTAGTATGTTTGAGGCAGAAATCCTAGATGTTCTGCCTCTGAGTGAAGCAAAGCATAAGGGTAAAGTGAGTGACTGGCTTGGAAATGTTGAAAATCAACTCCATCATATGCCTTCTCCAGAATCATAAATGCCACATACAAATCCATCAGCTTTTTAAGTATTTCTCACACAGTCTTCAAAGCAAACTCCTGATCCACACATCCTCTACCACTTCTGAAACCACACTGCTCTTCCCCAATCTGATACTCTGTACATGCCTTCACCCTCTTAGTCAATACCCTCCCATACAACTTACCAGGTATACTCAACAAACTTATACCTCTGTAGTTTGGACAATCACCTTTATCCATTATACCTCTGTAGTTTGGACAATCACCTTTATCCATTATACCTCTGTAGTTTGGACAATCACCTTTATCCCCTTTGCCTTTGAACAATGGCTCTATGCATGTATTCCGCCAATCCCCAGGCACCTCACCATCATCCATACATACACTGAAAATTCTTACCAACCAGTCAACAACACAGTCACCCACTTTCTTCATAAATTCAATAATGAAAAAGATGTTCAATAAAGGAGAGCAGCAGGAAGGTGAGACATACTTAAGAAACCACCGGTATACAGTAGACTGATAGACTACAGTGTTCTACCTATGGCCAGAGGAAGACGCTACAACAAAAACCTTGACTACGACAGTACGACCCTTGATCACGAGGGTACGACTCTTGATCTTGAAGATACGACCCTTGATCACGAGGGTACGACTCTTGATCTTGAAGATACGACCCTTGATCACGAAGGTACGACTCATGTTTAATGGTGGGACTATCGTACCCAAGGGTCGTGCCGGCGTGTTGAAGGGATCAACATGAGCCGAGGCTTAATGTGTTGTAGAAACACGTTCCGAGGTAGGACCACTTGCCCTCGACCACTGCCTGAGGCAACCAGACTTAACCCACGACCATCGACCACGTGCCATACCCATGCCATCATCAAGTTGCTAAGTTGCGTGTTGTGTGACCAGGACAACTTGGGTCCATACCACAGCCACGCGTCAAGGGAACTTTAGCCCAGCGTAAGACGTCCCTTCATCACCATCCAACATGTCTGCTTACTACCACGACCTCCTACACTCAGGATCGCAAGCCTACGTTCATCAGAACACCCCCACAGTCCAGCCACATGACCACACTCACCACCACAACATCACTATACGTATACCACAGTGTACCAGCCTGGCCCCAACTCCTAACCCTCTTACCATAACCTTGTCGTCACCTCCACCTCCTGCCTCCACTCACTGCCCCACTCCCCCCTGCACTCACCGGTCCACTCCCTCCTGCACTCACCGGTCCACTCTCTCCTGCACTCACCGGTCCACTCCCTCCTGCACTCACTGGTCCACTCCCTCCTGCACTTACAGGTTCACCGCCTCCTACACTCACCGGTCCAGCATCCCTCACTTCTCACCACTATTCTCCCCTCGTCCGCCTCAACATCCTCTCTCCTCCCCTCCTGCTCCACAGCATCCCCCGTGTTGGGCCAGCTGACCTCATCATACCAGCATCACTATTGGAGTCACGTGGTCTTATTCATTATTCATTCGGCTATCATCTTTATAGTGTAATATGACCAGGATATTATCGACCCGCCCCGCCCCGCCCCGCCCCGCCCCGAGCATCTCAGGGAG
This sequence comes from Panulirus ornatus, assembly GCF_036320965.1. Lineage (NCBI taxonomy): Eukaryota > Metazoa > Arthropoda > Malacostraca > Decapoda > Palinuridae > Panulirus > Panulirus ornatus. The sequence goes on from NC_092257.1 coordinate 325,769, forward strand.
GGGGAGAAGGACCAGGAGTGAGAGGCTGCATGAGGGGAGAAGGAAAGGAGAGATGGGGGAGAGGACGCATGACTGGAACAAGAAGGGATCAGATTTTTGGAGCAAGATGACCATTGTGGGAGTCCATGTACCATGGTGAGGACAACACAGACCATTTAAGGTCCCAGAAGACCATGTTAGAAGGCCCTGTGGGATGCAGATGAGGCCTCCTTCAGGAACAAGCTAACCCCTCCCCTCCCCCTCCCTACTACTGCGGACCATGGTCTTTAAACAGGATGGGGTGGACCTGGTCCAGGAACCACTGCTGGGGTACCGCATGGACCGGGACAACAGCAACACCACATTGTTTACGTGAAGAACCTGAACACAAGTGTGGGTTGGAAATGTATAGTTGGCTTTCAACATGAGTTATTATGATTATTGTAATATTTATAATGATGATAATAATAACATGATCATTCTAACAGTGTTGGCAAGAAGAACAGCAGCGCTGTCAGTGACAGATGCAATACAAGCAACACAAGCAGTAGCATCTATACAATATAAGGTAATAAAGTACGACTTCATCACATTTGAATGTTTTCAATATTCATCATGAGTAAATACTTCAGGCACTCCCACCTCTATGTTTCTCTCCCCACTACACTATCTATACTCCCCCTACGATATAGCTACTCCACCCAAGGTTTCTCTCCCCACTACACTATCTATACTCCCCTACGATATAGCTACTCCACCCTATGCTTCTCTCCCTCTACACTATCTATACTCCCCTACGATATAGCTACTCCACCCTATGCTTCTCTCCCTCTACACTATCTATGCTCCCCTACGATATAGCTACTCCACCCAAGGTTTCTCTCCCCACTACACTATCTATACTCCCCTACGATATAGCTACTCCACCCAAGGTTTCTCTCCCCACTACACTATCTATACTCCCCTACGATATAGCTACTCCACCCAAGGTTTCTCTCCCCACTACACTATCTATACTCCCCTACGATATAGCTACTCCACCCAAGGTTTCTCTCCCCACTACACTATCTATACTCCCCTACGATATAGCTACTCCACCCAAGGTTTCTCTCCCCACTACACTATCTATACTCCCCTACGATATAGCTACTCCACCCAAGGTTTCTCTCCCCACTACACTATCTATACTCCCCTACGATATAGCTACTCCACCCAAGGTTTCTCTCCCCACTACACTATCTATACTCCCCTACGATATAGCTACTCCACCCAAGGTTTCTCTCCCCACTACACTATCTATACTCCCCTACGATATAGCTACTCCACCCAAGGTTTCTCTCCCCACTACACTATCTATACTCCCCTACGATATAGCTACTCCACCCAAGGTTTCTCTCCCCACTACACTATCTATACTCCCCTACGATATAGCTACTCCACCCAAGGTTTCTCTCCCCACTACACTATCTATACTCCCCTACGATATAGCTACTCCACCCAAGGTTTCTCTCCCCACTACACTATCTATACTCCCCTACGATATAGCTACTCCACCCAAGGTTTCTCTCCCCACTACACTATCTATACTCCCCTACGATATAGCTACTCCACCCAAGGTTTCTCTCCCCACTACACTATCTATACTCCCCTACGATATAGCTACTCCACCCAAGGTTTCTCTCCCCACTACACTATCTATACTCCCCTACGATATAGCTACTCCACCCAAGGTTTCTCTCCCCACTACACTATCTATACTCCCCTACGATATAGCTACTCCACCCAAGGTTTCTCTCCCCACTACACTATCTATACTCCCCTACGATATAGCTACTCCACCCAAGGTTTCTCTCCCCACTACACTATCTATACTCCCCTACGATATAGCTACTCCACCCAAGGTTTCTCTCCCCACTACACTATCTATACTCCCCTACGATATAGCTACTCCACCCAAGGTTTCTCTCCCCACTACACTATCTATACTCCCCTACGATATAGCTACTCCACCCAAGGTTTCTCTCCCCACTACACTATCTATACTCCCCTACGATATAGCTACTCCACCCAAGGTTTCTCTCCCCACTACACTATCTATACTCCCCTACGATATAGCTACTCCACCCAAGGTTTCTCTCCCCACTACACTATCTATACTCCCCTACGATATAGCTACTCCACCCAAGGTTTCTCTCCCCACTACACTATCTATACTCCCCTACGATATAGCTACTCCACCCAAGGTTTCTCTCCCCACTACACTATCTATACTCCCCTACGATATAGCTACTCCACCCAAGGTTTCTCTCCCCACTACACTATCTATACTCCCCTACGATATAGCTACTCCACCCAAGGTTTCTCTCCCCACTACACTATCTATACTCCCCTACGATATAGCTACTCCACCCAAGGTTTCTCTCCCCACTACACTATCTATACTCCCCTACGATATAGCTACTCCACCCAAGGTTTCTCTCCCCACTACACTATCTATACTCCCCTACGATATAGCTACTCCACCCAAGGTTTCTCTCCCCACTACACTATCTATACTCCCCTACGATATAGCTACTCCACCCAAGGTTTCTCTCCCCACTACACTATCTATACTCCCCTACGATATAGCTACTCCACCCAAGGTTTCTCTCCCCACTACACTATCTATACTCCCCTACGATATAGCTACTCCACCCAAGGTTTCTCTCCCCACTACACTATCTATACTCCCCTACGATATAGCTACTCCACCCAAGGTTTCTCTCCCCACTACACTATCTATACTCCCCTACGATATAGCTACTCCACCCAAGGTTTCTCTCCCCACTACACTATCTATACTCCCCTACGATATAGCTACTCCACCCAAGGTTTCTCTCCCCACTACACTATCTATACTCCCCTACGATATAGCTACTCCACCCAAGGTTTCTCTCCCCACTACACTATCTATACTCCCCTACGATATAGCTACTCCACCCAAGGTTTCTCTCCCCACTACACTATCTATACTCCCCTACGATATAGCTACTCCACCCAAGGTTTCTCTCCCCACTACACTATCTATACTCCCCTACGATATAGCTACTCCACCCAAGGTTTCTCTCCCCACTACACTATCTATACTCCCCTACGATATAGCTACTCCACCCAAGGTTTCTCTCCCCACTACACTATCTATACTCCCCTACGATATAGCTACTCCACCCAAGGTTTCTCTCCCCACTACACTATCTATACTCCCCTACGATATAGCTACTCCACCCAAGGTTTCTCTCCCCACTACACTATCTATACTCCCCTACGATATAGCTACTCCACCCAAGGTTTCTCTCCCCACTACACTATCTATACTCCCCTACGATATAGCTACTCCACCCAAGGTTTCTCTCCCCACTACACTATCTATACTCCCCTACGATATAGCTACTCCACCCAAGGTTTCTCTCCCCACTACACTATCTATACTCCCCTACGATATAGCTACTCCACCCAAGGTTTCTCTCCCCACTCAGCCATAACCTAACCAAGGACAGAGCCAACTGTCTCAGTGAGCGTCGCCAGGCTGCACAGCATCCAAGGGTCATGTCCACATACTAGCACCATACCTGAGGCGCCCCTGGGACACGCACACGGGTCATTCATACTTGTCATCGCTGATGCCTGCTCGATGATGCACCTGTACGTCGACGACTTCACGACGGTATCAACAGTGACACCACCCTTGCCGCCAGCCACCCTCCCTCAGTCTCACCCACGCCTGCCTCCTCCCTCAGCCTCACCCACGCCTGCCTCCTCCCTCAGTCTCACCCACGCCTGCCTCCTCCCTCAGCCTCACCCACGCCTGCCTCCTCCCTCAGTCTCACCCACGCCTGCTTCCTCCCTCAGTCTCACCCACGCCTGCCTCCTCCCTCAGTCTCAACCACGCCTGCCTCCTCCCTCAGTCTCACCCACGCCAGCCACCCTCCCTCAGTCTCACCCCTCACCAGCCATCCCCTCCCCAGCCTCACTATATGACACTCCAACATCCAGTCATCTCTTCTTCCTCTCCTAATCTGGCCGTATTTCACCCCATTCAGCAATTTCCCGTCGGAGGCGAGGGCCTCCCCTGCCTGGTGGCGGACTCCACCGTATACAGTGATGACATATCTCTCATGTTCACCACGAGTCACATTACCTCAGTCATGTGACACTGTACAGGTTCCCACCACTCCCGTCGGCCTTCCCAGTACTCTCCCTGCCTGGGACCAACTGCCTCTCCCTGCCTGGGACCAATTGCCTCTCCCGGCCTGGGACCGTCCTCCTCTCCCGGCCTGGGACCGTCCTCCTCTCCCGGCCTGGGACCGTCCTCCTCTCCCGGCCTGGGACCGTCCTCCTCTCCCGGCCTGGGACCGTCCTCCTCTCCCTGCCTGGGACCGTCCTCCTCTCCCTGCCTGGGACCGTCCTCCTCTCCCGGCCTGGGACCGTCCTCCTCTCCCGGCCTGGGACCGTCCTCCTCTCCCTGCCTGGGACCGTCCTCCTCTCCCTGCCTGGGACCGTCCTCCTCTCCCGGCCTGGGACCGTCCTCCTCTCCCGGCCTGGGACCGGCCTGGCAGCGAGGGGGGCGCCAGTCAGCACTGGTTGGGGCCACAGTACACAGTAATCCAGTTAGTTAAGTTCGTCAGCCTCAACCCAGCCGGCCCGTGGCTGCTGTGCGGGCTCATCCTCATCGTCACCAGATCCCTCACCTCTTTACCATTATCGGCGGCCACATAATCTAATATTCTATTTCTTATTGTGTTCTATTCTGTAATGGACTCATCCCCTCCTACATACCCCGGCACACCTCCACACTCCCGGCACACCTCCACACTCCCGGTACACCTCCACACTCCCGGTACACCCCCACAGTGTGCCGCTCCTCTCCTCCCACCCGACAATCCACTTCTTCTCCAGTCTGGAATCCCCTCCCGGCGCAGGAATCTCCCGAGGCCCGGAACAATCATCTGGGAGAGCCCGAGGATTACCAGTGTGTGTGTGACCAAGACGTGTTGGGTGGCACTTGGCACGGATCTACCTCCACCACACCACCACACCTACACACAACCACTACCACACACCTCCACCCCATCACACACACCCCACCACACCTCCACCCCATCACACACACCCCACCACACCTCCACCCCATCACACACACCCCACCACACCTCCACCCCATCACACACACCCCCAACCATCACCCCACCACATCTCTACCCAACACCCCCACCCAACATCCAACTACGCCTCCACCCCACACACCATATAACCCCCACCACATCGTCCACCCCACAAACCCACCTCTGAACCTGGGGAAGGTTGAGGTACACGACAGAGGTACGGGTAATATATACATGTGGTACAGAAGGTAGACGTATGTGTGCATATGGGATATACAGGCGTTTGTACATTTGAAAATCCGGAATGAATTATATTTCTCGTATGTGTGTGTGTGTGTGTGTGTGTGTGTGTGTGTGTGTGTGTGTGTGTTTACCACAGGTATGTAAGTATCAGACGGTATACATACGTCACATGTGTTGATATGCAAGAGCCAGGTGTGTGCTTCCCATGTGCATGTGGGAGGTGTGGTGTTAGCACACACCACCTGCTGTGCTCCCACAGCCAACCACTGGCTCCCCCCCCCCCCCCCGACCCCACGACTATCACTCATACCGACAAAATCCGAATTATCGACCCATCTGGATGCGTCTCGATCGGCTGCTGCCACCACTGACTGCTGGACCGGTGGCCAACCAAACAAAGGAACACAGACACACTCATCTGACCAGGTCAACATTATCCTCGGTCAACATGTTCACAACACACCAAGAACACAACACGACGCTTATATAGCCGGTTTCATACAGATTACACTCTAGTATTGCGGATAAGATACAGGGATCCGAACAGGTTGCTTATCCGGCTTAAGGGAGAGAAATATGGAGAAATTCTGGGGTAAAGCTGATTATTGTCTTTGTCAGCTTGTAATGCCGCTTAATAATACTGCACCGAACGTCTCAGCTCCTACCATGCTCGCACCCAGGCTGGCTCTGTGTGTGTGTGTGTGTGTGTGTGTGTGTCAGTCATTACGTACCAGTATTGCACGGGTGCACACCGGCCTGGCCACATCACTGGAACATGGTGCAGTATGCTACACTGTATTCAACATGTGTATGGTGCCAGCCTCAGCCATACACACAACCACCATAAGTCATCTCATTCATGTCACATAATGATCGCCAGTTGATTTATTTCTTTATCTTTCGTTTATTTTCTTATTTTCATTTCCAAATGTTTCGTTCTCTCCCAGCGTCATCAAACTGGTTTACAAACTTAAAAGTTGTGATCGGGTCACCCTCCACTCTTCTCTCTTCTATGATGAGTAAATGTAACGTCCTTAGCCTTAACTTCAGATGTATTCATTCTTGTATCGTCCTTGTTGGCCTCCTCCCGGCCTCCTGTGTTACCTTGTTGGCCTCCTCCCGGCCTCCTGTGTTACCTTGTTGGCCTCCTCCCGGCCTCCTGCGTTACCTTGTTGGCCTCCTCCCGGCCTCCTGTGTTACCTTGTTGGCCTCCTCCCGGCCTCCTGTGTTACCTTGTTGGCCTCCTCCCGGCCTCCTGTGTTACCTTGTTGGCCTCCTCCCGCTCTCCTGCGTTACCTTGTTGGCCTCCTCCCGGCCTCCTGCGTTACCTTGTTGGCCTCCTCCCGGCCTCCTGTGTTACCTTGTTGGCCTCCTCCTGGCCTCCTGTGTTACCTTGTTGGCCTCCTCCCGGCCTCCTGTGTTACCTTGTTGGCCTCCTCCCGGCCTCCTGTGTTACCTTGTTGGCCTCCTCTCGACCTCCTGTGTTACCTTGTTGGCCTCCTCCCGGCCTCCTGTGTTACCTTGTTGGCCTCCTCCCGGCCTCCTGTGTTACCTTGTTGGCCTCCTCCCGGCCTCCTGCGTTACCTTGTTGGCCTCCTCCCGGCCTCCTGTGTTACCTTGTTGGCCTCCTCCCGGCCTCCTGTGTTACCTTGTTGGCCTCCTCCCGCTCTCCTGCGTTACCTTGTTGGCCTCCTCCCGGCCTCCTGCGTTACCTTGTTGGCCTCCTCCCGGCCTCCTGTGTTACCTTGTTGGCCTCCTCCTGGCCTCCTGTGTTACCTTGTTGGCCTCCTCCCGGCCTCCTGTGTTACCTTGTTGGCCTCCTCCCGGCCTCCTGTGTTACCTTGTTGGCCTCCTCCCGACCTCCTGTGTTACCTTGTTGGCCTCCTCCCGGCCTCCTGTGCTACCTTGTTGGCCTCCTCCCGGCCTCCTGCGTTACCTCCTGCTGTTTATCTAAGACGCATATTCTAGTGTGGGCCGGCCCAGTGCAGGAGGTGATGAACTCACTCAATGTTTCTTGTTGTGTGAACGTGAGCGAAGTTGTCAGTCATATTTCCCAGAACACAGTTGGTCTCCTTAATGGTTCTAAGATGGCATGCTGGCGACAAGTTAAACACGTTAACTTCTCCGTCTCTCAACTATATATTCCTGCACCTTATTATCGCAGTAGATAACGTTGGTATGAATGTCTTCCCTCACCGTCACTACCTTACACTTACTCAGGATAACGACCCAAGTGTCAGACCAAACCTTGAGTCTGCCTTCCTTCCCTCATCATCATCATCATCATCATCATCACCATCATCATCATCACCATCATCATCATCATCATCATCATCATCATCATCATCCACAAACATAGTCAAGCAGGGGTCTTCAGGCACGTCATCCTTCACACAGATCAAGAAAAGTTTGGTTCCAGGACCCAGCCTGCAGCGCCACCATCCAGTGTGGACCGGTAGACTGAGGTCTTCCCGGCCGGGACACAGACACACACACACACATGGATTACTCCACCAATCAGCTTTATTTCTGGAGCTTTTGTTAAGATGAAGAGAACCAATCAGAGGCGGTAATTAAGTCACTAATGAGAGCTAAGTTGAACTTAGGAAAATCGTAATCAGTTTGAAATAATAGAGATATAGTAATGGTGTTATCTTTATGTTTAATTACCTGGTATCATTATAATTACCCTGGTATCATCATAATTAATACTTAATCTATTATTTCCTTGAAGCGTCTATTAATCATCTGATCAATGTCTCCTGGTCAGTTGATATTTCTCACTGCTCTTGCATTACCCTGAAGACAGGTTAATACTCTGGCAAGTACGTACAAGATATATATGTAAAAAATGGTTATTAGAAAATAGATGCAAAAGAAGTTGTTACACAATCAAACATCCTAACTGGTGAGGTTATTTGATGAGTTCATTACTTGTAATTAATTAATTACCGCAGTCACAGCATTTTTACAAGCTGTAAACAGGTAATTACTGTGGTGACAGCTTAACAATATGTTACCAAACAGCTTATATACCAAACAGTCACACTTTAATTATCAAAGGCTTGTAAAGCGGACACCATGGCAGCCACAGTTTACTCATAGCCATAAACACGTACATAAAACAGACAATGAATGACATCAAAATCAGAAAAACATCTCGAGATATGATGGTAATATATGACAGATATATCTCGAGATATGATGGTAATATATGACAGAGATATCTCAAGATATGATGGTAATATATGACAGATATATCTCGAGATATGATGGTAATATATGACAGAGATATCTCAAGATATGATGGTAATATATGACAGAGATATCTCAAGATATGATGGTAATATATGACAGAGATATCTCAAGATATGATGGTAATATATGACAGATATATCTCGAGATATGATGGTAATATATGACAGAGATATCTCGAGATATGATGGTAATATATGACAGAGATATCTCAAGATATGAAGGTAATGTAGAATGGCTTGCAGAGGCAAATGTCAAGCAGAATGAGAGTGTAATCAAACTATGAGGAGAGACATTGAGTAAGGTCACGAAAGAGAAAGGTTGTCAACAGGACCATCTTCAGCCAGTCACAAGGAAAATGATGATAATCATTACCTTTTATCATGTGCCATTTTGGCAGAGTAAGAGTAATAAGGTCTGGTGCCTGGCTATCCCTGGCCCATCACTATCCCTGATCATCACTACCCCTGCCTGGCCCAGACCCGCTCATTCCGCAGGCCACGGGCCACCCCAGCAACTGATCAATCACAGGTTGTTGATGAACTTAGCTAATAAAATGATGGTGCAGGGGAGCAGCAGGTTGGGAAAGGGGATGATTGAGGGTGGGGGAGGAGATGGAGGCTGGGTGGGGGTTGGGTTGGAAGCGGGGTTAATGAGAGAAACAAGGAAGGGGGAGTAAAGAGAGGATGAGGGGCACTGGGTGATGGGAGTAAGCGGGAACCTACAAGTACGTATATGGTGAGTCCAACAAGAGACCTGATGGTGCATGATGGGGTCATGTGTGACGCCCTCCATACATTGTAGTACAAACACGATAGTAAAGGAGAGGGTACCTCCGCACCCACCTCTCACTCCGGCTCAAATGACCGCAGTCAAATGATGAGAGGAACATCCATCATGTACAGGAAGGTGTGAGGAGAGGAGAGGCCCCCACCACTTACGAGGATGAGCGGCTACACTAGAGCCGGAGTTTGAAAAAAAAAAAAAAAGAAGTAAAGTTGAGTTTGTTGATAGTTAATGAAGTAGGATTACTTATAGAAATGTTACTCTAACACTGATCTGGAGGCGCTGAAAGTCTTTATATTGAAGACATGTGTTGGTAGTATACCCCGGTTTTCTATCATCTACTGCTCAAAAAAAAAGAAAAAAAAAACCTAAGTAGTGTTCTTAAAAACATGTCTTTAAGAGCACTACGGATATGTGATCCCATACGCCTGGTAGACGAATGTAGTCATATAAGACGTATCTTTAGGCAGTTATATTATCACAATTGGTTTGTGAGCAAAGTTTACTGGAAAGCTAGGAAGACATTTTATACTTCTTGTAACAAAAATGTGACAAATAAAGATGTTTAAATGTTTAGTGTTGAACTGTTCTTCCAACTAAGCTAATCTAAAACATATTCTAAATAACAATGCTTGTAATGTTGCTTTCCAGTACATAACACCATCAGTAAGACCTTGGTAAATAATAGGCCAAATCATGCAACATTGGGAGTGTTTACACGGTCAAATGCAAGGCATGTAAATATATTTATATAGGCCAGACAGGAAGAACTGTAAAGGAGAGGTGTTATAGGCACGGTCATGCAGTACGCAGGGATGACCACGAATATGCGATCGGCTAGACATTGTCATGAAAATGATCACCCTGGCCACAGATCTTGAAAATCCCGTTATTCTATACCCCTCTGCTGATTATACCACACGTAACGTCATTGAATCTGTCTTAATTGATAACAGAACTTTAGAACTTTAATTTGTCCCCAGGCAATTTCAAAGCCCATCCTAGCATTAACCAAATCATTATGAGAGAACTGAAAACACACGAAAACATAAAAAAAGTTGTTCAAGACACACCCAGCTACCCAGGTCATCCCCCGCCATGTGACCCTCCTTAATCTGCCTTACAACGGTTACTGCCAAACGAAGCGGACAGTGGTTGGTTTGTACCGACTGGTGCTGGAGGCGGGACTCAAGTGTGATGTTAGGACTCAAATAACTTTGTTAAGTACTGGCACTTGATGAGATGGATTGTCTCCTCGAAACATGTCGTGCCACATGTATAAAAAAAATCACATATTAAATGTAATTTCATGAACTCCTACTGAAGTGCGATTTCACCCTTACATTACTTACTCGATCAAACCACCTCACACCACATATTGTCCTCAAACATCTCATTTCCAGCACATCCACCCTCCTGCGCACAACCTTATCTATAGCCCACGCCTCGCAACCATATAACATTATTCACTATTCCTTCAAACATGCCCATTTTTGCTTTCCAAGATAATGTTCTCGACTTCCACACATTTTTCAACGCTCCCAGAACTTCTTACATATATCCTATATAGTCTTACATATATCCTATATAGTCTTACATATATCCTATATAGTCTTAGAAATACAATGTAAGGAAGGAGAATTACTGTCAGCAGGTATGGAGGGAGGGAGGGAGGGAGTCCCCACAACAGATGCTTCACTATGCTACGTGGGAGGGACGTGTCGCCTCACTATGCTACGTGGGAGAGACGCGTCGCCTCACTATGCTACGTGGGAGGGACGTGTCGCCTCACTATGCTACGTGGGAGGGACGTGTCGCCTCACTATGCTACGTGGGAGGGAGACGTGTCGCCTCACTATGCTACGTGGGAGGGACGTGTCGCCTCACTATGCTACGTGGGAGGGACGTGTCGCCTCACTATGCTACGTGGGAGGGACGTGTCGCCTCACTATGCTACGTGGGAGGGACGTGTCGCCTCACCACCAGCACTGATGTCAACTGCCTTTCCCTCCCCACTTCCCTCCCTTTTCATGTGCCTCCCCTGACCCCTACCATCACCTAGTACCCTCCACCTCACTCATACCAACTAGTACCCTCCGCCTCACTAGTGTTAACCAGTGTACCTTGCTTAACGTGATGTAATCAACGTCAACAATACATACCATTGTGACGTGATTAAGCTGCGCGTGAAGGCCAACCTATGTGACGGTCTGGGGTCGACAGGTCAGTAGCAGCTCTCCAGCAGGTCATGGGCAAGTCGTGTCCAGCAGGTCATGGGCAAGTCGTGCCCAGCAGGAGAGATGGCAGGACTCCGTGTCCAGCATACAGAGGGGGGGCGGGGTGTGTTGCCCCGGCAGCGGTAATGAGGTGGAGGGCTTGTAGCGCGCGCCATTACCCACGCCTGGGATACTGCCTCTCTCTCCTAGCCTGGCACCACACGACACTGTCTGGCACCTTCATCCTCTACTGCAACATCATATCAAGGCTGGACACACACCTACATACATACATATATACATACATACATACATACATACATACATGCAACATACATACATACATGCAACATACGTACATACATACATACATACATACATACATACATACATACATACATACATACATACATATACATACATACATACATACATACATACATACATACATACATACATACATACAAGGCTAAAACATGGATCATCACCAGTGTAAACCTCTTTCCCAGGAACATACATATCACAAACACACACAAAGATGGTAACAGCATGAAAAGAAATGAGTTACGGAAGAGAGAAGACTAATGGGTGATCTAATCATGACAAAGTTTTAAAACCCGTTTGGTGATGTCAACAATTAACAGATATCGAAAGATGCAGACACAACAACCAAATGTAATAGCATGAAACATTATTGCTAGGAAGTGTAAGAAGTATTATTATAGTATTGCTAGGAAGTGTAAGGAAGTATTATTATAGTATTGCTAGGAAGTGTAAGGAAGTATTATCATAGTACTGCTAGGAAGTGTAAGGAAGTATTATTATTATCATTTAGTATAAGAGTTTGGATGAAGGGATAAACTGAGTTACGAGAGTGTTGCTGCTGGTAGCAGGCAGATGTTTACATACAATGGTGGTGGGCAGGACGGGAGGTTCAAGTGTTACAACCCCACCTGGAGTAACCCCCCACTGTACAACTAGCCAGCCAATTATGCGTACAGATCCTCCTTAGTGCAGCGGTTAGCGCTCCTACCTAACGATGTTACGGACCTGAGTTCGAGAGCCAGACATGGCAGACGACTCTCAGCCAAGCCAACTGTTCATCCAGCCCTTAGGCGTAGGCTTGTGAGTGAGCAGCAGACGTTAACTGGGGTGTACAACCCTGGCCGCCGTAGTGCACACGTGGTGAACAGGTTAGGTGAGGGGGGACACATGCAAGGTGACCTGACCTCACGGTACCGGCTGATATCATGGCTATATCATTCCTCACATCATACTATATTCTTAACCTTATCATGCTACCCTTATCTTCATGTTCCCTTTGTCATATATCCCTACCATGATGTTTCCTCATAATCATGTTCTCACCTTCATCTTTCCTCATATTCTCTCATGATTCCTCGTCCATACATCACTTTCCTGCCTTCTTACCTCTTGGTCTCTGACCTTTATGTCTCGTTACTTCATTTTCTCGCGCCCTCACCCTCATATTCTCTCACCTTCTCTCTCTCTCTCTCTCTCTCTCTCTCTCTCTCTCTCTCTCTCTCTCTCTCTCTCTCTCTCTCTCTCTCTCTCTCTCTCTCTCTCTCTCCGATCTTCAGGAGTGAAGTCTGAGAGAGGAAGACGCGAGGTGAGAGCAGGGAGGGGCAGTGTCCTCAGGTTTTATCTGCGGTAGAGCCACGATAGTGAAGCAGTGAGGGTATGGCGACGGGAAGGGAATTGGAGGGAAGAAGAGTGGAGGGAAGGCCAAGGTTGGAGCGGGAGGGCAGGAGGAGGTCTCAGGACAGTCATAATCGTAAACCACCAGAACAGCGGAGGGGCGGGCGGCTCCCCACCACTAAGGTCCACGCCCACTCCACGCCCACAACGACCTCGCCTCCACAACCCCTACCCCAAAACTCTTGCCCCTCCAACATCCCCTTTCTACAGCACCCCCCCACCAGTCCCCCCCCCCCCTGCAGTCTGGACTCCACACAAGTCACACAAGGCTAGCCCTAAGCCTCCCTCTCACAACCAGTACCCCACAACTCTCAGGCTACAACCCCACCAGACAACCCTTGTCTCAGTCTCCACTTCCTCCACTCCCTCCTCAACTCTGCACTCCCACTTCACAGCTACAGCCCTCACCTCCCTCCCTTCGTCCTTCCTCTAGCCGTTTCCTCCTCTTTCTTCTCCCTCCCCCCCCCCCCTCCTCCATCACCCTCACACTCCTGAAGAAAGTCCAGGACTGACGGACGTGGGACGTGGCTCAGAGTCATCCCTCATCTTGACGTAAACTCGTACAACTAACAATTGTAACCACAGTCAGGCAGGCAGGCAAGCAGATGGTCGGTATATACAGTGAAGCAGGTCACTATATGCCCCAGTGGTACACTGGAACAGATGGTCACTATATGACCCAGTGGTACACTGGAACAGGTGGTCACTATATGCCCCAGTGGTACAGTGGGACAGGTGGTCTTTCCTCTAAACATCCATCCTTGGTCTTCTGTGTGTCTGTCTTGTTCGTAAGACACATGTTTCTTTCTGGCGTTACCATCTCGCTTAATAGAACCAATTCTTGTGTCGTAACCTATTAACAGTGGCGTCCCTCAATGCTGTGTCTTATCACCTTTCCTCTTTCTTCTCTCCACAACTGATGGTCTTCACCCTCTAAGTAACGTGATGATCCGCCCTACGTACTACACCTCACTCACCTTCCCCTCCCCACTTATGCATCAGTACACATATTCCTAACTCAGTCCGGACGTGTGAGGCAGCGGAAGGCAGTTACATAATTAAACTCGAGTGCAAAAACGCTTTGTTTAACGAAATCTGTCGGAATCACACTTGTGTCCCAATATTATATTTGAAAAACCTACAATTAACCTGTGTAGTGTATTAAAGATGCTTGACATAACCGTATCTTCCACTCTCTCCTTTCAATCCCTTCTTAATAAACATCATAACATTTGTGTTCCACAGTTAAGGTCTCCTACAAGTGGCGGTTTGGTCTTCACGTCCTCCATATTTACATGGGCATCATCCTCCCTGCATGGAGGAAGACTCGCATGTATGGCATGTTCGTCTTCCATCTCACGCAGCCACAATGGAAGAAATGTCTTCTGCTTTATGAATTCGTGCTATCCGCCATGATGTTCCTCTCTCTCTCTCTCTCTCTCTCTCTCTCTCTCTCTCTCTCTCTCTCTCTCTCTCTCTCTCTCTATCTCTCTCTCTCTCTCTCTCTCTCTCTCTCTCTCTCTCTCTCTCTCTCTCTCTCTCTCTCTCTCTATCTATCTATCTATCTATCTATCTATCTCTATCTATCTATCTATCTATGTCTCTATTCTGTTGTTATCATTTCAGTCGTAGCTCAAGTGACCTCTCAGCGTGCTTCCGAGCCACCCAAACCTGGACCTGTGGCAGCAAGATGTCTGCTTCTTCCCTTAGTTTGTTTTTGGAGATCACTCAATACAAGGAATGATCGTTAGGCACAACTCTTCCTTCCTCTTCCAAACTGTGAAAACATGGAACGTATTTCCTTATTTTGTCTTTCCTTCTTCATGTAACATCATCAACTCTAAAGGTCAGGTTTATAAGACGCTTGAATTCATCTCATCTTGAGCCTCATTCTGACTCAACTATGTTTATCTTTCGTCAGAGATGACATGTTGGAGTGAGTCTCGGGCTGTACCACGTACGATGTTGTGCGTCACAGAAATAAACAGCTAAGTACAGTGTGAGCTGGTGTGAGGCGAACCTACAGCTCACAAGGTTAACTCATAAATCAGGAGGAATCTGTGTCTCCTTTGCTGAATATAATTATCTTGACTTAGTCCATACGAGTTGGAGGAGTACTGCTAATGCTCTCCAGCAGCAGGGGAGCCGGGCTGGCGGCTAATGGAGGCAGGGCAGGGAGACAGAGGCTGAGTGTTGGTCGTGTGGACCGCCCCAAGGCGGGACACGCTCCATAAAGGCAAGTCAAGGACCTGCTCTGGAGGGTTAGGGTCTGGACGGCTGGGACGGGAGATGTGGAAAAGTAGTCGAGTGTTTGAAACACAGGAACTGGTGGGGAGGGGAGGGGGAGAGGGAAGGGGAAAGAATATGGGTTCAGGGGGATAGAGGAAGTCTGTGGAGGCGTCCAGCAGCTCTGGGGGAACAAAGAGATAACTAGAGGGTAAACTGATAGCCTCCAGGAACGTGTGACTTGTATGGAAATAAAACGTCTTTTATGAAATTCAAAGAAAAAACTACTAAATAAGCGAAGGAACAGAAATATTTCTGGTTATGTATGGAGCAGAGGTTATCAGTTACATATACACAAAGGATACAGAGAAGAAAATGAACCGGGACAGACTCTGTGGGAGGAAAGATAGAGTTTTATTGTCGTGAAGAAAGAGAATATTGATGGTAGATCTTATTGCCTGGGAGGCGTGTTTAGAAACATGAAGTGCTTGTGTGTAGCAGAGGCAAGCTTGCCATGGTAAGGGCAAGCTTTTACGGTGGAGGCTGAAGGACAAGAGGAACGTGCACGCACCAATGAATGTGGAGGATTGTGTTAACACAGACACACGTACCGGGGAGGAACAGTGATGACAGGTAAGTAGAGAACAAATGTAAATGGAAGAAATAATAACAAACACAGGAAAGTGTTTTCTGAAATGACTTAATCAGAAGTATGGTGCAGTCTGAAGGACCACTGCAGTTTTGATGTATTGAATTACAATGTTAACTGGGTCATACTGCGGTTCACAAGGCAACAAGGTTAAGCACGTAGCTGTGGGGGTGGAGGCTGAGGTCTAGCTGTGGCACACTGTGGGGGTGAAGGCTGGGGTCTAGCTGTGGCACACTGTGGGGGTGGAGGCTGGGGTCTAGCTGTGGCACACTGTGGGGGTGGAGGCTGGGGTCTAGCTGTGGCACACTGGCCGGTCCTTGGGTCTGGCTGGAATGGCCAGTACCGCTCGGAGGCCAGAGTCGCTTTGAACCTCCCCAGCCCCATACCACCGCAGGTACCCATTTATCGACCAGTTCCTCAGGAGAGGATGAACTGACTGAGCTGGCTGTGGGCCGACTGTCTTTTGTGTTACACTGATCAGTGTTCTACAGCGACTCTGAGTGACAAACAAGTAGTGTACCTGAAGGAGACACCATAACGTGAAGGAAATTGGAAGTTGGAGGAAGCGAACAGGCTGATGAACCACTCAGTGTTGGCGGACGTGTAACCTGAACGAGAAGTGCAGTGAGCAGGAGCAAAGAACTGGTGAACACTGTAACCTGCAGGTACACTGCAGCTCAGGGGAACAGTATATTCTAGAAGAACACTATGGCCTTCAGGAGTAGGAACTTGGAGGAACAGCTTAACCGAGGTACACAGATAGCAACTTGGGAACTCGCATTGTGGAGGAGGAGTGCAGGAAAGCCAGGAGAACGCAGCACAAGAGATTCACAGAAAGCGCGGAAAAACCAGGAAAGTGTGGGAGAGCCAGAGGAACGTGGGAGAGTGTGGGAGAGCCAGAGGAGCGTGGGAGAGTGTGGGAGAGCCAGAGGAGCGTAGGAGAGTGTGGGAGAGCCAGAGGAGCGTGGGAGAGTGTGGGAGAGCCAGAGGAGCGTGGGAGAGACAGGAGAGTGTGGGAGAAACAATTGCAGAAGAATCAATCAGAATGATGGAGGCGGCGGCGTCGTGTGGACCAAGTGTTGCTGTCGACAAGGATACACCAGGGTTAAAGGAAGAGCAGGACTTGGGGAGAACAGAGAGGTAGAGGGAAGAAAGAGCGTGATACTCTTTCACCCAATCTCTCATTTACTCTCTTTTTCTGCTGTTGCCACTTTTCTCATGATCTCCTGCCGCTTTTTCTCGCACACTTCCCAGCCACACGACCTTCTTCCCTGCAGATTCTGTCCAAACATCTCTTTTTTCTCACACACTAACTTTCTTATAAGACCACATCCCACCTCCCACATATCACATACTTCACCGTCACTTCCCTCCTGACTACCTTCCACTCCCACTGTTCCACTTGCATGTCGTTCTTCACTCAGTCTGTCTTGGTATCTCTGTGCATAGCCATCTTTCCCAGGCTTACCCTATTTCACATTTTCTCTCACAAATTTGTCGTTTCCTGTTTAACTTAAACAAATCACAGTCTGCCCCAGCAAGAAGTAATCATACACTCCACCAGCTGCCCATCACAAGAGGTTCACAGTGTTGTCATAACAGGAACATTGATAACGAAGAAAGACTTTGATTCCAGTCTGGCAGATGAGGAGACACAAGATGAGATCTCACACATATACAAGAACTCTTCCATACAGCAGCGTCCACTCACACTCATGCCACATGTAATGTACTGCTCTCACGCTAAACAAATGTAGCACATATACAATACCCACACCTTATACAACACCCTCTCCATATACTGCATACACACCTTATACAACACACTCTCTCTCTCTCTCTCTCTCTCTCTCTCTCTCTCTCTCTCTCTCTCTCTCTCTCTCTCTCTCTCTCTCTCTCTCTCTCTCTCTCTCTCTCTCTCTCTTCTCTTTCTTCGAGAGTGGTGGCCAGACCTGATCAACACAACAGTAGGGATGTAACCGTGTTAGGTGAAGAGTGAGGATTAGTTTCTCACACTTCCATTCAAAAACCTGACCTATGAAGCCCCAAATATTCATGGTCGTTATCACCGCTGATCCGCAATCTTTACAGCGCTTTAGGTCAGAGATGATCACCATCATCATCATTGTGGCTTTACTCACTTCTATTTTGTTGCTCAGTAAAGTTCATACTGTAATTTATCTTATCAGTGTTACCATCGTACTTCATTATCACAGGTCCCATGACTGATCCCTGGTGTACACCACTTGTCACAATAACCATTCTGAGGCTTGGCTCTTAACCTAACCTACCCTGAGTTTTCTTTCCTTCCTTATTTCCCTAATGACCCCATCACGTCCTCGTGTTACTCTTCTTAATACAGAGTAGTTAGTTTTCTTACTGCATCTCTCTTCTCAATAGGCCCCTCGTAGCTTCCTTATTCCTTTCATTCCTCTTCATCATCGCAGTTCATCATCACCTCACACCCTTCACTCACCTCCTTCTCCCCTCCTCCTCTTCCTCCTCCTCCTCCTCCAGTGCTTCCCCTCCAACGACTTCCTCAACTTCTGTACCACCATTCCACCTTCCCTAATCTCTATCACCACCTTCCTTCCTCTCTGTATCACGTCTCCATCCCTCTGTATCACGTCTCCATCCCTCTGTATCACGTCTCCATCCCTCTGTATCACGTCTCCATCCCTCTGTATCACGTCTCCATCCCTCTGTATCACGTCTCCATCCCTCTGCATCACGTCTCCATCCCTCTGTATCACGTCTCCATCCCTCTGTATCACGTCCCTCTCCCTTTCCATAAATCACCTCCCCTGTTAAATCTCCTCATGCATAATTCTTCGCTTTGTCAAATCCCCTTTTCCTTGCGTAAATCACCTCCTGCCAGATTAAGTCCCCTGACACTGCTGAAATCCCAACTTCTAGCGAAAATCTCCCCCTTCTCCAGCTTCAGCATGTTATCCCCCTGCTTGTAATCCGCCCCGGTTCACCAGCAACATCTCTCCCTCGCCAGAACTCTCCTCTCTCCGCTACTCCTCCGTAAATCCTCTTCACATCCTTAAACTCTCCTTAGCTTCGCCCCGCGTCCCCAGTCTCTCACTCCCCTCGCAAGGCAGTATCTACCACCCCCTCCCCCTCCTTCCCCCACAACTCTTCTCCTCCCCACTCAACGCCCATCGCTTATCCCCAAACAACTCTCCTTAATCCCCTTCTCTCTAACAACCCCTTCCTTCCCCCTTCCCCTCCCCCTACTACGTCTTACGCCTAATGGCATGCAACAGAGCCAATTGCACGTTGCTTCATAGCTGGAAATATAAGCAATCAAACGAGGGATGCAAAACTCATTCTTTTCAAAGCCATGGACAGACCTCATTTGGAATACGCTGTTCAGTTGTGGTCGCCAAACCTGATCAATGATGATGAAAAACTTAAATGAATTCAAAGTAGAGAAACAACCCTAATTCCACCACGCGAAATAAAGCTTATCAAGAAAGACTGAGAGGCTTGAGATCATGGACACATAATGATGCAAACGTGGCTCGTAATCTTGCATACCTGGTCTAGAAACATGACGACGAGGTTGCCAGGCGAATGACGACTAACCCCGTAAACAGCTGCCAATATTCATAATTCAGCAGGAGTGAAACTGTTGGCTGCTGAAGTGGAATATTTACGGGGAAATATTCTGTTGTTGAGAGGGATGGGTGAACTGTTGTTGAGAGGGAAGGGTGAACTGTTGTTGAGAGGGAAGGGTGAACTGTTGTTGAGAGGGAAGGGTGAACTGTTGTTGAGAGGGAAGGGTGAACTGTTGTTGAGAGGGAAGGGTGAACTGTTGTTGAGAGGGAAGGGTGAACTGTTGTTGAGAGGGAAGAGTGAACTGTTGTTGAGAGGGAAGGGTGAACTGTTGTTGAGAGGGAAGAGTGAACTGTTGTTGAGAGGGAAGGGTGAACTGTTGTTGAGAGGGAAGGGTGAAACTGGCGAGATGAATGGTTATACTACTGAACAATACCATCCGCCGTTTAGGGTGTGGTGACCAAGGAGGGGTGGTGGAGTGGTGGTGGAGGGAAAGTGTGATGGCCAGGAAGGGAGGGAGGGTGCGTTGGTTGTGAGGGAGGATGTGGTAGTCAGTGAGGGAGGGAGAGGTGGTGAGGGAGGGTGTGGTAGTCAGGGAGGGAGGGATGGAGTGCTGGTGAGGGAGGTGTGTGGTCGCCCAACATAGGACAACATGTAAGGTCAAGATTGTGTTAGTTCCATCTAGGACAGTGGAGGTTGCCAGGTGTAACGAGAACTCTCCCAGCTGTGACTCTGATGATCTACAGTGAGGGAGGGCAGGAGCAGGTCTCCCAGCTGTGACTCTGATGATCTACAGTGAGGGAGGGCAGGAGCAGGTCTCCCAGCTGTGACTCTGATGATCTACAGTGAGGGAGGGCAGGAGCAGGTCTCCCAGCTGTGACTCTGATGATAAACTTGCACAAGATGGAGTAATGCCGCGACCATCTACCACCTTCACATTCAGGCCAGACAAACACTTCAGTCATGATGTTAGTCAGTCGTATCATGGAGGGCAGAATGTTGTATCAGGTTACTACACAATACAGGAACCTTCCTTGGCTCACGCTTCAGCTGGGGGTGACTACTGTAGTCTGAGGAGGAAATGTTTACCACTACCTTGTACCTATAAGATGCCATGACAGTATACCCTCAGCATGACAGTATACCCTCTGTATGACAGTATACCCTCTGTATGACAGTATGCCCTCAGCATGACAGTATACCCTCAGCATGACAGTATACTCTCTGCATGGCAGTATACCCTCTACATGGCAGTATACCCTCTGTATGACAGTATACCCTCTGTATGACAGTATACCCTCTGTATGACAGTATACCCTCTGCATGGCAGTATACCCTCTGTATGACAGTATACCCTCTGCATCGTTAACCAAGATAAGATTGTGACAGGATAACTCCGGCCACAATGAACCACTTGTTCTTCTGTTGTACCATGTTTGTGTATCGTCACATCCTCCCCCACTCCTACCCCACAACCCCTTCCTCCCACACACCCCCCACTCCGCCACCACTCCTCTCCTCCTCCTCATAACAATATCCAGCACAACCACTTCATAACCTCATAACGGCAGCCTTCAATCACCCTCAAAATTCGTCCTGTTCCCCAGCCTGACCGGCGGTCACACCCGCTCACCACCACCCCTGACCTCTCTCTCTCTCTCTCTCTCTCTCTCTCTCTCTCTCTCTCTCTCTCTCTCTCTCTCTCTCTCTCTCTCTCTCTCTCTATCGATCTATCTATCTATCTATCTATATATCTATTTCTATCTCTATCTACCAATCAATCTATCTATCTATCAATCTCTATTTATCTATCTATCTATCTATTTATCTATCTATCTATCTATATTTATTTATCTATCTATCTATCTATCTCTTGCCTCACTTATTCTCCTCCATAAGGTTGTGTCTGTGTATCCGTCACCGGTGCTGTCTCTCATTCTCTGCTGGCTGCAGTGTCTTGCCTTCCTCCCGTCTCCTCCACAACCTCACCTCACCTTCCATCATCTACCGTTACACAGGGAGGCGGGGGCACCCACCACAACACAACACAACACAACACAACACAACACAACACAACACAACACGTGCTCCGGGCTAAGCAACCCTCGTCTCGAACTACTGAACTGTAGAGGTAGGATGATTTCCCTGTTCAAATATACATACAGAGAGAGAGAGAGAGAGAGAGAGAGAGAGAGAGAGAGAGAGAGAGAGAGAGAGAGAGAGAGAGAGAGAGAGAGTGAACAGATTTAATCTAGCATGATATAAAAAAGATGCAAATTTTCTGTGATGAAAAAAATAGAGAAATATTTTTCTGTACGTATCCACACTTCTGGTAAAGATGGTCACTTTGAAAGAAATAAAAAAAGATAAAAAAAGTTCTCTCGTGAAAGATATTCTTGATGAAAAACATGTGGCAAACGGTGAGCAACACCTGCTGGTGGCTGAAGCCAGGTGTTTACCTCTAAGTAGATGATACTAATATTTATCTGAGCAACAATAATCATGTTCATAATAACAACCAATGGTTCACTGAAGTATCTGCGGAACCAAACTGAATATATACACAGAAAATACAACCAACTTACACATGACAGGTGAAATCTTGACACATACACAAACATGAGGCGTGTCTCTGTGGAACCATACATACACATGTCCTTAAATGTATATATATATGTATATATATATATATATATATATATATATATATATATATATATATATATATATATATATATATATATATATACGTATGTATGTATGAAACAGTGCCCCTGCAGCCAAGAATTACTATATCAGCATAATTCATGGTCACAAGACACTTCCTCTGTCACTTCCTCTTCCACCACACCCCTCCCATTCTCCCCCCTCCTCTTCCACCACACCCCTCCCATTCTCCCCCATCCTCTTCCACCACACCCCTCCCATTCTCCCCCCTCCTCTTCCACGGTAACAATGCCTCTCCTTTCTCACTTGAGCCGTCCCTTCTTCCACTGCAGCAGCACCCCCTCCTTCACCGGAACTGTGCCTTCTGTTCCACTGGAGCCGAACTCCCCCTTCCACAAGAAATAAATCCTCCTGGGAATTAATCCCCTTGTGGAGACAAATCCCCAGCAGGATTAAAGCCAACAATAAAAATAAATCCTTCTAGAAAGTGAAGAGTTCCTGTGGGGACACAGATCCCAGGAGGGCTGGGGACACACGAGTCCCCCAGCAGGTACACGTCACTGCAGACCTGAGTCCTGAGCAGGACGGACGACTCCGGAAAGTGGGATCCCCGCACGAGATGATCTACGGCAGAGAACCCCGCCCGGCACGGCATGACATGAAGTAACTTAACACTAAGATCCTCCTAGAAGTATATCCCAGAAGAGAATATCCCCAGGGATGAATGTCCCGCCAGACATGTAGCAGCTCGGCTCCCACCACTCACACAACTTGGCCAAGAAAGATGATCGTGTCATCACACGTGTGTAGGGGGGGACGAGTCTCCACAAACACACCCCCGAGAGTCAGACACATCCCTTCCTGGGGAGGAAACAGATCCCGGGGGAGAACCCCAGACAAACGCAGCCCCCAGAGAACATCAACATACAGCCTGGGACGCGTCACGCACAACACAACTTCCTCAAACCTGGAATATCCACATGAAGGCAGGGCAGGGCGGGAGGGGCTGCATGTACACCATGTACATATTGACATGTTGACTGATGTCGGGGCCCGGGGAGGGGAGCACGGTAGGAGAGACAGCGAGATGCTGTGAGAGGCGGCATGAGGTGAGACAGCTGGTGGAGTACTGGGACGGGAGACAGTAGCAGAGAGACAGGCTAAGGAAACAGACACAACAGGAGCGAGGGCCAGGGAAGATGGAGAAAGACCGGAAGTGACGGGCATAGGACAGGAACACGAGAGGCCAGACGTAAACAGATGAATCAGAAGGAGACAGACGAGACGGTAGAACAAGAAAGGAAACAATAAAGAAGAATGAGAGAGAAGTGAGGACATGACATCAAAGTGAGACAAGGAACTACGGGCAAGATGGCAGGAGAGCAAGATGGAAATCCATGAGCTAACGAACCCAGCAGAAGGATGGAAAAGAGTTAGAACGAGAGTGGAATGTGATGGAAGTGGAGCGAGAGGAGAGAAGGGAAGGATTGAAGATCCATGTGAGGCACACGTGAGGAGCTGGCAGGGGATGAGGAAGAAGGGAGGGTAAGAGCACGAGGAGAGGAGGGAGAGTGTAGAGGAAACTAATACTAGGGAGAGGAAGGGAGGGTTGGAACACAGCCCAAGTGGGTGTACAAGAAGGGTAGGGTGGGAGATAGCCACCCCCAACCCCACCGACCACATCAAATATTTGCACCAACACAATATTGCTCTTTAACTCCGGCGGTCGACGCCGGCTGACTCTTGATCGCCCGCCCTCCCCCACCTGACTCCCGATTGTCCCTCCCCCTCCCCTCCCCTCCCCACCCTCCACTCCCCTCCCCTCCCCACCCCTCCCCCTCCCCCAGACTCACTGTTTGCTGTACTGCCCCCCACCCACCCCACCCCCCGACCCCCACCAGCCAACCAGCACTCTTAATGGAGAAGGTTTTGTGAAGACCTTCAAGGACGTATGGGGAGTGGGGAGCTGTGATGGGAGGGTTAGGGACGGATGGGGAGTGGGGAGCTATGATGGGAGGGTTAAGGACGGATGGGGAGTGGGGCGCTGTCATGGGAGGGTTAAGGACGGATGGGGAGTGGGGCGCTATGATGGGAGGGTTAAGGACGGATGGGGAGTGGGGAGCTATGATGGAAGGGTTAAGGACGTATGGGGAGTGGGGAGCTGTCATGGGAGGGTTAAGGACGGATGGGGAGTGGGGCGCTATGATGGGAGGGTTAAGGACGGATGGGAAGTGGGGAGCTGTCATGGGAGGGTTAAGGACGGATGGGGAGTGGGGCGCTATGATGGGAGGGTTAAGGACGGATGGGGAGTGGGGAGCTATGATGGAAGGGTTAAGGACGTATGGGGAGTGGGGAGCTGTCATGGGAGGGTTAAGGACGATGGGGAGTGGGGCGCTATGATGGGAGGGTTAAGGACGGATGGGAAGTGGGGAGCTGTCATGGGAGGGTTAAGGACGGATGGGGAGTGGGGGCTATGCATGGGAGGGTTAAGGACGGTATGGGGAGTGGGAGCTGTCATGGAGGGTTAAGGACGTATGGGGAGTGGGGAGCTGTCATGGGAGGGTTAAGGACGGATGGGGAGTGGGGAGCTATGATGGGAGGGTTAAGGACGGATGGGGAGTGGGGAGCTGCCATGGGAGGGTTAAGGACGTATGGGGAGTGGGGAGCTGTCATGGGAGGGTTAAGGACGTATGGGAAGTGGGGAGCTGTCATGGAGGGTTAAGGACGGATGGGAAGTGGGGAGCTGTCATGGGAGGGTTAAGGACGGATGGGGAGTGGGGAGCTATGATGGGAGGGTTAAGGACGGATGGGGAGTGGGGAGCTATGATGGGAGGGTTAAGGACGTATGGGGAGTGGGGCGCTATGATGGGAGGGTTAAGGACGGATGGGGAGTGGGGAGCTGCCATGGGAGGGTTAAGGACGGATGGGGAGTGGGGAGCTGCCATGGGAGGGTTAAGGACGTATGGGGAGTGGGGAGCTGCCATGGGAGGGTTAAGGACGTATGGGGAGTGGGGAGCTGTCATGGGAGGGTTAAGGACGTATGGGGAGTGGGGAGCTGTCATGGAGGGTTAAGGACGGATGGGGAGTGGGGAGCTGCCATGGGAGGGTTAAGGACGTATGGGGAGTGGGGAGCTGTCATGGAGGGTTAAGGACGTATGGGGAGTGGGGAGCTGCCATGGGAGGGTTAAGGACGTATGGGGAGTGGGGAGCTGTCATGGAGGGTTAAGGACGTATGGGGAGTGGGGAGCTGTCATGGGAGGGTTAAGGACGTATGGGGAGTGGGGACTGTCATGGGAGGGTTAAGGACGTATGGGGAGTGGGGACTGTCATGGGAGGGTTAAGGACGGATGGGAAGTGGGGAGCTGTCATGGGAGGGTTAAGGACGGATGGGAAGTGGGGAGCTGTCATGGGAGGGTTAAGGACGGATGGGAAGTGGGGAGCTGTCATGGGAGGGTTAAGGACGGATGGGAAGTGGGGAGCTGTCATGGGAGGGTTAAGGACGGATGGGGAGTGGGGAGCTGTCATGGGAGGGTTAAGGACGGATGGGGAGTGGGGAGCTGTCATGGGAGGGTTAAGGACGGATGGGAAGTGGGGAGCTGTCATGGAGGGTTAAGGACGTATGGGGAGTGGGGACTGTCATGGGAGGGTTAAGGACGGATGGGGAGTGGGGAGCTGTCATGGGAGGGTTAAGGACGGATGGGAAGTGGGGAGCTGTCATGGGAGGGTTAAGGACGGATGGGAAGTGGGGAGCTGTCATGGGAGGGTTAAGGACGGATGGGAAGTGGGGAGCTGTCATGGGAGGGTTAAGGACGTATGGGGAGTGGGGAGCTATGATGGAAGGGTTAAGGACGGATGGGAAGTGGGGAGCTGTCATGGGAGGGTTAAGGACGTATGGGGAGTGGGGAGCTGCCATGGGAGGGTTAAGGACGTATGGGGAGTGGGGCGCTATGATGGGAGGGTTAAGGACGTATGGGGAGTGGGGCGCTATGATGGGAGGGTTAAGGACGTATGGGGAGTGGGGCGCTATGATGGGAGGGTTAAGGACGTATGGGGAGTGGGGAGCTGTCATGGGAGGGTTAAGGACGTATGGGGAGTGGGGAGCTGTCATGGGAGGGTTAAGGACGTATGGGGAGTGGGGAGCTATGATGGGAGGGTTAAGGACGGATGGGAAGTGGGGAGCTGTCATGGGAGGGTTAAGGACGTATGGGGAGTGGGGCGCTATGATGGGAGGGTTAAGGACGTATGGGGAGTGGGGAGCTATGATGGGAGGGTTAAGGACGTATGGGGAGTGGGGAGCTGTCATGGAGGGTTAAGGACGTATGGGGAGTGGGGAGCTGTCATGGGAGGGTTAAGGACGTATGGGGAGTGGGGAGCTGCCATGGGAGGGTTAAGGACGTATGGGGAGTGGGGAGCTATGATGGGAGGGTTAAGGACGTATGGGGAGTGGGGAGCTATGATGGAAGGGTTAAGGACGTATGGGGAGTGGGGAGCTATGATGGAAGGGTTAAGGACGTATGGGGAGTGGGGAGCTATGATGGAAGGGTTAAGGACGTATGGGGAGTGGGGAGCTATGATGGGAGGGTTAAGGACGGATGGGAAGTGGGGAGCTGTCATGGGAGGGTTAAGGACGTATGGGGAGTGGGGCGCTATGATGGGAGGGTTAAGGACGGATGGGGAGTGGGGAGCTGCCATGGGAGGGTTAAGGACGGATGGGAAGTGGGGAGCTGTCATGGGAGGGTTAAGGACGTATGGGGAGTGGGGAGCTGCCATGGGAGGGTTAAGGACGGATGGGGAGTGGGGAGCTGTCATGGGAGGGTTAAGGACGTATGGGGAGTGGGGAGCTGCCATGGGAGGGTTAAGGACGGATGGGAAGTGGGGAGCTGTCATGGGAGGGTTAAGGACGGATGGGGAGTGGGGCGCTATGATGGGAGGGTTAAGGACGTATGGGGAGTGGGGAGCTGTCATGGGAGGGTTAAGGACGGATGGGGAGTGGGGAGCTATGATGGAAGGGTTAAGGACGGATGGGAAGTGGGGAGCTGTCATGGGAGGGTTAAGGACGTATGGGGAGTGGGGAGCTGCCATGGGAGGGTTAAGGACGGATGGGGAGTGGGGAGCTGCCATGGGAGGGTTAAGGACGTATGGGGAGTGGGGCGCTATGATGGGAGGGTTAAGGACGGATGGGGAGTGGGGAGCTGCCATGGGAGGGTTAAGGACGGATGGGAAGTGGGGAGCTGTCATGGGAGGGTTAAGGACGGATGGGAAGTGGGGAGCTGTCATGGGAGGGTTAAGGACGTATGGGGAGTGGGGCGCTATGATGGGAGGGTTAAGGACGGATGGGGAGTGGGGAGCTATGATGGGAGGGTTAAGGACGTATGGGGAGTGGGGAGCTGTCATGGAGGGTTAAGGACGTATGGGGAGTGGGGAGCTGTCATGGGAGGGTTAAGGACGTATGGGGAGTGGGGAGCTATGATGGAAGGGTTAAGGACGTATGGGGAGTGGGGAGCTGTCATGGGAGGGTTAAGGACGGATGGGAAGTGGGGAGCTGTCATGGGAGGGTTAAGGACGTATGGGGAGTGGGGAGCTGTCATGGGAGGGTTAAGGACGGATGGGAAGTGGGGAGCTGTCATGGGAGGGTTAAGGACGTATGGGGAGTGGGGAGCTGCCATGGGAGGGTTAAGGACGGATGGGGAGTGGGGAGCTGCCATACTTAAGGGTATTACTGTAACATCCACCTTTTCTTGAAAACCCCACATTACGGTAATAGTTAAGTCTGCCTCTAAGAAACTGGATGTCGTGTTTAGATGTCGAAACTTCTCTTCTGAACAGTTGCTCCGTTTGTACAAGGGATTTTTTCGTCCTTGTATGAAGTACTGCTCTCACATCTGGGGTGGTTCTAGCTTGGTATCCTTACTTGACAGAGATGAGTCGGAAGCGGTCCGGCTTATAAACTGTCCTCGGCTAACTTCCAAACTTGATCCCCCTGCCCTACGCCTTAATGCTGGTTCATTTTCCCTGTTCTATGGGTATTACTTTAGATTTTGCCCCCGAGAGCTGGTTGCTTGTGTGCCCCCGCCTCCAGCAAGACTAGGTGATACTTAGCAAGCTGCGCGTCACGTTATTACTGTGTGACCATCGACAACTCAAGGGTGGGATGTTTTTATATCTGTTTCTTTCCCTACACCTTCGAAGCTTTGGAAATCTCCACCTTCTCATGTCTTTCTAAATAACTATGACAAAGAACATTTAAAAAGAATACAAGTCTTTCACTTTCTCAAAAATTCTTAAATACTTTCCCTTATCTTTTCTTTTTCCGTTTCGTAATTCTCTCTATATTTCAAATAAGACCTGGCCTTGATGTGTTGATGTGTGTGTGTGTGTGTGTGTGTGTGTGTGTGTGTGTGTGTGTGTGTGTGTGTGTGGCGGGGTGGCGGCGGAAATGGATGAAGGCAGCATGTATAAATAGGTACATGTGTATATATGTATATGTCTGTGTATGTATATGCATGTATGCGTTGAATGTATAGGTATGTATATGTGCGTTTCTTTGTATACATGTGTATGTGGGTGGAATGGGCCATTCTTTCGTCTGTTTCCTTGCGCTACCTCGCTAACGCGGGAGACAGCGACAAAGTATAACAATAATAATGATAATGATAATTATGATGATAATAATAATAATAATAATAATAATAATAATGATAATAATAATAATAATAATAATAACAATAATAATGTTTATTTACATATACGTGGGGAGTTAGGTAGGTGAGAGAGAGAGTGTGTGTATCAGCCACGTCCAGACAGCGACCACCATAACTCTACGTTGCTCACAACAAAGTGTTCACTATGGTCACGTGTGGCCCGGGCCTGACCACACACATGGCGGCTCCCGGGAGGTCGAGTGTAGCACATTGTGGTGTGGTAGGAAGGAGCCTCACTGTACCAGCAGCAGCTCTCACACCACTGCACTAGTCTTTCTTAAGTCCGTCTTAAGGTGCAATAAAGATGGTGGGGCGGGCGGCTCTGGGGCACGGGGGGAGAGCCTGTCTCTGACTGATAAGGGGATTTGACGACGATACGGGAGGGAGAAGAGTCACTGATAATGGAAGGAGAGAGGAGACACGTGGAGACGAGCAGGAGCAGATAAGAGAGTTCATGTGCCCTCCTCCACCCTGCCTCCACCAGTCCCCGAGCAGACCGAGCCCACGTAACATCCACCTCCGGACACATTCCACAGCTCCACCTCCTGCACCCCAGCCAGCCCTGTTGCCCCCCTCCCACCCTCGCTACTCTATATATTCCAGGCACGAGAGAGGCGCCCCTGGCGGCGGCCCCAACCATTACTGGGGATGTGTAGCCAGTAAGCCCCATCGCCACACCAATTACCGAGAATTTGCACTCAACGCTCAAAGCTGCTTAGTTTTGATTCATTAGGGGAGCTCACTGTGAGGCGGGTTAACTACCCGATGGCATTGTTAGTGGTGGTGACTGGTTCACCACGATCCTTGTCTATACATGATCAAGTACATGTTGAGCGGGACACACCTCGTCCTTGTTACCTCTGAGATAATGAACGTCTTACGTCACACGAGCGTCTTTACCTTGTGCAGGTTGTAAGTGAGCCGTGAATGAGAGGAGACTCCTCGTACTTAAGTGCCTTGTTTGGGAGGGTAACTGTTGATGATGAGGATCAAGAGTGAACAGTGTGCCCGACTGTACAAGGTGTTGTGGTTTGGGTTGTGGCCATCGCTTATTCATTCAACAGCTGCCCGTCCCCTCCACCTGACACACGTCATAACATACAGACGAGACGCGCCTGCCGGTGACGCTGCATGGTAATGACTACAGTCTGGTTGTGTAATGTTGCTCTTCAAAGGAACCATACTTTCCTTCCTATTGTGTGTAGCGCAGCAGGTGGAGAAGGCTGAGTTGTTCTCTGTGATGACGTTTTTGCGTCCGAGGTTTGTTATGTCAACACAGATCAAAGCTAAGAGTGACGTCTAGATTTTCTTCCAATAACCTGACCAGCCCTCTGCCCAGCATCACCAGCCAACATTAAGACACGTTTCCCGTCAACACTTTCCTATAGATTTCCATAGCAGTATCCTCCTCATCCATACCACCCGCCAGTCCTCAGATTTTTTCCTGCGGCTGTTGAGCGATGATGGGGAGGCGCCTCCTGCTGTACTACCTTGCCTCCATCCATCATAACCTCAGCACATAACGTTACTCTCCTCCAGCAGATGACCTCGCCCTCGACCATCACGTCTTCTGTTCTCTATCATTAGCATATACTTCCTGCTACTGGGGGGCACCCACACCCCATCCCAGCAAGTGGAGGGCACCCACACCCCATCCCAGCCAGTGAAGCCCTCCCCCACCCATCACACTACACAATGCAGAATCAAATGTACTGACTTCGTTCTCATATTCCTCAGTCACGCTTGGCAGACCCTCCTCCCTCTCTACGCCCGGCCCATCATCACACCCCACCCCCCTCACCCAGTAGACCATCGCTACCCCGACATACCACCCTCCAGCCCAACCCACCAGCATCAGCCCGGCCCACCAACATCAACCCGACCCACCATCACCATCCCGGCTCACCAACACCGACCCGGCCCACCTCCCACATCAGGCCGGCCCTCCAGCACAGGCCCGGCCCACCAGAACCATCGGGCCGGCCCACCAGCACCGGCCCCCTACCGGTCACAAGCCACACTAAGGAAGGAAAACGTTTGGAGTTAAGAGCGTGAAATTGAAGTTCCGTGTATTGCTGCGGTGTGGTGGGGGGTTGGGGGAGATGGATGTGTGGGGGACCAGGGTGTGAGGCAATGCGATGGGTGTGGGGGGGTACCAGTGTGGGGGGTTAAGGCAGGAGAGAAGCACACTCAAGGAAGCCATGGCAGGCAAAGAGAGTTTGTGAGAGCGAGGCAGGGGGGAGGGAGGGAGGCAGGGAAGGAAGGAGGGAGGGAGGGAGGCAGGAAAGGAGGGAGGGAGGGAGGGAGGGAGAGAGGGAGGCAGGCAGGCAGGGAAGGAAAAGTTGAGAAGTCGACATCAATATAGAGCAAGTGGTGGAGGGAGCGGAAGAGGAGCAGGCTGGTGGTGTAAGGAGTGAGGGAGGAGCACGCAGATGGTGGAGGGAATGAGGGATGCGCAGGCAGATGATGGAGGGAGTAAGAGAGGAGCAGGCAGATGGTGGAGGGAGTGAGGAAGGTGCAGGCTGGTGGTGGAGGGAGTGAGGGAGAAGCAGGCTGGTGATGAAGAGAGTGAGGGAGGAGCAGGCA